>NC_061145.1:8066003-8387391 GCF_905220365.1 Vanessa cardui | reverse complement strand
CGTTATAGTATAACTAACTGACTTGTTCACTGTAAAAGTATTCTGTCAATGTAAACTCGAATTTCACTGAGGAACTCGCAAGTGAAATGTAGGAATGTCATGTGACAGTAAAATTAAAAGGATATAGGTATCAAAATGGCGTAACAACGTGAGTAATCGAAATGTTACGAGTGAGGTACGAAGTGAATTCTTACCTTACAGAATCGCCTTAATTGGACTAATGACTTTTTCAATAGTATAAGTTATCAATGACTGTTTAAATCAAATTCAAAATATACTTTATTCAAGTAGGCTTTTTACAAGCACTTTTGAATCGTCATTTTAGAACTATATTGTGTGAAGCGACCACCTGTTTGGAATGTAGATTCCACCGAGAAGAACCGGCAAGAAACTCAGTAGTTACTCTTTCTCAACATTTAATTATCAATAGATACCACTTATTTTTTACATTTTTTTTAAGAGCTTAGTCACCATTTGTCACTATGTCGCTCTGTTACATTACACAATATAGTTAAATGAAAATTATGTCGTAACAAAAAAACCTGTTTCTTTTTTAAACATTTATATATAGGACCCATAGAAGAGTCGAGATGACTCAGTGGTTAGAACGCGTGCATCTTAACCGATGATTTCGGGTTTCAAACCCAGGCAAGCACCACTATATATATGTGCTTCATTTGTGTTTATAATTCATCTCGTGCTCGGCGGTGAAGGAAAACATCGTGAGGAAACCTGCATGTGCCTAATTTCATTGAAATTCTGCCGCATGTGCATTCCACAAACCCGCATTGGAATAGCGTGGCGGAATATGTTCCAAATCCTCTCCTTAATGGAAGAGGAGGCCTTAGCCCAGCAGTGGGAAATTTCCAGACTGTACTGTTTTAACTTTATTATAGGACCTAACTTTACTTGTCTATCTAATTAATTGAATAAAGAACTGTTAAAATGACAATGCCGAAAAACTTAAAAGCTACAAATTATTCAATACCTATGTAATAGAAAGTATACACAAAAATTGACATTTAAATGATAACCATAAACAAAGTATGTTTATACACGGATTTAGGTTCTGCAAATATGATTTGTGCAGAATTTTGTATGGAAAGGAGGCCGAGCCATCAAACCTGTTTCCACTGTCCCACTGAGAGCTCTCCCGCACTCACACAGATGCATGCGTGATTACACTTGTTATAACTATGTGTAAAATCTCGGGGATTTCCATTGGTCACATATTTGATCGGTCTGTTTCGTAATGCATATTTAATTTTTTTTTAATACATTGTAACTTAATTTGACACAGAATTAAGTCAATCAAATTATGATACATAAAGTTTTATCAACTGTTTCTATGTTATGCTTTGTAGTGTTTGTTTGTAGTGCGCTCAAGTAATCTTGAAACAATTTCAGGCATTTAATGTTTTCGTACAGTGGTTGGTTTTAAATATATGCTTTGATTACATACGCCCTTGTGTAAAGGAAGTTAAATCTTTTAGCTTGCACGGCCTTTCTTGTTCCGGTACCTTTCCTGTTATCTCTGAATGATACGATAAAAAAAATCTTGCATACTTGTTCAAATATCATAATAAATTCGAGGTAAATGTCATTGACACTTGTAAGGAGACCTTGTGAACACCTTATTATGGTTTTTTTAAACATATTTGTTTCCTGAAAAGATTCTTAGTTGTGACGAATACTATTATTACACACAGGGATTGCATTCAGAAGTAGATATATACGTCGTGTGCCTTGTTCGATCAGACGTTACCGATAAATATACCATACGGAAACCATACACCCCATGTTTCTGTTTGCGGATAAAAATGCCACAGGTCTGATCACACAGCGAACGTCTTGGCCCGTATTCTTTTTTATCGATATCAATTACCGATAAAAAGGTTTTAATGTAGTTTAAATAAGGCCTGTTTACACATGACCGCATCTTAGTGGAATTCCGTTGGCTATATTTTTGACATTTAACTTAAGCCATTTCAAAAGGTGATTGCTATATATTTCCGTATTACTCTCAAATCATTTAAAGAGGCATTTAACTAAAAAGTTAAAAATTTACACAGAATTTCTTCCTTTCATTGATTTAAGATTCATTTAATATTGATGGATAAATGTATTTTATATTGAAACAAAAACATCTTTATTTATCTTATAAATTATTTTTCTTATACTATAAACATATAAAACAATTAATGCCGCAAATAACACTATTATATATAATTATAAAAATTATGTGTTAATTGTGGCAACTTTTTTATATTGTATAGTACGATTGTCGTATATAAATTATATTTTTTTTTTCATTTACTTTAGAATTGCTGAGGTATTTTTTTCGTTTCGATTCGATTCAATTTCATATACAGATTGACTTACATATATGTATCTATATTCCTGCCACACATATGCTTTTGTTAACTGGCTATTATATACTATACTGAATATGAAGATATAAAAATAAGAAAAATAAAAGAAATCGATGCTACGAGAGATCAAAAATAGATACTAAGTATAGAAAACGTAAGATAAATCTGCATTGACACACATCAAGAGAATAAAGGACAAGTGAATTATGATAAACTATAAATAATAACGTTGAGGTAGGTTTCCTTACGGTATTTTAATTTGTAATGAACACGAGTTAAATTGTAACAGACAAGCTATTAACAACGCAAGGCTTGTTCGATCGTAATGAGGTAGCAACTATGTTTTATATAATAAAAGAACTAAAATGCTAATAACAGCGATAAACATCGTGCATGTTATAATTGCATTGAGGCGTATTCAAAGCGAAACAATAAACCACCAATGTTTCATCTTGGCACAAAAATAAAAGCCTAGTAAGCTAATTATATTTCAAATTAAGAATAATTTTAAATATTTATTTCCAAGACAATATGTTAGACGTCAAATCGAACGAAAATTTGAAATTCGAATCAATAAATAGTCTCATATAGGTTTGAATAAGAATGTGATAATCAAAGATGTCGGCACCAATGGTCAAACGCCTCTTGACGCAACTATTACGTGCTATCGGATGACCGGAACAGTGTGCTAACCTTAGTTACGTCACGACCTCGCGCCGGGCCGGCGAAATTCTCGGTGCAAGTTGTATACGACCTTAATCGAACGACCTCACATTTCGAACTTCGAATCGCTGTCTATTACCGATTGATTATATTTTTTTTAATATTTTTGACATTTGCGCTGTTGTCATTTTGAATACATTTGAATTTGACATTTAAAAAAAAAATTAACAATCGAACGCGTTCTTTCACTCGCTTAATTGAAATAACTTTTTTTAATTTATGCAATATTTTATCATTATTGCCTTTATATATATAGGAAATTGAATTTTACTCATTTATATATTATATGTGAATTGCATGATATATTGCTTGTTATGTAAACTCAAGAGAGCGACGAAATCGTTGGCAGGTCAACAAACGCGGACAAAACTATGACATATATACTAAAACATACCAACATACATTTTATTTAGGAAAATATATAATTGTTTAAGCATTTATCTTTTAATTCATCGAAACAATAGGTGAGTGATTAATGAGTTTCGAATATTTTGAAAAGTTTTTAAACGCATAAGGCAAAGGGCGTGCGGCAAGTTGCCACTGGGTCAGTCAGGTAGGAGTGATTGACTGATTGATTAGTTGATAATGTATAGAAGGTTGACGTATTGTAAAACCTCCTTTCAAAACATGATTAATGTCAGCAATTAAAGTATCATATTACTTCAAATAATAGAAGTTGTGGTACTCTTGGGTTAAAAATGAAAGTTTAGGAAGTAATTCCTCTGTGTAACATGTCTATATTAAGGAACATGAATATTTTTATGTAAAAATTAAAAAAAAAACTAAAATATACATAAGAATTAGACCAGAAGAGGAATGTCAAAATCGGAATCAAAATATTCTTAATTCAAGTAGGATCTTAAGCCCTTTTGAATCGTCATGTAAAACTGTCATCGGGTCAGAAAGTAGGTTCTACCGAGATTGACCGGCAAGAAGCTCAACAGTTACTTTTCTAACATTTTAATGACAGAGAATGCCAATAAAGTGATCATGTTTCCATTTGCTGTCGAGACGCTTGGCCCTTGGAGTAGTGGTGCAAATAGCTTCATCAAAAGTACAACACCTCGCCTCATTGCCTCAACTGGTGACAGGAGGGCTGGTTCGTTTTTTGCCCAGAGGATCGGAATAGCGATTCAACGGGGAAATGCTGCTAGCATTCTTGCCACCATTCCACGCGGTCAAGATTTATACAGTAACTTATTTTAGTTCAAATTTGTATATATTTAAGCATTTAATGTTTTTAATTCAGCAATGTTTTAACAATTAATTTTATATATAGGTAACTAGCTCATACCCAAGATGCTGGCTTGTCTTCTAAGTTGATAGGAACCATTTGTCATGACTATCGGTTGAAAGGTTGATGGTAACGCCTTGTTAAATCATTATTCAAAACTGTCTACTTAGAGTAACGTATTTTGACTTGATTTATAACCATTAGAGAGATGTCGAGAGTCCGATCTCTCTTTGGTAATCCGTTATCGGATTATGTGTGTGGATCTGTGTTTGCACACACATTTACACACAGAGTGACCGGTGTACAAATGAATATAATTTACGTGTAATCAAATCAAATCAAAATAAACTTTATTCAAGTAGGCTTTTACAAGCACTCTTGAATCGTGATTTTACAATGAAGAGAAGCTACTACCGGTTCGTAAAGTAGATTGTATCAAGAAAAACCGCCAAGAAACTTAGTAGTTACACTTTTTCAACATTTAAAAAATACAGTCATGTTAGTTAAATACAATTATATATGTATGTAACATATCATGTCTGGAAGTCAACAGGTATTAATGTATGTCAATGTGGGTCAAATACCTACTTCTCATAAATACATAAATATGTCTCGTCAGAAAACATTGTAACGTTCGTCTATTATAAACAAAACGAAATACCGATTTCCATAATTCTAACTTTAAATATTATAAACTTTTATATTAACTTTCATCCCCCAATTTCACCCTCTTCAGAGTTGTAGTTGTAACGATTTGAAAAACAACAACAACAGCAGCCTGTAAATTTCTCCCTTCTGGGCTAAGGCCTCATCTCCCTTTGAAGAGAAGGTTTGGAACATATGCCACCACGCTGTTCCAAAACGGTTAGTAGAATGGTAGTTGAAAAGTGGAACGATTTGAAAGTATTTTAATCATAAAATCAGAAAATGCTAGTAACAAGCTTCCTTGTTAAACTCTTTATCTAATTATTTATTATATTTTATTAATTTCACACATATATGCAGATATTTATCTGTATGTATTTATAATCATATATGGCTTACACTTAGCCTTACACATTTTATTGCATAATAAACGTACATCTTGTTATATAATAACATTTTTATGTAAACATTGTAGGTACAATCCATGTGTATAAAAATTAAACACTCAAGTGTGTTGTATTCATTGCTTTAATTCCACAATTATTAACAGCCTGTAAATTTCCCACTGCTGGGCTTAGGCCTTAGGGCCTCCTATCCCTTTGTAAAGAAGGTTAGGAGCATATTCCATCACATTATTCCAATGCGAGTTGGATGCACATTCCTTGAACGCCGAGCCCGTGATGATTTTTTAACACAAATTTAGAACATGTAAATTCAATGTTGCTTGCCTGGGTTTGAACCCGCATTCAATAAATGTTATTATTAAATAAAATAATACTTTTAAGAAAAAACGCCTGGATTTAGACTCGATTACATCAAAGGACACTAATTATTATAAAAATCAGCATTGTAAATCTGTTTATTTGAAAAGAGCAACTATAATAGTTTCTTGTCATTTCTTCTCGATTTCGGTAAGCAGTCTCCTGCTTAACGAAAGTGTAGTGTTTAAATATTGGCGATATAAACACAATTAATTTTGACTGTCAAGTTAACTTGAATAAAATTAGTTTGATTTGGATCTATAAAGTTAATGATCTGAAAGCTAAGAAAACGGTCGAATTTTCTAGAAGAAAAATTGTATTTAAAATAAATCATAAGAAAATGTATATCAACGATTCTTATCTGATATTATTATTAATTAAATATAATAAACGTGTCACGCAATTAAAACAACAATGGTTATTGATTGTTGTATAAAAACACATGCAAATACTGAGAACAATCCATGGTGATTGTGATCGAGGGGAAAAAACCAGTAATTAATGAGTATTACATCTTTAATAGTCATTTCATTATCGCGATAGAGATAGAAAAAACAATTACAATACATAATTGTTAAATAAATATTATTAGTTTTAATTTAAGGATGGAATGGAAATATTATAATTATTATAATTAAAAAAGCCATGTTTGCATAAAAACTCTGTTCTGTAAAATAAAGTTACCCCCACTAAGGAGTATATCAATTTGGGAGAATTTAAATTTAAATATAAATAAATTTATATTTAGACTGGCAACTAAATATATTACATTACAGATTTTTTCTTATTTATTTTCTATATTATTAAATACGCCAGTAGAAAGTATAATATTTATTTATTTCAGGTTTTATTTTTATATTATTGCCCCGAAGTTTACAAATCAAATATTTTACAATAATTTAAAAAAAATGTCGTTCCATGCGTGACTTTTTCTTGTTTTTTTAATAATCCGTTTTCGCGGGAAAACATCTTGTATTATTTTATACAGCCATACCAGTTCTAAAACCGATTACAATTTTACGAAAACGGATAGACTAAAAAAATATAAGTTTATTAAATATATAATTATAATATAAATGTATTAGCATAAAGAATTATTTCTAACAATATTGTCCATGAATTATGTACAAAAATCTTCCTCTCGAATCACTCTATCTATTAAAAAAAAAACCGCGTCAAAATTCGTTGCGTAATTTTAAAGATCTAAGCATAGGAACAGGCAGAGGTAAGCGACTTTGTTTTATACTATGTAACAATGATAAAAAATCGCAGATAGCGTATATTATAACATGTGTATTATAGAAAATATTAATGTAATAAAATAAAGAAATACATGCATGGTAGTGTGTGTAACACACACACATTAGAAACATTTATACAATGACATGTAATATGTCAAGTTAAGAATGAATAGCTGTTTTTTTGAAATTTATATTTTTTTTGTTAAGGGCAAGGTATCGTTTAGCAGAGCCTTTGCTGTCTTTCGAGTCAGTGTGTCTTATATTTTTGTTAGCAATTAATGATGGTCCAATTTCAACCAATCAGCAAACACTAACATAAATAACCCGCCAATAGCAACTTAGTATTGCTGTGTTTAAGTTTAAAGTTCCAACAGCCTATAAAAAGTAGCATCACTATCAAATGAAATGAGAATAACAATACTGCATACTGTTGTGTAACGTAAAAAATCTGATGAATGGGTGGTACCTACCTCGGCGGGCTTGTACAAAGCCCTACCACCAAATAAATGTTAAATTTCCCTGTCAATCACTCACAAGGCGTTCATTTTGTCGCTGTTGTAATTCTTATAAGGTGTAATTACAGGTTAAAAGTTATAATATTAGTTGAACTGACATTTGATACTTGATGCAATAAAACATATTTTACTAGTAGCAAATTGATTGTACAGATGCCATATTCAGTATTCTTATTAATACCTGTTGACTTCTAGTCAGGATATATTAATATAAATAATTGTATTAATTAACATGACTGTATTTTTTTAAGTGTTGAAAAAGAGTAACTACTGAGTTTCTTGCCGGTTCTTCTCAGTAGAATCTACTTTCCGAACCGGTGGTAGCTTCACTTAATTGTATAATAAGTGTTAGATAAAAGATGAGATAGGTAAACATGTGACACTTATTAATTAGGAGCGGTCCCCCAACGCGAAGTTTTTTTTTTAATATTTAACATAATTATACATATAGGTACTTTAGGATTAATTTACTTTTATTATTTTTTACTTTTTAAAGGTAGCTTATGTTTTTTGTGGCGGGGGTTTCTGAAATTTTTAATTTAATTTTTTATTTTATACTTTTTAAAGGTAAACATCCTTATAATATCTCTGGTTAAGTTGTAAATATGTAGGTTCTTGTCGATATAAAACATATAAGTTAAGATTACATTTTAAGGTCAATCTTGTTCTTTTTTATTTTAATTATTAATTAATATTTTTTGTTTCTTAATTAATTTTTTTTTTAATAATTTTATTTAATTACTAATGTTTTTTGTGATGTAGAAGTCATAACCTCTCATTTGATACCCCACTTGAGCATATTTGCAGACATTTTGTTTTTCTTCCCCACTTTAACTCCCCATAACTTTTAAACAGCTAAACTGATTTTCATCAAACATGTCTAAGAACACTCGCCCGTAAAACACCTATAGTACAAAAAAAAAACTAAATTGAAATCGGTTCATTCGTTCGGGAGCTATGATGCCACAGACAGACAGACACACAGACAGACAGACAGACAGACAGACAGACAGACAGACAGACACGTCAAACTTATAACAACCCTCTTTTTGCGTCGGGGGTTAAAAATGACGATTCAAAAGTGTTTGTAAAAGCCTATTTGAATAAAGTTTTTTTTTTTTTTTTTATTTATTCATGCCACCGTTATTACAAGTAACAATTTAGTTCTCAAGGTTTGATAAGGAATAAATGCGTTAAGATTAGTTAATGTAAAATAAGAATAGAAGCATTTCAAGAATCAAATGGACCTTATGGTGAGTGGTCATCACTGATCATAAATATTGGCCTTTTTTAAAATACCACAAAAACCTACCACCAAGTTACTGTAAATAAACAGACAAACAGTCTATATTATTTTTAGTGTTTCTTTTAAACTTACCCATCTATGCAAATAATAAAATTGTATTTTGTGTTTGTAACATTAAAACAACATATACTAAACACATATACCTACTTATATGTATACATGGTACATACAGTTAAATAACATTTTTGTCTGTTTATTCCGGCCATTCTCTGGAGCGGCTGGACTGATTTTGAAGGGACTTTCACTGGCGGATAACTGATATAATAAGGAGTAACTTAGGCTACAATAAGTTTTTTTTTGTTAAAACCAAACGCGCACATAGTCGCGGGCACAGCTAGTAATAAATCGATATGTCGTAACATATTATGTTAACGTTTCCTAATATGAAACAGCTTGAGTTTAAAAATGGAAAGTTTGTTCAAATACCACCGCAATCGAGTTGAACTGTCAAATTGATTACGAATACGATTATTATAATATTCGTATTGTAATTAAGATTGTTTAATATTGAGCCTGTGGGTATCATTATACGCGTATTATTAATTTTCGACTCATTATTTTGATGTTACTTTTTTCATCAAACTAAGTGTAAAGTAAGTACTTATTGAGTCGAGAAAAATATTTGCTTGGAAAGAAACATTAGCAAGCGAAATAAGCGTAACTTGTTTTTTGTTAATAATTTTTGTTTCAAGCAATTGTATTAATAATATCTTTTTTCATATTTCTATTCGATAGGTCTTGGCGGCGATCTTTTTTTTTATTTTTATTTTTTTTTTTCTTATTTTACATACAAACGTTCTTTATATGTTTCTTTAAATTAAAATATGTCTGGTCTGGTATCGAACAAACCCTAAAATATTTTATGGCATGGATTAACGTGTTATTAAGAAATGCAGAACAAAATAAACTAATAGGCACACATGATTCATTTTATAGTTAATTAACGTTCTAACTTGTAAACCAAAATTGTTGTAGGTATTAAAACAGATACATTTAAATAGGTAAGCTATATTACAAATTAATTGAATATATTAACAGTAATATAGGGCTCTAATAGTTGGTAAAAATATAACAAAAATCAGGTGAGGAAATATATGAAACCATTACAATTTCAAAATGGCAGTTTTCAATATAACTTAGCTAGTATTTAAATTAGAGAGTGACTCTATCTGTCTGTCGATCTTTCACTACCAAATCACTAAATCTAATTTGATGAAATATGATATGAAGCAAAATTGAGCTCCAAGTAAGGAAATAGGCTACTTCTTTTGCCTAACATATAACAAACAACCGGCGACAACTACTCATTAATGTATGTCATACAATTGTAATCCTACATGCTAAGTTATATAGTTCAAATTAATTGATTCTAAGCATTCAAATTCAGTGCGGACCGCCGTCAGTACGTCATACATATCGATAAAAGGAAATGCATTATCATTACACTCCATATAACAGCTCAATAATTGTGGCCCTTTGTCAATGGAAAACCCAGATCGAATGTGACTTCAGTTACGACATATGACTAGAAATTTCTAGAAAGATCTGAATTAAAATAAATTTAATACTTTGAAAAAAAAAATCTAACCGTTGCTGAGTATTATTTTATTATTAAAAATCTAAAAATTATGAACTATATATATTTACATTTAAAAACATAATCAAAAATCAAAATCAAAATAAACTTTATTCAAGTGGGCTTTTGAATCTTCATTTAACAATTAAATAAAGCTACCACCGGTTCGGAAAGTAGATTCTACCGAGATTAACCGGTAAGAAACTCATTTGTTACTCTTTTTCAACATTTTAAAAAGACAAAGTCGTGTTAGTTAATACAATTATTTAAATTAATATATTATTTCCTGCCTGGAAGTCAACAGCTATTAATTCCACGCTTTTTTATTATCTACAAAATCTTGTATCGAATAATATGCCTTTTTTATCAATGTATTTTTTATAAACGATTGGAATTACGAAACGACAGAGTTAAAAATGTCTGCGAATTCATTTTATCAAATCCTCAACACAAATTTCTATTCCGGTGTCATGAGGAGTATTATAAATAAATATTGTTAGATCTAGTATGGATATGACATAACAGGCTATTTGACAATGCAAAAAATAAATTGTGAATTATTGTAATCAGTGCATATTATGAGTTTAAAAATGGTTATTTACTAACGAAAGTTGAAAATAATACTTAATTTATTCAAAAATCAATAAATAAAAATGCATTTTTTCAAAAGTTTGTCACGTGACACAAAACGCTCCTGATTGGCCGGGCTTATGATGAAGTCACTTTCTTGTAAACCTTGCTTTTCTAATATATGTACCACAGATTAAAATACAGCAAAAGTGACGTCACCGACCCCATTGCAGCGCCATATTGTCCAAGTAGCGTTTTCGGGCGTTATTTAAATATTGAATTTTGAAATTTTGAAAAAAATTAATATGCACTAAAAAACAAAAAGTAAAAAAAAAAAATTACATATTCAAAACATTTTTCAGATTTCTCCGAAATAAAATGAAATGAAAAATATTAGACTACTTAAAAGTTGATGTACGATTATACAATGTTACAAATATTGTTATATTTGGAGCCGGTGTACTCCTTTTTGAGGTTGGTTGAAAAGTTTATTTCAAAGGCATATTGAATATTGATGTAACTTATGATTCCAACAATGTATATAAAGTTCAACCAGAATAGTAAAAAAGTAGTAAAGTAAGCCTCCTCTTCCATTAAGCAAAGGGTTTGGAACACATTCCAACACGCTGTTCCAATGCGGGTTGGTGAAATGCACTTGTGGCAGAATTTCGATGAAATTAGACACATGCAGGTTTTCCTCACGGTGTTTTCCTTCACCGCCTAGTAGGAGATGAATTGTAAACATTGTAAAATTATGCACATATATATAGTGGTGCTTACCTGGGTTTGAACCCGAAGTCATCGGTTAAGATGCACGCGTTCTAACCACTGGGCCATCTCAGCTCCTCAACCAGAATAGTGATACTTTATAAAGGTTGCGGCTTAAAGTATGGTTTTCCAAGAAATGGAAGTAAAAATACTGGATCGCAATTCTAAATAATGATTCGCAAAAATGAAAGGTGTATCTGTCTGTGTATCGGCACTGATTATAATAAAAAAAATGATTCCAAAAGCAAAAAACGGAACACAAATTTTGGCTATCAATTTGATTGTCCCAAACACATTGTTACAAGCACGTCATAATAAAATTACATAAGTATATACTGAGTCGATATAGCCTAGCGATTGAACACACGAATATGTTGAACCAATAGTTGTGAGCTCAAATTTGGGCAAACAATTCATTGAGCTTAAGTTGTGATGAAATTATGCTACATTTACTTGGTGATAGGGCTTTGTGCAAGCCCATCTGGGTAGATACCACCCACTCATTAGTTATTCTACCGCTAAACAACAGTACTCAGTATTGTTGCGTTCCGGTTTGAATGGCGAGTGAGCCAGTGTAACTACAGGCACAAAAGACATTTGAGTTCCCAAGATTGGTGGAGCATTAACGATGAAAGGAGTGGTTAGTATTTCTTACAGCGCCATTGTCTATGGGCGCTGGTTACTACTTACAACCAGGTGGCCCATATGCTCGTCCGCCAACGTATATATCTCATAAAAAAACATAATTAATTAACTCCAGACATCTTTAAAAGCCCAAACTAAACTTTGCCCAGCAATGGGCTGGTGCTTACTTTCAAGACTAGCAAGTGTAAAGTTAAATAGATATATTGAGCAAATATATATAATAATAACATGGCTTTAAGCCAAGCACTTGGTTTGCTGAATATACAGACAAAGTATGCAGCATCACTTATGCTCATGGGTAAATATACTTGAGTTTGACACCCGCAAACACATGCGAAACCATGGACTGATCATAGTATCTTAAAACTGCTGATTATAATTGATAATTATAATATATGAAATATCTCATAATTGTTATGTTATTTG
Source organism: Vanessa cardui (assembly GCF_905220365.1). Taxonomy (NCBI): domain Eukaryota; kingdom Metazoa; phylum Arthropoda; class Insecta; order Lepidoptera; family Nymphalidae; genus Vanessa; species Vanessa cardui. The sequence goes on along the minus strand of NC_061145.1, from coordinate 8,374,609 downwards.
TTTTAATAAAAATAAAAAATAAAGAGATAATTAAATTGGATAACTTTTTGCTTATTTTAAAACAAAAACTTGTTAACTAATCTTACTACTATAATATGGCGCAGAATAATAAGATGGCGTCCTGTTTGACACAATGACTTCAACTATATATTCTAGTCATAATATACAAAAACAGACCAAGAAATGCAAATTAACCAGGCTGATTTAAGTATATCTCGTAATAAAGAAAAGCTTTAATAAAAATAGGCGACCTCGATTTTCTATGTGCCGCCCATCTTGAAAAAAGGGTTGAATTTCGTTTTTTTTTTTGCAATAACTCGACTGTGTGTCGTGATACAAGAATTATGATTAAATACTTTTTTGTTACTACATTTAATACAATAAATTGACACTGGAATTTATTATGGAATCTATGGAATATTCTCCTTATATTAGAAGACTTCTGCAAAGTGTACACTAATGTCTTATATTAAAGAGGGCGCAGTAGACAACACTTTCTTTAAGTCGACCTTTTGCATATTTATACCTCACTGCTGTGTCCGCGACCTTCCTCTGCTTTTGAATTTGACAAAACGTTATTATTGCAGCCTAAATTACTCCTTATTACATCATCTACCAATGAAAGTCCCGTCAAAATCAAACAGACATATGTACCGTGTATACGTACGTGCATTTAGTAAAAAGCGTTTATTTTATTATACGTATAGATTAAGGTTTTTAAATAAACCAATCTATAAAATGAGTAGACGGTCATTAATGGTGGCTCTGCAATCTTACTGATTGAAATTAAAATATTCAAATTAATTCATAACATAGTAAATAGGATTCTCTATATTACTTTCTCTAGAGCTTCCTCTCTTTTGTGGTCCCAGGGCTGGAGTCCCTTTTAAATCCAACTCTGATGGTAATACAAAATCTTGACGAGTAAATGTTACCTACCCAGCGAACAAGTTGCACATTTACTTATGTTAGTACTTCGATACATATCGTATCGTAAACGCTACGTGGTCTATAAATAAACTTTACAGAACCGTTAAGGAATGGAAATGAGGTCATTGTTCTGCTTATCCGTTGCGCGTTACAAACAAACGGACAAAAGTATGTATTGTCTTTATTTGAACTTTGTCTATTAAAATAGAAGCCTTTTTAGAATAAATAACTTTTAGTCCGTACTCAAGCAATATCGAAATTATAATTTTAATTAATTTATTACAAGAATATAAAATAGTAATAATTAATAACAAAATACTTGAACCATCTAGTTTGTTAATATTATTACAAAAACAGTATAACAATTATACGCCTGGCTGTATTTCTTGCTGCCTTCCGCCAAAGTGAGAATGAATTTAAAAACCATCTGTCACTGTGACGTATGACGTTCCGAAAGTCACCCTAATTATTTTTATAATATCCTTATTAATATTATGAATTTCATTATATAGCAAACTTGAACTCGAAGGAACTATTTATGCATTACATCTGACTAACAAGCCCTAAAACGTGAGCAAATCTGCAGGCGATAACTAGAATGATAATAATTTAATCTCAATGGAAAGTAAAAGTCGTAAAACTATACCGATCATCATTTCATCATTGGAGTCATTTCTCACTCACCGTCTAGCTTACAGGCGCTGGAATTAACAAACGAACTTATTTTTTTTGACTTCAAAAAAGAAAGAGGTTCAATACGGGTCCAATCCACAAGAATTAATATGTGGCAAAATTTTGTTAAAATTAGGCACATGAATAATTCCTCACGATGTTTTCGCACCGCGAAGTTCGAGATGAATTATAAACACAAATTAAGCACATGAATATTCAGTGATGCTTGTCTGGGTTTGAACCCGAAAACACCACACACACGTTTAACCAATGAGCCATCTTTTTTTTTTTTTTTATTTATTTATTTGTTAACATATATACAATAATATTTTCGTTTAAAGGGTGCAAACATAAACTCGAGAAGTTTTCCCGTGCACCCTGCGTCATCGACTCTAATCATTACAAAAGTAAAAATTGATTAAAAAAAAAAAAGTACAAAAACTAAACTAAATTATACATAGAAAATATAATGATAACATTAGTGACATGCAGGTAATATTACAAAACATTTTTATTGAAATAACTCCATGTCGGTAGGTGTATATATTTTTTTCTTGTTGAGTGCGTATAGGGTGTTCGTAAAATAATGTTATTATTTTTATATTATTTGTATTTTTAATATAAAATTGTTTTAGTTTAATATTTTTGAGTCTTATCTTTTAATGTTTTTTTTTTTTTTTAGAGATTTGTTATAACTAAATATAAAAATATTTATTTACTAAATATACAAATAATAACATTTATAATTATTACAGAAGTTTATGTAGATAATTAGATAAATTTACAATGCATTAATTAGATCAATTTTGTAGCTATGACTTTTTGATAATGTTGTTTTAATATAGTTTTTATATTTTTTAATGTTATTTTATTTTTTAGAGTTATCGGTAATTGATTGATAAGCTTAGGTACAATATATCCCAATGATCTTTTCCCATATAAATTTGAATAATTAGGTAATACAAGTTTTGAATTCGCAATACTACGTGTTTTCATATCTTCTGGATTCACTTTTCTAACCTGTTTTAAATTATCATTAAAATAATTTTCTATTAATAGAGTTAATTCAGTTTTTTCATGAATTGGTAATATCTTACAAAATGCAAATAATTTTTGATAATTGTTATGAAATTTATTTTTTACGCTAGTTGGAGATAGTTCTTTTAAAATTCGTAACTGCAGGAAATATATTCGATCAAGGTATGTCTTATATGTTCTTCCATAGCTTGACAGACCGTAAGATATTATCGATTCAGCCAAAGATGTATAAAGTAACAAGCGAGTTTTATACGGTATTTTAGATTTTATTAAGTGAAATTTTGCAAGTATTGCTCTTAATTTGGCACACACGTGATCGATGTGCGAGTTCCAGTTTAGTCTGTTGTCTATTACTAGTCCCAGATAGGTATGTGTATCTACAATGTCTATAGGACTACAATCACAGAGCGTCGTGTTCACGCTATTAATATTTTGATGTAAGCAATCATGGGTGTGAATAATAAGCTTCGGTTTAAAAGGACTTCTATTTTGACTGGAGCTTATATACATTAATTTGGTTTTGTTAGCGTTAAGCACTAAGCCGAAATCGTGTGACCATCTGACGAGTACATTAAAATCCGTTTGGATACGGTGTAGCGCTTCCGTTATATTTCGTCCGGCTGCTACTAGGCAGGTGTCGTCGGCAAATTGATAAATTTCACTTCTTTTTATTGCATTTGCGAGACTATTTACAGATGTCAGATAATGAAGTGGACCTAGTACAGAGCCTTGAGCTGTGCCTTCTGTCACTTGTACAGTATCACTATCTACATTACCTACTCTTACAAGATACTTTCTATCGTGCAGGTAATTTTCACACCATACAAGCAATTTGCCTCTGATTCCACTTTCATTCAAAGCTTTTAACAGTATTTATTTTTATCTTGGTATTGTCATATTCGTATGTATGTGTAACCAACGTAATACACAAACAAAATATATATTTTTAACTCCTGTTCTTACAATCCAAATTCCACAGCGACCACATGTCATTGGTTTTTACCGTTATGTTGGTACTGTTGGTATTGCTGAATTATAATTCAATGTTGGTACAATACGTAACATTTACTTAAAGGAAAGGAATTACCTTACATTATAATGTTTAATTATTATCGGTTAATATTTTACGAAGTTAACGTCCTTCTGTCATTCGTTTCAGGAAATAGTTGGATGTGGATTATTTGTGTTGCTGGTCGAATAATTGTTGACATACCAAAAGATTAATAAAAAAATTATACGAAAAAAACACAAGTATTTCCCACTTAAACGAATAATAACAAATAAATTTGGCGTGGGAATTAAGCGCTGATCTAGTGCGTACTTCTTAATTAATTAGGATAATACAAAACAGTACAGTAACAGCCTGTAAATTTGACACAGCTACCTCCACCTCTCCTTTTTTGAAGAAGGTTAGGAGCGTATTCCACCTCGCTGTTCCAATGCGGGTTCGTGGATTCACATGTGGCATATTAAAATTAGACACATGCAGATTTCCTCATGTTGTTGTCCTTCACCGCCGTGCACGAGATAAATTATAAAAACAAATTAAGCACATGAATATTTATTGATGCTTGTGTGGATTTGAACTCGCAATCATCGGTTAAAATGCACGCGTTCTAACCACTGAGCTATTTTGTATTTCATCAATACAAAATAAATTTAGCGTGGGAATTTCAATTAAGCGTCAATCTAGTACGTACTTCTTAATTAATAAGGATAACACCATACCTACTCACGTGTATTTAATTAACATTGCAACACTCAAAACTATAGAGACTTAAAAATATAATAATTGGTGTACACGTACGCACTTAGAGAGGATTTTTAGTAATTTTGACAAGCAATGGACTTCATAACTCTTTAATTAACAAAGGCGTGAACAGAAAACGCATCTAGAATTAAATGTTTATGTAATTCCATTGATTCAAACAACATACATATTAATGAGTCATATAAATACAACAATTAAACTTAATCAGTGAGATAAAAGAAGGAAAACGTTTTAAGTATCACTGGAATATCAATTAGAAACATGCATGTGCACCTATAATTTCAATCAATAATCAATTCTTTTTTATTACCTATGCGTATACAGCAAAGACCATTATTCTTTGCTGGAATGATGTGTTTAGACCATTCTAATTTCGGTAAATTTTCGAATTAGCTTACCTGACTGTAATCAGTTTTATAATGATGTCATCCTAACCTAAATTTTGACCAATGCGACATATTACAAGGGAGAGAAGGCCAATACGTAGGACATTTGATTTTGTAAAAGTGTGTGTGTTGATTATGTATAAGTGTGTATGAAACACAGGTACGCTTACATAGGCCGATGAGACAGCAAATTCCACACGCAAATTTCCCAAAAGAAAGATATGGCTAAGCCGATGGCTTTTCAGGCTCTGAGCTGAGAATATTTCCGTTGAAAAGCCCCAATAGTTTAATAATATCAGCTCGACTTGGTGCTGAATCCAGCACCTCTGAATTTGCGTCCATCGAGGTACTAAATCAACGAGGCAGTGTTGCGTATACTATAGATTGGTACATTGCTTTTTTTTAAAATAGTTACTCCAGAAGAGTCAATAGCACAATGGTTTAGGTAAAGTCGCCGAATATAGAAAATAGGAATATTAAGTAATTATTTTGGGGCATTGCTACGATTCTATATAAAATAAAACTACTTACCGGCAAACGAACACACATCAAAGAGATAGCTTCTCAGACACGCTATACGCAATGTTCGTTCTTATTCGTCAGAGTTATTTTATGTGTCCTTGCCACCATAACGTTACATAAGTCAATAAGTACGAACCAGTACACACATTTGAATAACTTTTGTATCACTTTGTTTTAACCGTATAATATGTAGGGCGTTGACCTTGAGATCCAGGTTTAATCCTCAGTATAAAGGTATTGAGTTTATTGACAAATTCTCACTTGGAGTGTGGAAATTTAAACTGCCGTTTAATCAGAATTTTATTATACACGTCGATTTAGATGCACTGGTAAAGTATGAACTTCAAAATTTTGAAAATTCATTTCAAGGTCAGATATTAAATGAAATATTTCTATAATATTCACGATTATTGTAATGTCTCAACTTAGAGGAAAATATTTCCTATAAAAGTTTACAAAATAAAATATTCGCGTAGAGCCAGTAGTTTTTCAGAAATTGCGATTATGGTTGAATAATGTAGTAGATCACCTAAAACAACCATAGAACCAACGGCCAACACACATATAGTCAAGATTATATGGAGTCTGCCATACTATAGTGTTTTTGTAAACCCAAAAATGTGGAGGCCTTAGCTTGCTGTACCGAAATGCAGTCTAAATTGAGGACCAAAGAAGTAGTAATTACTAACCCTATCACCAAGAAAGATTTGGTAGAATTACCACTCAATGTTTGCATAAAGCAAAAATCTATAATACAGTCAAATCTATATCAGTATAAAACAAAGTCGCTTACCACTGTCCGTCCTTATGTCTGCTTAGATCTTTAAAATTACGCAACGGATTTCGATGCGGTTTCTTTTAATATATAGAGCGATTCGAGAGGAAGGTTTTTGTATATAATACTTGGACAATATAGTAGAGAAAATCTGATAATTTTAGGTGTTTTTTTATGGAATAGATTGGCGGACGATCATATGGGCCACCTGATGGTAAGTGACCACCATTACCCAGAGTCAATGACGCTGTAAGAAATATTAAATATTCCTTACATCCTCAATGCGCCACCAACCTTGGGAACTAAGATGCTATGTCCCTTGTGCCTGTAGTAACACTGGCTCACTCACCCTTCAAACCGGAACACAACAATACTGCGTACTGTTGTTTAGCGATAGAATATCTGATGAGTGGGTGGTACCTACCCAGGCGGCCTTGCACAAACCCTTCCACCAAGTGTTTCAAATGTGATGTTGTAAATAAACAAATTCTGTAGTATTTAGTATCACTATTGCACCCGTGCGTTGCTGGGGCAGGCGTCGCTAGTAATATATAATATATAAAATAAGATAAAAGACATATTTGCCAAATCTATGATTTTTTTCCAACAAAAACCAAAACGTCGGTATGACTCGTTATATTAAAAGTACGCACAGACGACGCATTCCATTTATATGTATTAGTATGTTAGGTCACCTTAATCATTGTTACAGATGCGGATGTATGTCTGTGTGTTAGATAAATCACGGAAACTGGGAAAGTGGATTGATGATGGATATATCATTTCCTCGCGCGCTACTCACTTCCTGAGGTGAATTATCTTTAATCTCGGTACGAAAGGTCGCATTAACTATTTCTGGGACTGTAAACGACTATATGGCATCAACAATTACTTCATATAGTATGTCCCTTAATAGTATTTATTTGAGTTTGAGTTTGAGTCCGAGTTAATGGACCTGAGGAGTGGTAACCACCACAGATATTCATGTTAGAATTACATCGGCAATACGCCACCATTTTTAGGAACTAAGAGGTTATGTCCCTTGCGCCTGTAGTTACACTGGCTCACTCACTTTTAAACCGAAAAAAATGACTATATGACGGTAGACAAACTTTTGTGAGAATTTTTGAATGGACGTATAAGATTTGATTTCAATTAAAAATTTATTCAAGCAGGCTATATTAATATAAGGGCTTATTAAAACTCATTTAATAAGATAACGGTAATCAATAAAGTTAAAATATCAAAATAAAAATATACCCTATCAAGTAGGTATTAAGATACCACATTTATAACGTAGATTTTATCGCGAAATGACTGGAAACTTAGTATATAGTTACCGTTTTCCACCAATTAAATTATATATGTTAATTAAATACAATTAAATTATTATATATCCTTATTCATCAGTTATAACTGCTTTATATACAAATTTATTTACATAAGAATTATTAACATTAAAGCCTTAACTAGATAAAAAATTATATTAACAAATATTAAAAAATAGTCAAAGTATTTGAATTCAATTGTATTAATTATTTTCTTATAAAAAAATCTATACCCACGATTTCCATATTTGTATATTTAAAATTGTATGTTGATAGGCCTCAGCACATAACAGCACAAATAGTCATATTTTGATACAAAAATACGTAACTAACACACTTTTGCTTTTATGATATGATACTAAATACACTACAGATTTTTTCTTGTTTCTTAACTTCTTCACTATATTGGCCATGTATTATATACAAAAACATTTCTCTTGAATCACTTTATCTATTAATAAAAACCGCATCAAAATCCGTTGCGTAATTTTATAGATCTAAGCATACATAGGGACAGACAGAGATTAACGACTTTGTTTTATACTATGTAATGATTAGGATAGGTTTACCGTAGTGATAATATATCCTAATCGCTAATGTATTGATGGTAACTTAAATATAGCATAAATTGTATAATATTTAAAAAGTCACATACGATGTTTTATAGTTTGAAATTGGAACACAATTTTCATATACGACCTTTTTGACGAGTAGCATGTGTTAATACCAAGTTGTAAGTAAAAGGTTAAGTGTTGAACGTTCTGTATATCTGTTTTGCAATTTTGTGATCGATTTGCTCTGCTCTGCTCCCAATACCAAGAAAACGACACATATACAACTATACATATATATATTAACTATATATACAACTATTTGCTAGTGTCTCAACAACCAATGCTATTAAGTAACCCAATCACCATGAAACATATATATTATGACTGCTCGTAATTTTAATATATAAATAGTATGATGATATTATGTTGTCACAATGATTGAGACACTGCTTCGTTGATTGAAAACGTTTATCGTTTATTGCGAGTTCAAATCTTGGTTAACTTTAGTAAGTTTCTACGTATTATTTTTACCATGGTTTGGTTAAACTAACGCCCTAAAAACCTTTTCTTACAGTGTATACCCAGCAGTGAAACAGATTAATATACATAGAACTAGCCCTTCCTGGCTTCGCAAGTGAGGACAAAATTTTATTTATACCTTTTTTCTTGTTTTTTTTTTTTCAATATTCAACAATTTTCGTTCTATTTCAACTTATTTACTCAAACGCCTCGATAAATTACCTAAAACTTTCTTATGAATTCCTTTCTCTATTAGTGAAATTCGTTAAATCCGTTCAGTAGTTTTGGAGTTTATCGCGAACATACAGACAGACAAACACGGCCGGAGAACTTTGTTTTATACTATGTACTGATAGTGATAACAACTTCGTTCAAGTCAGATTTGAAGGCATCAGACCACGTGATCGCGCTTATGGCATTTACAGGGAAAAACGGTATGCCATATCACCCATGACTTCACCACCATAAAGACTGTCAAGAGCATATCTACTAAAATGAATATTGAGCCTGTTAATACGCCTCGGATAAGACGAGGAAACTCTCCTCTCTTGGAGAAGACCTCTGTATTGCAAAACTGAAAAATATTAATGTATTTATGAGAAATTTGTCATAACATTGGTACAACAAACACAATCTTGTTACTCCTGTAACTCAACTTATATACAACAGGATCCCAGAAAGCGTTCAAAATGCTTCCTTTGCCAAAGTAAAAAAAAATGCCAAGGAACGCTTGCGTGCGAAAGGTTACTATACAATTAGCGAGTTTATGTTTGATAGCACACCTTGGGAATGAAACGATCGCCTTCTGGCTATTTCTTTCCATATTTAATATGTTTTTAATTAATTTGACAAAAAATAGACTCGACTAGTTCCTTTCGCCGGTTCTTCTGCCTGGGTGGTTCTATTTCCGAACCGGTGGTAGTGTTTAATTTGATGGTCAATAAAATAGTGTAATGGTTTTACATTGAATAAAGTTATTTGAGTTGAGTTGAGTTTTACAAGTGGAGGTTTCCTCACTATCTCTTTGTCTGAAGAGCCAATTCGATTCATAATATACATGATTTATCGTTTAGACTAGACTAGACTGGAATTATTTATAGACCGAATCGGTTTTTTTTCTTATGTAGTGGTTTGTATGTGTGTGTTAATACTGGTCTTGAATGTATGTCCACTTTATAAAGTATTCATTTACGACAGATTTTTTTGATGTGTGAATGAGTTAAGTTGTTGGGCAAACATTTTCGAAGGTATTTTAAGATTAAATAAAATATTTGTAAGTAAGTTCGTTTTTTATCTTGATTAACACGCAATGGAATTCTTTGTGCCAAGAAAGGTCAAGCGAATGTAGAATTCAATCAAAAATCGTTGCTATGACGAAAAGTAACATACATTATAAATATTTTTTTTTTAATACGACACAACTTAGATGTCGGCAAATTCTCTTGGGTTGAACTGACGCAAAAATCTATAGCGACGAATAGCGTCGAATGGCGCGATAAGGACCTATTTGTATTGGTTTTGTAAATCGGCAGGAATCGTTTTTATTGAATTTGCCGATGATGCCGATGATTGCCGAAGATGCTACATCTAAGTTGTGTCGTACTATACTCATCATTGAAGTCTTGAAATGTTGTTTATTCAAATTCATAAGAAAAAAAACTACTCAATTGTTATGTAATATATACAGGGTTAAATCAATACTAATACTATAAAGTTGAATAGTTTGTTTGTTTGATTGAACCCTACTACTTTTCCAATTTAAAAAAAATATTTCAGCGTTAAGATAACCTATTTATCAAGGAGGTTAGGCTGTATACCATCACGCTATGACAAATAGAAGTAGATTATCAATGTAAATTTTTTGCGACAATTTGGAGAATTCATGTATGACAGATTTCCACCAAATAAAAGTTCCAAAAACATCCTTGCAAATGAAATTGTATTTGTATATGATGATGTGATTTCTCTTAGCAGTTTAACCGTGTAGTAAAACTCACTTCACTCCGCATATAGAAGACACTTAATTTCTCCCTAAAGCTCAACCAAGAAAACGAAAACACAGGGCTCAGTTAGAAAAAGTCTTATGTACTGCAAGAACACACCTAAGTTATGACGTTGCAAAAAATAAATAGATCAACATTATTTCATCACCCAAAGTAATAAAACAACTGCAATCCATTTCGATAGACGCAATAATATCTCCATCAACGTTAAAGTAACGGGTCAATAAACCACCGACCCTACTGTGGAGTCGTTCAATCGATTGCGTTTGCTATTCTTACAGCATGTCAGGTGAAATTAACCTTGCGTGCCTCATTCGTATCACGTTCGTATTCGTAACTTGCCCTTGGAACCATTCGATAAACCGCGGATATATATTCACGGTGTGTTTTTAAAAAATTGCATCTCTTGCAATGATTTCCTAGCGCGATTTTGGCGTGCAAAGATTCCTAGCGAAATGTCTTTAACGATTTTGTACTGTGTATGGTATAGATTTGCGGATGAGCATATAGGCCACCTGATAGTAGTGGTCACCATCACCCATAGACAATGACGCTGTGAGAAATATTAACTATTCCTTACATCGTCAATGTGCCACCAACCTTGGGAACTAAGGCCTGTAGTTACACTGGCTCACTCATCCTTCAAACCGGGACACAACAATACTGAGTACTGTTATTTGGCGGAAGAATAACTGATGATGAGTTACTGTTGGATTTAGTGGTACTGATAATTCTGGGTATCATATAATTTAACGGTTGAATGTCCTACAAATCCTCTTAGCAGAATATGGCGTGTAGTATTGCAAAAAATATTGCAAGGATTTTCTTGTATCAGATTTTGGAAAAATTATTTATTTCTTAGCATCAACTTTAGGCATATCAAAATTTGTGATCAAAATGTATATTGCTACAATTTATTAGTGCAATACCTGGTTTGCAAATACGATGGTCTTCATCAAATCATTAAACAAATAAAATAATTCACTTAAATTATATTTTTAATCACGAGAAACCTAAAAAATTTAACTGCTTTTAGGAACAGGATTTAAAGTTCTAAAATTTATGTTACGACCACCCAACCAATATGATTGAACCGTGCCAATGACTTAAGGTCTAAAGACCTTAATGTCTTAAGAAAGGTCTTGTTAATAAAAAAATATCAACATGACTTTGACAACCATGAACATACAACGAAAGTACAAAAATAGCATGGTTTAAACGAACAATAAGGAAAAGAGGAGGGCGAATCAGACGAACAGGTAACTTGTCTTCCACACAGTACGACCATATTATAATCATTCTACACTTACTAAGAAACTTAACACAAATACAACACGATGCATTAAACTGATCCATTTACAGACATTGATGCAATCTAGATCACGCTTGAATTTAAATATCTTGACGTCTCTTTCCCCCATGTCGAGTGGAAAGAGAAAGGCGAGATGTAGTAACTCTATGTCTTAATCAAAATCATAAAGCAGGATTTTCCTCATAAGTATTAATTAGTACATTTAAGAAAAGTAACCAAACTGCGTCGCTCAGGTATTTTCTTTAAATATATGTTTAATAATTTAATAAGTTATGTTGTTATTAAGCTTCTTAATATTATTACCAATATTAAACAGGTAAAAATTAAAACCACATGAGTTGGGTTATAGCTAACAAAATATTATAAAATGTAATAATCGTAAAATTTTGATTAAGGGGCTGATTGTAAAATCTTGTGTTGCTCAAATTTAAAAAAATAAAAATTCACTAAAGGTATACACGTCTGTAGAGATCTGTTTGTTTAACAAAAAAAAAATGAGTAAGAATTCTTGAACCGGTTTTTTCTTAGTTCTTTTACTTGAAACGCAAATGCCTTTCCGAATGGTTCCGAATGGAAAGGGTTCTTCAAGTCAGGTTAGTATCATCAAGGGTTGATGAAGTCGAAAGTATCAATGTATGGAAGTTTGAATCAAGCTAATAAAATATTAGTTTTTAATATCCTACAATTGGATTAGATGACACAGTTCAAGAAAATTGGTGGAGTTTCTGGATATAAGGCCGAAACCTTGTTCAAACTAGGCCCAGCTTGGTCTGATGATTAGTAATTTGATTTTGTCGAAAAATACTCAGGCACGGAGTCTGAAAATACATGTGTGTAGACTCTCTTGAATCTCAGAGCATATGGCGCAGTTCGTCTTATGGAACGCTTACTAGTCATGTCAGATTTGCCGACTCATACTATAAGTGGAAGGGAGGATAAAGTTTCAAAAGTTTTGAGTCCAGTGGTGTGTCATTCACAGAAAGTTACAATAGTTTAATAGCGCTGTTGGTGACAAATTTGACGTTTATGTAAGTTTCACGTTGAACGTCAAAGTTTATGGATAGACATGTGGAATTTTCAATTTTACATGAAGATATAGTTACGACACAATTTCGATGTAGCATCGGCAAAATTCGTAAAATTCTATTGGTTGCATAAATCGGCAGTAATCGGCTTAATTGAATTTGCCGATGCTACATCTAAGTTGTGTCACACCCGTCAAATTTGTCGGTACGATAAATATCCGACGTTATGTGTGCTCATTGCGGTGATCTAACGGATCTTGGTCTTAGTCATGATGTACACATAGAATACGTAACAAAACTCGATAATTCACAATTATAGACTTGTGAATTGCGACATGAAATATAACTTTGTTTTAGAAGATATCTGATTAATTATGGTTGTTCTTTTCTTTTAAATGTTAAATCGATTAAGACAGAAAGAGGTAAATGTATTTATCTCAGCTAAACAATGTTTATGAGCTGTTAATGTTTAAACATTAGAACTAACATTATAAAAGCGAAAGTTTGCATGGATGTTTGTTACTAAATAAGGACAGAACTGATTTGAATGAAATTTGGCACAGAGATTGTAGTCTGGAATAGAATATAAATATTTCTTAACCCCGGAATATAGCACCAAATATTATATGCATGAATCTTTTGGCCTGTATGTAATTGAACAAATTTTGGATCAAATTACTTTTATGTTCCATTCGCAGGTGAAACGCTTGGCCCTGGGAGTAGTGGTGCAAAAGGCTTCAAAAGTATAACACCTCGCCTCATTGCCTCCACTGGTGACAGGAGGGCTGGTTCGTTTTTTGCCCAGAGGATCGGAATTGCGATTCAACGGGGAAATGCTGCTAGCATTCTTGCCACCATTCCATTTATATAGTTATTTAGTAAATTTTAGTTCATATTTTTATATATTTAAGCATTTAATGTTATTAATTCTTATGATTATATTTTAGACTAGTTTCAGTATATCTTTCTTTGTATATATATGTGATTTCCGGATTGTTTAGATTGGACTAGACAGATGGCGCTGTGGTCGAAGAGTTAATTCTTAATTCACGTGGACCAAGTCGGGACATGCAGTTAGTTTATTTGTATGTTTTTATGACACTACAAATAAAACACAGCATAGAAAAGCAATTAATAAATTAACTATGTTGACATAAATCATTTCAATATAATTATATATGGATATCATTTACTGTAATGTATGTTATTCAACATTGGATCCATAATCTTCAAGTTTATAAATCAGCAATCCAGGAGTGTGGGATTCAAATTCCAGGTGGACAAGTAATCTTTTGGAACTTTTCAAATAATGATCAGACCAGATCAGTAGTCCGATGTTTTAATTAGCATTGCACTTTAAAGATGCATCAAGCTTTTGGTTGTGAGCCTGACCCTTCAGCCGCGTCAGATTGTTCTATCAGATCTTATGAAAATTAAGAGCAACGATATCAGTGCATATATTTTGATTACTATAATCTTAGATTATAGAACAAAAGGTAGATGGAAAGCACAACAAAATCACATCAAAAATCAGAGCATAGCTTACAGTTGTTGGTTGATGGTTCAGCAAATTTTGTGTGCATAAGTAATATCATCTTCCAAGTACCAACCTCCGAGATTTAAACTTCAACAACTTTTTACTGCCCTTAGTCCAAGACATAACAACAACAACAGACTGTAAATTCCCACTGCTGGGCTAAAGGCCTCCTCTCCCTTTGAGGAGAAGGTTTGGAACATATTCCACCACGCTGTTCCAATGCGGGTTGGTGGAATAGTGGAGTAGTGAACATGTGGCAGAATTTCTATGAAATTTGTCACATGCAGTTTTCCTCACGATGTTTTCCTTCACCGCTGAGCACGAGATGAATTATAAAGATAAATTAAGCACATGAATCAGCGGTGCTTGCCTGGGTTTGAACCCGCAATCATCGGTTAAGATGCACGCGTTCTAACCACTGGGCCATCTCGACTCATCAAGACATACATATAACATATACGTTGCTTATACTACCGACGACGAGAAGTGAAGCCGCGGAAGTAAACTAGTTAATGATATCATAAAACTTTAAGTAGGTGCTCATTAAAAAAACAATTGCTTTGTTACAAGGAAGACAATTTAAATAATAAACTAATAAATTACTATGATTATTTTTTTATTACGTAAACATTGATCGGACGTTGAAGACACATTTTTCATTCATTACAATTTAAATACAATAACTAATATAAATAGATTTTTTTCTTATACCGAGTATTACACTGAGTTCACATAGACGTATTCTCTACTTCGATAAATAAATAATAGATAAATGTAAAAGGTAGGTTCCGGAATATAGATTCTACCTAGAAATAGGTCTCTCGAAATTTAGCTTTTATTCAAAAGTATTTTTTAGACATTTCAGAACACTTGACGATTGATTTTGTTTTGAATTCGTTTTGATCTGCATGTCACTTTTGGCGCCAAAATTTTGAAACTTTTTAATGAAATTTTGAGTATCAAATAGTACGAATTCATTCAGTTATAGTCGAGGTTAAAATCAATGTTATTATGTAAATAATTCTTATGTAATTAATAAAATTAAGTTATAAGAATATCTCTTTTCAAAATAACAATGATTAAATTATGTCTAATAATTCTGATTGCATCGAGACCCATTATGTTAACTAGTTTCGTCGTAACACTAAACCAAACAAACACTTGACGTTGAATGCAATAGTATACACACTACCTATACAATGTATAACTACCAACACTATAAATGCTAAAGTAATTGTGTCTGTCTGTTGTTATACCAATGCTAGGCCACTGAATCGAATTTGATAAAATTTGGTGTAACATAAGCCTGAACTGTAAGGAAAGACATATATATTTTTATGTCTAACTGACTCCTCAAAAACGAGCGGAGCCACGGGCGATATCCAGTATAATATATGTAAGTACATAAATTGCATAGCAAATATTTTCTAAGCTGGTATTTTGCTTTCCCGACACACAAGCACAGCCTAACCCACTTCCAAAGGTCACTGAGTCTATACACATACAACTATAAACATACAACGGTACACACACATATAAACATTTACATATTATACATCTTGTAATTATATTTGCTGTCGTTGGGATGAATCTACAAGCATTAAGTTACATTACATAAAGGAACACTACACCATCGTAACTAATATACAGATTATGGTACAAAAAAGGACACTGGATCTTAACATTTACCCCCTCCCCCCTGCTCCCTAACTTATAGGCGGAAATAAGTGAAATTTTAAAGAGATCTAATAATAATACAAATAATATTTAAAGAAATGATTAAGCACGATGGAAAGAATGTTTGATAATATTTATAAATCATAATCATTACATAGTATAAAACAAAGTCGCTTACCGCTGTTTGTCCCTATGTATGCTTAGATCTTTGAAGTTACGCAATGGATTTTGATGCGCTTTTTTTAACACCTGGATAGTCGTGTACCGCACTTTTTGATATCGAATCGAGAGACGAAAATTCACGATGCTGTGCATCTTATTGATATTAGTTTAATTTCTTCTTCTTTTAATATGTATAATGTTTATACCTATACAAAGCTTGAAGTATCGTTAATATAAGGCGGCCTTAGACCCAGAGACCGCATTCGAACCTTAGACGAATTGTCTCAAATCCTGTTGTAAATACAACTGTGCCTGCATCAGGCATCATTACGATCATTACAGTAGGTATTTGCACTTTAATGTCATTACATAAAACTGCAAATACCTTCTCCAATAGATATGTATTGCACAATATGTAGCATAATGTACATGTATGATAAACACAACTAATCTTCCAAAAACAAGCTGAATAGTTTTGTCAATGTAACTCCTTTTATACTTTAACTTAAATAAATAATGAATGAGTGCATCTTAATCGATGATTGCTTGTTCAAACCCAGGCAAGCACCACTGAATATTAGTGTGCTTAATTTGTCTTTATAATTCATCTCGTGCTCGGCGGTGAAGGAAAACATCGTGAGGAAACCTGAATGTGTCTAATTTCATGTGTCCATGTCTCCAACCAACATAAGAAGTTCTTATGTTGGTTGGAGACATGTTATACACGATCAATAAAATAATCAACAATGATATACAGACTTCAAACGTCAATCAAATTAACCTTTAAGAATTCTGACATAAAGATTAATATATCTAAATTCGAATCGTGTATCATTGTATGTTTTGAAAGAGGGGTTAAAAAAATGTCTTCTCACATCGGAAGCAGAACTAAAGGCCATTGTTGAGTGAATAATCGCGACCCAATTACGAAGTTTTCTCAAGAGTTGCGTTGCTTTTTCAATTAGCTATCGCAGTATTTAAAAGAATCATTATACGTAAGGTCAAAGGTTGAGATTGAAATGAAATTTATGACGTTTTAAATTATCCTTCGACTTTAATGAACGTTTAATTTTTATAGGCCAAGAACATATTAATCGTGGACAACGTATCTGCTTAAAACAAGAAGAAAACGTAAAAATTAGGACTTGTTTTATAATATATGTAGGCATATGATAACCACTTACCATCAATATGTTAATACACATTGATGGTAAGTGGTCACCACTGGTCATAGACATTGGAGCTATCAGACATACTAACCATTTTCTACCAACTTTTGGATCCCTAAGGGCTATGTCCCTTGTGCCTGTTTTCGAAAGATATATATTACAATAACATTGATCATTTTGATAGCATCAGTGATAATCATAGTATGTGTCCAAGAAGTAAGGATAAGCTTATAACGCCAAGTTTCGGAAACTCTCTGAAACTCAAAAACTCCGCAAAGTCAATAAATCCTTCTTGGGTCAAGGTATCGGTTACTATACTAAATATCCGCAGATATTTTTAACATTGCATTTCATAAATTCATAATATTCAATACAAAATTATCTAGGTGATAAAACAGCGTGGAGCTGATACTTGTTGTATTCTAGGCAGGATATATGTGTAATTGTATTTAACTAACACAACTTTATATGTTTAAGTTTTGAAAAAGAGTAACTATTGAGTTTCTTGCCAGTTCTTCTCGGCAGAATCTGCATTCCGAGCCGGTGTCAGCTTTTATAATATGGTTTGTAAATGACGATTCAAAAGCACTTGTAAGAGCATACTTGAATAAAATAGGTACATTTCTTATAGAATATATATATATGATTATTGGGCACTACCCAGACAGGCATGCACAGAGCCCTACCAACAAGTAATGTTTAAATAAAGTAAAGTAACAGCCTGTAAATTTCCCACTGCTGGGATAAGGCCTCCTCTCCCTTTGAGGAGAAGGTTTGTTCCAATACGGGTTGGTGGAATACACATGTGGCAGAATTTCTATGAAATTAGACACATGCAGGTTTCCTCGCGATGGTTTCCTTCACCGCCGAACACGAGATGCATTATAAACACAAATTAAGCACGTATATATAGTGGTGCTTGGGTTTGAAGTGGTGATTAAGATGAACACGTTCTAACCATCGGGTTATCTCAGCTGTTGGTTCTCAAATGTTAATATATTAATATAGAATTATCTTCCATTGCTAAGTCCAAACCGCTCGAAAAAATATGTCTTGGTGGCATAAATACTTTAATAAAGTTTGTCTTAGGATGCTTTTTCTACAAATATTTGCCTTGTTATAGGTACTCCTAAGTCGATTGAACTACAATCAACCACTTTGTCCGATGTATGATTTATTTTTGAACATTTAATATAGCTTACCTGGAAGAGACCCTATAAATTATACAGTTTTTATATAAAACCTGACAATTTGTTTTTGCAGCATTTCTTGCATGATTTCTCGCTTCGAGCACTTTTTTGCACGATTTAAGTATACTCGTATGTTAATAGCGTAAGACAGTTTTTGTATCGGCGATTATGGGATGATGGTTGCACTTAAAAATCTATTACGGTCTCATTTTGAACATTTTTGAACAGTCGTACATGAGATGAAACTAACGAATATTCGCGATTGTAATTTATTAAATTGTTACAAATTAATAAATAATTATAATTATTTAATAATGAGAGCTGAGATGGCCCAGTGGGGTAGTAAAGTAGGGGGTAGAACGCGTGCATCTTAACTGATGATTGTGGGTTCAAACCCAGGCAAGCACCACTATATATATGTGCTTAATTTGTGTTTATATTTCATCTGGTGCTCGGCGGTGAAGGAAAACATCGTGAGGAAACCTGCATGTATCTAATTTCATAGAAATTCTGCCACATGTGTATTCCACCAACCCGCATTGCAACAGCGTGGTGGAATATGTTCCAAACCCTTTCCTTAATGGAAGAGGAGGCCTTTTCCCAGCAGTGGGAAATAATAATTATATAAATAATTCAGTTGAGCAAGCGAAAAAAGTTACTGGCCGGTAATACAAAACTAAATATTTGACGTTTTTTTTTCAGTTACAATGAAATTAAATCAAAACAAAAAATGTCATAGGATTTGAAATACCTAAAAAATATTTTAAATAAACGCGAAATTTCGCTATCCACTAGATGTTAAATTATTGTGCTTTGCCAATTTGCTTCCTTTTCTGACGTATAAAATATCAGTGACATTTGTATTGTGAATAATAGTAACCTTTTTTTACGGTGAAGCCAACAAGTAAAATAAATATTACTGAGAAAACGAACGTGGACTAACTGAAACACAAGTTCAGACTTGCTTGTTCTGAAGGCAAAGGAACCATGATAGACAGTATAATAAAAAAATATTTGATATTAATTAAATATTATATATTTTAAATATTATAACTTTCGATATGACAACCCTATTTACACATGAATCGCTATTTAGCTCTTAACTTAATGATTGAAATAAAATTTTACGACTGTATTTATAATAATAATGTTTGTACTTCACTTTTGTCAGTTATAGTCGTTAGTATGTCTGTACGCTGTTATTTAGTACGAAAGGTCATAAGTGATTTGTTTACAAAACATTTGTATTAATATACAACAAATAATCGCCTCCTATTTTTTTTTCAGAATAATGGCAACACCGAATTAAATTCTATTAATTAAAAAAACTAAACCCACAAATGGACGCACAGATAACAATGTTGTATTATGTAATAAGTTTCCCATCGACATAACATGAATAATTTTAAAGATTGAGGTTATCATTATTAATATCATATTCATTAAGATGAATATAATTAATTAACAGTGTTTCATTTATTTGCAATTCGTGTCGATCGAGTTGCGCGAATGCAGTAAAGATTAAAAAAATCATCTCGCGCAATTGCTTTACTTTTTCTTTATTTTTATTGACAAACCGCTATAAATACGATACAGACTAAAAAAAAAAAGATAAAAGCTCTTTGTTCACCAGCCAACGACATTTGCTAACACGATCATTTAAAAAAAAATAATTACAAAGAATTGTGAAACAAATGAACGCTGGTTGAATTTCTCGATCAACACGCAAATATAACCATCGAATCGATATTTTAATTGATTTTTGACGAAGATCATATTTAAATTAAGAATTTTTTCAAATTCGTTTTTCGTGTTCGAAATTCTAATTTATTTTTAAAGTAATATCTGTACGCATTTTTAGAAGCAGTCTTGAATGAAAGGCATTATTCAATTAACAAAAAGAAGCGCTGTTCAAGTTAACCATTGCGGATTTGCAGCCTGGTCAGTTATATTTAAAAAAAAGTAGTCTGTTTGGTTATTTTTCGTAAGTGTATTATATATGTTCAGTATTTGATTGGTCCAAATTTGTAATTTATTGTAATGAATATAATATAAATGGAATCGTTTTAACTTGATATACAGTCGTGTAATGTGCAACGTAATCATTTAATGCTATATTCAAATATCGAATTACGTGTTTAAAATAAAGACAGATGTTTGTTTTTTTTATTAGATTATGTCCTAAGTCTATGCCATTCAGCCTAATCGAATATTATGATTCATCAGTTTATATTTAAATTAAATGTACAGTTATTCTATTTGCACTGACCTTTCTTTCTAAATTGTGCGACTATTTCATAAATTGTCCTCATTATTTTTTGTTACGTTTGTTGTAGCAAATAAAAAATTATTGTTATGTAAGTTATTTTTTTATTTTGCTTAATTGTCGTAAGTATCAATTATTGTTCTTAATAAAATAGTTATCGAATATATATTTATTCAACGTCGCCGTAATGTTGATTTAAGATTTCGTAACGCTATGGATTTTGTTAATAGGTATAATATTTATAATAAAATTACGTAAAAAAATTGCATTGCATACGAATCATTAAAGATTATATGAGAAACGTTTTTTTTAAAAAGGAGAACGTTGCCAGCATGATAAACACAACTCACCAAATTAAAAACGTTTCACCTCCTTTTACTTTTCAACACGCACTGGCACAATAATTAAAAATAAAATAAAACTGTCGTTATTTAAATCACTAGGAATCGAAAATGGAACGATTTTTTTTTTTATTTGAAATTGGCGCGCGCTTTGACAGATGCAATGTTTGTAATAATGGGAGCGACTTGCACGCGACGCGTTCGAATGTTAACTGCCAGATAGCGGTCGAAAGATCGCTCTCTCCAACGCAAATGTAGTCCTAAGAAACCTTGAGAGTCGGCAAACTGTACAGCTTTGTTTTGTGGTCCGCAATAAATGTTTGAGTTAAATTTAACCTCTTGGTTTTAACAAACAAATATTTTTGTTTATTTTTTTTAAATAACATTAAAGGTCCATAAAAATAAAATTAAGAAGGGTTGAGCAAGAATTAAAAAAGTTGTTATTTTTTAAATTAAATGTGTTTCTTTTTGTTAAACTTAACTGCCATCTATAATTAACAGGTAGTGATTTTGGACGTGAGGATATTGAGTATTTTCTTTTTTAAGAAAATGTAACCGCTTTAGGTCCAACAAAGATATTCCAACATTATAATTTTTCTTATTAATAGTTTAAAGTAATAGTATTGCTAGTGTTTCAATAAACATAATATGATAGTGTTAGTTTAGTACTGGACCTTATATATATAATCTCTATCATATTCTTTCTTTTATGGATCTTTATGAATTATGTCATATTATTTTGTGTTTTGTTCAAAATTTTTATGTTGGTCACAAAACTTAGTTAAAGACCTTTTCATCAAACAGTATCTTCATGGACCATTTTAAATGTAACTATGATTTAGTAACTAGATTAATGGTCTGTTATTTTGATTTGCCATAGAGATTATGGAAGCGTGTTCCTGTGTTGTTTGGTATTATGTAAGATTGTTATTTACATTTAAGATGATTTCGTCAAATATTGTCTGTCTTACTTACTCAAGCAATCATTGTAGCAGTTTTAAAGTGACAAATAAATTATTTATTTCATTTAAGTATGAAGTAATATTGATGAGAATCATATATGTAATTAAAATATCTAACCTTATTTTTATATTTTGAATTGTTAAGTCATAATGTCTTTATGTATATTATAATTAAAACTTATTCTAAAAAATAATATCTGTGTATGAGTCTTGAATTCGAAATTGTAAAAAACTGAGGCGAATTCATGTTTATTTCGTGAAGGAATGTCTTATTGTCTTTCGATATGAACAAACACATAAATTTGATACGTGAACTTGGTTCTGTATTTCAAATTAACTTGACATCATCGGAGTTTACGAACTTAGTTCAAAATGATTAAAAGTTTTATTACTTGGTGGGAGGGCTTTGTGTGAGCCCGTCTGGGTAGGTTTGTGTTCCGGTTTGAAGGGTGAGTGAGCCAGAGTAACTACAGGCACAAGGGCCATAACATCTTAGTTCCCAATGTTGGCAGCACATTGACGATGTAAGGAATAGTTAATATTTCT
Source organism: Vanessa cardui (assembly GCF_905220365.1). NCBI lineage: Eukaryota > Metazoa > Arthropoda > Insecta > Lepidoptera > Nymphalidae > Vanessa > Vanessa cardui. The sequence continues at coordinate 8,351,924 of NC_061145.1, read as the reverse complement.
TACAGCGTCATTGTCTATGGGTGATGGTGACCACTTACCATCAGGTGGCCTATATGCTCGTCCGCCAACCTATACTATAAAAAAATATATACATATCATGGGCTGACGTGAAATGAAATCTGACAATAGTAACCTTGTTCACGCCATATTTAAATAAATGTATGAAATATTATTTGCATTTTAATTTTATTTAAGCTATGCAGATTAAATTACATTCTGATAATGTAGGAAGTACAAAAAACCTTTTTACTCCAACAACGCGCCGCTGACCCTCATCGTTGAGCTAAGATGTCCATAGTGTATTTATTTACGCTTACCCTTCAAAACCAAGTGCAGTACAAAATATTATTAATACCCAATATTATTAATAATATTATAAATAAATCGTGAGTATATTCAGTGTGTACTCAGACGACAGCACAGATCCCCACCACCTAGAGAACCGATATACTTAAGTATCAAAGTCTGTATTTCTGTTCTCTTATTTTACACTTGGTCAAATGTCAATTTTAATATTATATGCCACTTTGCTATATTACATTGTCGTTTTAAGAAAAAATAATAATTTTAATTTTGCCAGTTCTATTAGTTCATAATACACGTCTAGGTCGCGGATGACGTCACTCCGAATATGCCTTTCTTTTCTGTTATGATATCCGAGTGGACTGATTACCTTATTAACGAAACGCGCTTATTTTACTGTTTAATATGACTACATTATATTTGTAAGGTAAAAAAATATGTTTCCGAATTATACAAGTAGCGATGACAAAAAAAAGTTTTTATTTTAATTTTATGTAGACTGTACATTTTCTGTCATAAATTAATAAATTTATAGCAATCGTTATTAAAAAGTAACTAATGGGTACCTTTTACCTTACCTCGGTTCTTCTCGATTAGCTAGTTCAAGCTGAAGCATGCTTTACTTTTAATTAATCTTGAATAATAAAGCTCAACAATGTATGCAATGGCCTAACTTACTTTAGTGAAGTCAATTTGAATTCGATTTTCGTATAAATATTACAAAACTACTTGGTGGTAGGGCTTCGTGCAAGTCCGTCTGGGTAGGTACCACCCACTCATCAATTATTCTACCGCCAAACAACAGTACGCAGTATTGTTGTGTTTGTGGTTTGAAGGGTGAGTGAGACAGTGTAACTACAGGCACAAGGGACATAACATCTTAGTTCCCAAGGTTGGTGGCACATTGACGATGTAAGGAATAGTTAATATTTCTTACAGCGTCATTGTCTATGGGTGATGGTGACCACTTAACATCAGGTGGCCCATATGCTCGTCCGCCAACCAATAACATAGAAAAAAAACTGTGCAAAAAACGTAAGTAAATTTTTCTGCGATTCAATGGAAAACGTTCTTGGCATTTTAGCCGCCATTCCACGAACTATAACTAAGGTATAGAGTTTATGGAGGCAGGCAGTATAGAGTTTAAGCTTGGCTCTATGTGTGATAATGTTTTGACAGTGATACGAGCATATCATAGTATGTATCATATGGTAGGTCATCTTGGCAATCAGGCTATATAATATGTCAATATATATCCTGTATATGTTGATGAATAATAGTTTGTATTGAACTAATTTTATAGGAGGATGTTAGAGGTATATATGCATATTCGAACATTTAATGTTACTTCTCATATTACTAAATTGTTTTCATACCTACCGAACTAGATATATATTTCATTGAAGCAACCGTAACTCTCCATTAAACTATTGGAGCAGCGTGGTGAAATATGCTCCTACCTCTAAAGGGAAGCTTTAGCCTAGCAGTGGGAATTTTACAGGTTATACATGTTGTTGATTGAAAAAGGATGAAAGCGGTATATAACTATAAAAACTCGAGAGTGGAAAGAAATCTGTTAATATTCACCTTTGATCTACACTTAAGGTGAAATGGTATCAGGAAATGGCGACCACCTCGACTTACTGTTAATTGCATTATAAATACTTTAAATGCTTTATGACCCAGAGAGTAATTCACTAAGATACTTGAGGTTTCATATCAGCTGTAGAAATACACGATGTTTAAAACTCTATACGATTAGAGATTAATTTAAGGATAGTTCATTGAAATATAACATAGTTTACATTATATATTTAACAAGATGTTTAAGAAATCAACCCTATTTGCTTAGTTAAATAACAAAAATAAATACTTATACTATGTATGTAATTGTGCCATTCCAAAGGTCCCATATGCCGGTCTTCAGCCGAAAGACAAACCTCGCCGTAAATAGACGAATCGGAGATTATACAGGGTGTTATCGACACAATATTAGGAGTTAAGAACGGCAGTCTATAAATTTCCCACTGGGCTAAGGCCTCCTCGCCCTTTGTGGAGAAAGTTAGGAGCATATTCCACCACGCTGCTCCAATGGGGGTTGCTGGATTCACATTTGGCAGGATTTCATTGAAATTAGACACTGCAGGTTTCCTCACGATGTTTTCCTTCGCCACCGAGCTTGACATAAATTATAAACAGATGTACGATGTATGTTGTTAGGGTCGAGATAGCCCAGTGGTTAGAACGCGTGCATCTTAACCAATGATTGCGGGTTCAAACCCAGGCAAACACTGCTGATTCATGTGCTTAATTTGTCTTTATAATTCATCTCGTGCTCAGCGTGAAGAAAAACATCGTGAGGAAACCTGCATGTGACAAATTTCATAGAAATTCAGCCACATGTGTATTCCACCAACCCGCATTGGAACAGCGTGGTGGAATATGTTCCAAACCTTCTCCTCAAAGGGAGAGGAGACCTTAGCCCAGCAGTGGGAATTTACAGGCTGTTGTTGTTGTTTATTGTTGTACGAAATTACTTATATATTTTTTAACATATAATAATACACTGCTTGGCCGGGTTTGAACTTACTATCTTCAATCAAAATGATCAGTTATTTATCTTCGATATCAATAACCTCAGCACTAAACGGCAACTAGACGGCATATTACAAAACCAAACACAGACAAAAAACCGTAAGTCTAGATAAATATTTGTAAGTAACGGACATTAAACCCGTTAGCCCATAACAATATTGAAAGGTCTTACTATTTGTATGTAAAGAGTTTGTAATCTTACTAATATTGTCAATGCAAAAGTTAGGAGGTACGCTTGTAAATCAATCACATCAGGACGACTGAACGGAACTGAAGTCACCATTTATGTCACAGAAATGATAACCATATGTTACGGGAAGTAAAGATTTTAGCTTTCGAAATCCTGCAGTCGTCCATGCTTGCTTGTTTTTGTCCTCGCTGGAAAAACATGTTACATTTTTTCCCACATGTAGTGGATATGTGGAACTCGCCGATGGCCTGGATGGATCACACACATCACATCATCAGCCTGTTGTTGTCCACTGCTAGACATAGGCCTCTCCAAGCGCACGCCACTGTGGTCTTTCTCCGGCTACTCGCATCCATCCTGCCTGCCGCCTTTCGTATATCGTCACTCCACCGTGCCTGAGGACGTCCTACACTACGTTTGCCGAGACGCGGTCTCCACTCTAGAACACGTTTTCCCCAACGGTTGTCGGTTCTACGACAAATATGACCAGCCCACTGCCACTTCAGCTTACTAATCCTGTGGGCTATGTCGATGACTTTGGTTCTTTGACGGATCACCTCATTTGTGATGCGATCCCTCAGAGAATATCCCAGGATTGATAGGACACCGGAATACCCACTAAAAAACCAGACATCCTCTCCGGCTCTACGTAGACGTCACAATATCGATTTCGATAACGTGACTACTTCTTGCGTCAGTTTATTAGACTATACACTAAACTTCCCAAGACGATGTCTATCTACCTCTAAAAAAATTAAAAAAAAAATTCACTATTTTTTTTTTAGTGAATGGACCATAATTATACTTAAAAATCGAATCGAAAATATTATCTGCCGTTCAAACCTTTTGTATCCGATATTAATATTTCCAATTGTTCTTAAGAACCTAAAGTCAATTTATGTAAGGAATAGTTTAAGCTGAATCGGGTACATATCATTACACTGAAAGCAGAACTGGCTCTCAGTATAGCATAAATGATGTTTATGTATTGTTTGATTTTTTAAAATATTATATAGGATAAAACAATGGCGCTGTAAGAAATGTTAATCGTTCCTTACATCGCCAATTCGCCACCAACCTTGAGAATAAGGTGTTATGTCCCTTGTGCCTGTAGTTGCACTGGCTCACTCACGCTTCAAACCGGAACACAACAATACTGAGTACTGTTGATTGACAATAAAATACGTGCTGAATGGGTAGTACCTACCACCAATTATATAATTATACTCATAAGACTATTACATGGATTATTTTGATAATGCAAAAGAGCTACTGAGTTATTTGCCCGTTGAATATAGTTTCTGAACCGAATATCTCTGTATATTAAAATAAACCTTCCATAATAATTAAGAATGCTTGTAAGAGACATGAGTAAAGTACATTTTAATTTTTATCTCGCGCTCAGCGTCACATTTTCCTTCGAAGCAGCGTGGTGGAAAAATTCTTTAACCTCTTATTTGAAATGGAACAGGCTTTAGCTTACCATTGAGTTATTCACAAGCTGTTACCAGATAATAATATACAGTTGTCATTCATCGTGAATCGTCAGTCATTTGTGAATAGATAGGCTTCGTTTATAAAGGTTAACTGTTGAAGTATTTAATGTACAGACACGTTTGTACTGTTTTATTGTCGGTATAAACTTGTGTAACATAAGCGTATAAACAAAGATATACATATATATTGATATTCATTATCTACATTGTTGTATTTTTTTTTAATATTGAAAAACAGTGACTTCTGAGTTTCTTGCCGGTTGTTGTTGGTAGAATCTACTTTCCGAACCGGTGGTAGCTTCACTTAATTGTTAAATGACGATTCAAAAGTGCTTGTAAAAGCCTACTTGAATAAAGTTTATTTTGATTTTTTTTTTATATCCTTTTGTTTCTGTGCAGTTAACTTTTAATTACACTGATTTACTTAAACTGACTTTGAGACTGTAAATATGATTGTGTCTCATACACAGGGCAAGAAGCCGATTAAGTAAGCTATTTAAACACCTACAGCATTATTTTCAAAACAATTATATCAGGAACCGGAAAATATATACATTATCGAAAGTATTTTAGCCTTCAAATAAATAAAAATCTTTTAAAACTTGTTATTTCCTAGATTCGTAAAATATATTTCATAAAACCGCTTAAATAATAATAATACTCCATTAAAGTTTTGTGACTGATATTTCAATATATATAGATATGTTTAGTTGAACGTTGCCGCTCTCTAGATTATTTCTTTTTTGCATAGTAGCATTTAAGCTTTTGTATCTGTATTCTTATATATTAATAACGTCAGCCGATTTTTTTCCCAGTGATTATGGGATAAAAAGATAGGTTGTGGTCTTATTTTGAAAAACTTTAGATATGTAAAAAATTAAAGAGGTTTTTAGGAATTAATTTTAGAGAGGGAAAGTTACTGGCAGGGTAGAGACCGGCGCTATGGTTGTATATAAAAAAAACCGGCCAAGTGCGAGTCGGACTCGCGCACCGAGGGTTCCGTACAAACCTGCAACGTTTACAAAGTTCGTTCATTACGAGAATCGAGTCATAACTATGGTATTTTTATTGCAAAATGAAATTCATAACATTACAATGGGGAAAGATGGAGGAGCATAAATTTAAGACAAAGATCTCTTTATCGTTTAAGTAATCCTTTATTTTATATTAACACATATCATTTATTCATTTTTTCACGGGTTAAAGGCAGTTAGATCTAAGTATTTGATATGAATTTCAACTTGATAGCTCTACGCGTTCATGAGGAAAACAGTAATAAGTTTATATTTATTAAAAAATATATATTTTGTAATGTAACGAAAAATTTAAGGTTTTCGGAATTTTTCATTTATGTGTGCTATAAAACGTTGCTTCATGCCAAATTTCAAGATTCTAGGTCGACTGGAAGTACCCTGTAGGTTTTGATTCCCTTGCGAGTACTTGCGAGTTTCAAAATATGCAGCTTAAATTGCTGTTTCTTTTGATTGCGTTGACATAGAAGTTTGATTTTGTTACAGCTTAAAGGTATTATAGACCTGAGTATTTGGTATGAATTTCAATTTAATACCTCTACGCGTTTATGAGGAAATGGGTAGTAAGTTTAAAATTATTAAAAAATATATATATTATGTGATGTAACTAAAAATTTATGGTTTTCGTAATTTTTCCTTTATGTATGCTATAAGACGTTGCTTCGTACCAAATTTCAAGATTCTGAGTTCACGGGAAGCACCCTGTAGGTTTTGATTCCCTTGCAAGTGTCGAAAATATGCGGCATAAACGGCTGTATCTTTTGATTGCGTTGGCTTAGAAGTTTGATTTTTTAACAGCTTCAAGGGACAGTAGACCTAAGTAATTGATATAAATTTCAGCTTCATACCTCCACGCGTTCCTGAGAAAAAGGGTTTTGACAGACGGACGGACGGACGGACTGCTGTTATTTACAGTAATTAGTGTCCTATGATGGAACCCGAGAATTAATTTTAATGAATAATACGATTTATTTATTTATTTATAATTTAGTCTTAATAATCTTTAATTTTTGAAAATGCAATAATTTCAAGTCAATAAAATTGAAATTTTAATGTGAAATGACTACTCTCATCTATGTTTTATATATGTGACCCTAAAACGCCTCTTTTAACTAAAAAAAAAAACTAAACTTTAAAGGAGAATCAAACATATAATAATTGAAGGAGGACCTTTTAAATTATAATAGTATATATTATAAGTAGGTTAATAGTAGGTTTGGCATAGTATCCTGTATATAAATTAAGTAAGCATTTTTTACGACCTATGAACATTTTCACATACAGACACAAAGAAAGCCTTACATAAGAAGAATCTTCACTTCAGAGTTTAAATATAGACTTTATTACATCCGCCGTAGAGCACATATTTCGGTGAGAGTTAAGAACTTAAGAAGTGATGTGACTATTGGTGTGTTTAATACGAAAATTCCACGTTAAATGTATATTTGTAGGTCTAAATAATTTAAATGTTTTACAACGAGTAGTAGTTTTTATATAAATATGTATATATTATAAATGCGAAAGTAACTCTATCTGTTACTTCTTAAATTGCTGAACCGATGCAGATTAAATTTGCTATTGAAATAGTTTGAGTTCGAGAGATGCATAAAGGCATAAATTACATATATACTTTAATTCAACCATCGAGGGAGTAAAATGGTGTGAGGTTTTGTATACTGTAGGTAAAGTTTTATAAATTTCGCGCGAGTGAAGAGGAGCCGAGATGGCTCAGTGGTTAGAAGGCTTGCATCTTAACCGATGATTACGGGTTCAAACCCAGGCAAGCACCGCTGATTCATGTGCTTAATTTGTCTTTATAATTCATCTCGTGCTCAGCGGTGAAGGAAAACATCGTGAGGAAACCTGCATGTGACAAATTTCACAGAAATTCTGCCACATGTGTATTCCACCAACCCGCATTGGAACAGCGTGGTGGAATATGTTCCGAACCTTCTCCTCAATGGGAGAGGAGGCCTTTAGCCCAGCAGTGGGAATTTACAGGCTGTTGATGTTGTTGTTGATGTTGTACCGCTGCCTGTCCCTATGTATGCTTAGATCTTTGAAATTACAGAACCATTTTTGAAGCGGTTTTTTTAATAGAGAGATTGATTCAAGATGAAGGTCTATATGTATAATACATACACAATATAGTAGAGAATGGCTGAAAAGCTGTAAACATTATAAAACATTCTGCTGTATATTTAGCAACTGCGAAGCCGGGACGGTTCGCTAGTTAAATATATAAGAGATGGTTAACGTATCTTACTGTGCTAATGGAACGTGGTGAACACATACCAGGTGAGTCGAAATGGCCCAGTGGTTAGAACGCGTGCATCTTAACCGATGATTGAGGGTTCAAATCCAGGCAAGCACCGCTGGTTTATGTGCTTAATTTGTCTTTATAATTCATCTCGTGCTCAGCGGTGAAGGAAAACATCGTGAGGAAACCTGCACGTGACAAATTTTTTAGAAATTCTGCCACATGTGTATTCCACCAACCCGAATTGGAACAGCGTGGTGGAATATGTTCCACACCTTCTCCTCAAAGGGAGAAGAGGCCTTCAGCCCAGCAGTGGGAATTTACAGGCTGTTGTTGTTGTTGTTGTTTGTGTTGTTGAACACATACCCTCAGGTAGTCCATTGGCCAGTCAACCTACCTATCATCAATAAAAAGATATATAAATATTAACCCATTATAACGACAGATACGAATGCGTTTTTTCATACATATAATATTGTATGGTGTGTTTGGGAATGAAAATATATTTCGAATTCCATTTTTAAATTGAATTCTATTTTCAAAAAATCTTAAAGCTACAATACGCACAGATTAAATAAACCATTAACATCAATAAGATACTCAAGATCAACGGACAGTTCGTTATGTAATAATACTTCGCAATCAGGTACCGGCTGTTGGCTCAGTAATAAGTGGATCTACTACTTCCGTAGCCGAATTCATTTCGGTTAAAACATTTTTGTATTAATCGATTATATATCTTTCACTGTTACGTACATATTTTATATGTTTTTTTTTTGTTTTTATAGTACGGTTACTTTACGATATTTTATATGCTGTGCGTTATTTTTTAAGTGTAACTTAATAACTCATGATTAGAAATTAAGTACTTTTGAGGTTGAATTGTATATAGGTATGTGTGATAGCTTTATATAATACTAGCTCTGCCCGTGACTTCGGCCACGTTTGAATTTAACAAAAGAATTATTGTTATAGCATTATTTAAGTAAGCTATATACCAGTGAAAGTCCAATCAAAATCGATCCTGCCCTTCTAATCAGAACAAACAGACAAACAAAAATTGTTACTATGGGATAATTAAAATATATTAATTAACGTGTGTTCATAATAACATAAGCATTTAGTAAAAAGTGATTAGTTTCCTATTACAAACAGACACACAAATTTTGTTATCTGTGGACTAGTAATCGCGTTTGCTGCTGTTTTACGGCTTCATTGTCAGATGCTAGCCATAAAAACCTATAGGTATACATTAGGCGTTTTAGGGTATTGGGTATCATAAGTCAGGCAAAATAAGTAGCATATGTCCTTTCTTTGTGTTCAAATTTCCTTCATTCCAAATTTCATCAAATTCGGTTCAGCGGTTTTGTCGTGAAAGAGCGGCGGACAGACAGATAGAGTTACTTTCACATTTATAATATTAAAAATGATTAGATTTTGAGAGATTGTCAGTAAAGATTTCATATGTATGTACCGAGTTATCTCTTATGTGGCTGCTTGGCCGTTCTGTGTTCAAACCCTAAGTCATTAAAAAGCTATAACATTATTTTGTATTTTTTCATTAGCAAACCAGGGTCTGAAAATTGACAATATGCACCATGGATAACGGGAGCTAGGAAATAAAAAAGCACCTGCGCTTACCAACTTGTGCAATATAAATTGTCCCGTGCCGAAGATAAAGATTCAGTACTACTTGTTCCAACTATATTTTATACACGAAAAATACATTAAGGCACTAATAGTCAAGTCCTTTAAAGATTTTTCTATAAAGATAATTATTGTTTATTTCTGTAAGTCGTTTCGTTTTATAAAAACCAGCGGGACATGTATTATCATAGCTAATAAGATTTTAATTACGGATACTCAATTTATTTCAAAGTTTTTTCTATTATTTTTAATTGAACACGTACATAAATACTTTTAAATAAAATTGTATTCAACTAATGAGTTTAGTGTTTTGTATTTCAACAAAAACTTCAGATTTTAAATCATTTTACGAAATTTTAACGATGCTTGGATATAACTAAGAATGGTATAGTATAACATCTCAATTCAATTCTTGGTTTAATGGCTTTTAGTTGTGCCGACAGGGCACAGATTATTTCGCCAATGTCACGTAGGATGGAGGAGACACGAAAGAGACTGATTGGTACGGTTGAGGAAACAAACACAATTAAATTTTGAAGATTAGCATAGTCGTAGTAATTTCCTTGTTAATCCTTAACCTAGAACAACACAAACATGAAGGGTTAATAATAAGGTACAATAAAAATAATTGTTAGTACTCTAAAGTATATAATAACAAAATACGACATTAATTGTCCAATTTTTGTTATTATTATTATTCACAACTAGATAAAATTTGATTAACATAAGAATTAACAACATTAAATGCTTAAATATATATATACAAATACATATGAACTAAAACTAGTTACTGTATAAATCTTGACCGCGTGGAATGGTGGCAATAAGAATGCTAGCAGCATTTCCCCGTTGAATCGCAATTCCGATCCTCTGGGCAAAAAAAAAAGCGAGGGACTTTAGGAAGCATAACATCTCGTCTGGATATAGCTACCACCGCTGACAGTGGCAGGTGAAGTTAATGCTACCACCATTTTTACACCCCCCATTTCATTCGATACTGATTTATACCTAACTATTTTTTTTATTGCTTTTATTCAATGTAATTTTTATTTTTTGAAAATTAAGTTGTTTTATTTTGTGATACCAACCAAAATAAAAAAAAAAGATTTAACGCTAACTAGACATTCGTAGATAATGTTGAAATATCGAGCTCCATCAACTAAAAATGAAAAAACATGGTAAATATCCCGTATCACAAACCATGTCACATTAAAATTTTATTAATAACTAGCTGACCCGGCAAACTTCGTAATGCCATAATCGAAATGCTTAACTTAGTCCAAATGTGATGTGCATAGAAACCATCGCACGCAGCGAATATATAACTGATTTTTTTAAAGATTTGTTAAATAAATATTTCTGATACATATTCCATTTCAAACTTTAATATAATAAAAAAGTATTGCGTTATAATACCTTGAAAGTGGGCATAAAAATGTCCTGAACCATATGTGTTGCGCCAAATGATGTCATGTGGAAACAACTGTTATATTTTTGAATGTTGGCTAAGAAATGCTTAGAATCATTTTCCATCCCAGAAACTAAAGAGCGTAAGGGATCTGGTGGTGGGACCAATTGTGGTAATTTCACTTTGCTTCCAGCACAACATAATCCAATAGATTCACCACTGTATTTGACCTCACATTATTTACAAATTATTGTCATTTAACCAATTGTTACCAATTTGTCGGCACAATAATCTATTGCCGGATCATAGGGGAATGCAGCTCGTTCCAGGATCATAGGAGCACTGCGTCTGCGGGATCTCTCAATTCCATTAAGTCGTCCTCGCTGTTGTTGAGTTCGATGTGGCACACCTAAGCCTATCTTTTTCATTGTCAGTCACTAAAGAACGCAATTGTGACATAGCAATACAACTATTTTATCGATCTGACTTTCTCTGGTCATCAGTGCGGTTGGCACGTGAAGTAGCTCTACGCATACTTTGACTGCGACGACCTAAGTAAGGTCGTGTTCTCCTCGTCATCGTAAACAAAGTAAGAAAAATTCTCAGGCACACACTATAACTAAAGTTTAAAAAAATAGAGCAAGTAACTTGAAATATCACTGTTACGTAGTGGTAGCCGTCAACTCACAAAGATAGAAGCAAAGAATATAATAATATGTAGGGGGATAATAGGATGCACTCTTTGTCATAAGAGGAATCGATAGACGATAAAGGATCGATCTGTTTATTGGTTGTCAAATGTCAAATATTATGGTTACGTTCATAAATGTAATATGTGACAAAACTTCAATCAGTCAATCAGCCCATTTTCGTCCACTACTGGACATAAGCTTTTCCATTGCACGCCACTGTGATCGTTCTTAGGCTACACGCATCCAGCTCCTGCCAGCCGTCTTGCGTAAGTCGTCGCTCCACCGTGCCCGAGGATGTCCTACACTACGTTTGCCGAGACGCTGTCTCCACTCTAAAACACTTTTTCCCCAACGGTTATCGGTTTTGCGACAAATATGGCCAGCGCACTGCCACTTCAGCTTACTAATCTGGTGAGCTATGTCGATGATTTTGGTTTTCTGACAAAATTTAAGATTTATCAAACAATCTATGTACATAAAAATGATCTGATAGACAGTAAACAACTGAAGTTAGTTAAAATTAAGGTACTTTTGGTACCTCTTGTGAATTAATATGTAGTTATAAAGATTTAACTATTCTTTCAATTTGATTTCTGAATAACGGGGGTAACATCAAGTGTTTGACAATGTAGGGATTACCCATGTTACAAAAACATGATTATGGAGCTGATAATGACATCAATACCGAACATGTTTATGAAGCTCTAAACATCGATGTTAATTGATAACATCGGCGTTTTTTTCCAACTGAAAGAAATTCGAGAAATAGATGTAACGAACTCATATATAGCCCACCGCATGGACATTGCATTATATTTTTAATGACAACGTGAAATACCTCTGAGTCAAGAGTTTTATCGGGAATTTCAGCTATGATAACGTTATAGATTTGATCCGGAGTTATTTTATGTATCAGCCAAATTAATACATATGCAATTTGCATGTGGAAATCTCCTTTTTTGCCATTCAATGGAGTACATATTGCAACGCACCTCTCCAAATGTACATAATTCTACAATTAAATCCATAAGTGCTTTCATTTTTTGCCGAAAAACACATGCTGTGATGACATAACATCAGCTATCGACTGTTCTTCAAATAAATTGTTTTAATATCATCTTACATGTAACAGATCCGGTCGACCATTTTTCGTACATAAGAAATTGCCACTTGTGCATATTCGTTCATATGCCACGGGCAACCAATAAACGAAGATGGCAATGTAGTCAATCGCCCGATATCATTGACATTAGCATCATTCGCTATCGCATCTTGCAAATGAATATATTCTTCGGATCTTAATTTTGCTTGGTTGAAACGATTAAAATTAAGACATTCTGTTTCTATTTTGGCATACATACCAACAATGTACTGATGATATAGTTTACCACATCTCGAGATATAATTTTGTGCTTGTGGACGAACCATCAGTCGATATGAATAAAAATTAATGGCACAAACTTTTTTCTGTATATTTAAACATGAAAATAAACGATGTACTTTTAAATGATTTTTGGAATTAATAAATTAAAATAAGACGTTTTATCAATTGAAACTGGTGGATGAGTGTACTCATTTTCAATTAATACTTACTTTTAATTTGACAGTACAATTTTCCGTCTAAAAAATATCCATTAACAAAATGACCCGCCATTTATTGAATTCATTTGTTACAAAAAATGTAATAAATGAAGAACCACTCGACCGATTTTGTGCAAACTTCACATAAACCATCTACTAAATAGTCCAAACAAACCCTGATAATTTGGTTTGGATAGGTGAGCCCGTTCTTGAGTTATAAAGTGAAATAGAAAAATGCCACTTATTTTTATATATATTCGAAAAATAGATGTAATGATGTTTTAAATAATACAAAATCAATTTTAAGACATCAATGTTTTATTGTCTAACATCGATAATGATGGAAAATCAATGATAATTCTCTATTAAATCTATTTCTAAGGAAAAACAAAATCGTTGTTTTTATTATATTGCTAGCATTTTTATCATACTTACTCACCTTTTAAACCTTCCCTGAACTTCCACAAATAATTCAAGACCAAAATTAGCCAAATCGGTCCAGCCGTTCTGAAGTTTTAGCGTGACTAACGAACAGAAATTCATTTTTATATATATAGATATTGTCTATATTAGCGCCATCTATTATTATAAAAGAGTTTAGGATATAACAGAATTTCGCAGATCTTAATAGTTCTGAGTGATTCTAACAGATGGCGTTAGTCGCTATGTTTAATTAGTATTAGTTATAAAATTTGTATGTTTAAGCAAAGTGAATATTAAAACTATTGTGAATATAAGCGCCATCTATTATTACAAAGGAGTTACAAAGATACAGCGGAATTTCGCATGTCGGAATAGTTTTAACTGATTCTAACAGATGGTGTTAGTCATTACTGAACTTGTTTACGTAATAAGTGATATAAGGTTTTTCAAGTATACCGCTAGATGGCAGTTACTGTATGTACAATTGTACATGTTGAATGTTGATAATTTTTTTTAATGTTGAATAATTTGCTTTTTTATATTTATGACCAAAAAATTAGTTAAGGTAAAGGGGTTTAATACCCATAATTATTTATCTTAATAAACATATTAAGATAAATAATAATAGGTATTAAAATATTTTCTATCGAATAACATAGGGAACGACGGGCTTCTCGATAAAGCCGAGTCGAGATGGCCCAGTGGTTAGAACGCGTATATGTTTTTAATTTGCTTTTATTCATGTGCTTTATTTGTGTTTATAATTTTCATCTCGTGCTCGGCGGTGAAGGAGAACATCGTAAGGAAACCTGCATGTGCCTAATTTTATAGAAAATCTGACATTTGCTTGCATTGTGCATTGTGCATTGAAACAGCGTAGTGGTATAAGATCTAATCCTTCTCCTCAAAGGGAGAGACCTTTGACCTTTCCTTTGACCTGAGAAGAATTGGCGAAAGATACACAACGGGTCTTTTTATTTCAATTTTATTTACATAATACGTTGAATATGATTAGAAATAGATATACCGTCAGTACATAAATAGGCGTAGTGTGAATTTGGAACGTGTATCTTGTTTATCTATAAAGATAAATATAAAGTCATGAATAAATGAAATTACATTTATACACGAAAAATGACGCCCGCGTAATTCATCAAATCCATTATTTTACGTGACTCTTCAGAAATACGTGATTACCTAGTGTGTGCCTTCGTATTATACGAGGTGTATTGTCAGTGAGATGATCACGCATATTACAGTGCAAGAAAATTTAACAATCTTTTAAATTATAGAAGTTTAACTTCTTCGTGTAATGACAGTAAAATTTCAAGGTCTCATAAATGTTTATATTCATATTACGTTTTAAGACGTATTTGAAGAAAAGAAGTTTTACTTCCAGTAGCGGCGCAAGATTGAATCTTAATGTGGGCAAGACACAGTTTGCGAGGCCCTTGTTTTTTTTCAGTACTCTGATCCCAATGTTGTGTCGTACTTTTTCAAATTTCGGGAGCGAGGCCCTTTGTACCGGGAGGCCGTGGGCGGTGTGGGCCACCGCCGCCCACGGCGCCTTAGGCCGCCTATGTTTACTTCTGCCACGTAACTGTTGCAATGATAAATAAATAAATATGAGACAACATCACATACATTACTCTGATCCCAATGTAAGTAGCTAAAGCACTTGTGTTATGGAAATCAGAAGTAACGACGGTACCACAAACACCTAGACCCAAGACAACATAGAAAACTAATGGTAATCTACATCGACTCGGCCGGGAATCGAACCCGGGACCTCAGAGTGGTGTACCCATGAAAACCGGTGTACACACCACTCGACCATGGAGGTCGTCGATCTATCTTTTTTATTAAAAAATACTTATATAAGAATTCCAGGTGAAGATCAATATTATATATCAATATTAAATATTAACTATTATCAAATCCGTTGAAAGCTTGAAACCTTTGTAAGGTACGAAAATCTTGCGAGTCACTTATTGAGGTTTTTTCAGAGCGCTGCTGATGTGTGCAGGTATATCATATATCCTTCTGCCCTTTTCCCAATTTTATTTGGGGTCGGCGCAGCATGTCTTCTCCTTCCATACTTCTCTGTCAGACGTCATCTCACGAGTAACGTTCTTTCTAATCATATCGTCTTTCACACAATCCATCCATCGTATTCTCGGTCGTCCTCTACCTCTATATCCATCCACATCCATGCTCAAGGCCTTGATGTGTGCAGGTATATACCTATTAAATGTTGGTGTATATAACTATGTTGTATGTTTCCAGAAAATAATAATTAAAAAAAAATATTCTGTCTGAAAGTCAACAAGTATTTGCGCCACGCTTTTACATAATTTTTAAAATCTCGTGTTAAATGATAAGCCTTATTTATTAAGGGTTTTTTTAAGCAACGACTTAAATCGGCAAAGTTAAAAATAAATGAGCATTATTTGTTATTAAAACCACTTTCTTGCTCCGAGAAGGATTTATTGCCTTTTCGAAATCTCGTCCAACTTGGCGTTAGAAGCTGTTATTATTATTCTGTAATTATTATTTCATACAATGTATTGTTTTTTATTTAGATTTTATGTTATCTCAACACACTTACTATAACACGTCAAGCTGCGAATCAACTTAGCTTCTACATACTTTTCTATACATATAATTAAATTGGCGTGTCTGTTTTTAATAACCGACGACTTAATAACGATTAGCAGGATCGCCGGTAGAAGCTGGATGAGGGAAGCAGAGGATAGAGCAACGTGGCGCGCTCTGGGGGAGGCCTATGTTCAGCAATGGATAGCAGTGGACTGATAATGATTATGATGTATTTAATATTAAAATAACCGCTTTTTACTGAATGCATATATATCTATACACACGGTTAATATAGCTCAATAACATATTTTACAATATTTGTCTATCTGTTTGTTCCGGCTTATCTCTGGAACATCTGCACCGATTTTGACGGGACTCTCACTGACCGATAGATGATGCAATAAAGAGTAACTTGGGCTATTATACCTTTTTTGTTAAATTCAAACGCGCACGATGACGCGGTCTCAGCTAGTATATATATATATGCAAACTTAAATGCTTCAAACATTGTCGCTCTTGGCATCCTTCCAATGTTGCATCACTCGTTCTAAGTTATAGAGTCTTTTATTTATAAAATAAAAAGCGAAGAGTTATACCGTATAGTAATGGAGATTTTCATCCAAGTTTTAGAAAATATACAACATAATATTATTGAGCCGAGATTGGCCCGTGATTAGAGCTTGTATATCTTAACTGATGATTGCTGTTTCAAATCCTGGCAAGCACCACCGAATTTTCATGTGCTTAATGTGTGTTTAAAATTCGAATTCGGCGGTGAAGGAAAACATCGTGAGGAAACCTGCATGGGTCTTATTTCAACGAACATTGCCATATTTGAATACATTAACAAGCATTGTAAGTTGTAACAGCGTGATGGAATATGCTCCTAACCTCCTCAAAGGGAGAGGAGACCTTAACCCAGCCGTGGATTTACAGGTTGTTACTACTATATAATATTACTAGCGACCCGCCAGCTTCGCTCGGGAGCAATACTGATACTAAATATACTACAGAATTTGTTCATTTACGACATCACATTACAAACTTCTAAAATTATCAGTGTTTATCTTAACTATATTGTCCATGTATTATATACAAAAACCTTACTCTGTAATCAATCTATCTATTAAAAAAATCGCAACAAAATCGTTTAAAAGATTTAAGCATACATAGGTATAAAGGGACAGAGAAAGCAACTTTGTTTTATACTATGTAGTGATGGTACTTGAATAGTTTTAAATTTAATTCAATAATATGAGATAACGATTCGGAGGTATATTTATGAGCCTACACTACTTATTGTAGCCGTAAGCCAGGGCAGGATAGTAAAGAATATAAAATGTGTATTATGGGTTAGCTCTAAACAACAGACGTATACGATTTTTTTTTTGAAGACCTTTTTAAGGGGATAGCGGAAAGCGACTTTGTTTTATACTATGATATGATTATAAATAAATATATCAGCACCTTATCACTTTTGCATAATCTTAAGAACCATTGGAGACAAAATATTGTTGCTAGTTTAATATTGACTGTCACTTCTCAACATAAACTCGTGTGTAAACTGTGACTCATACTATTCGTTCTTGGAACAAGCTTAAACAAGTCAACTCTGACTACACAGGGTTAAAGAATATTTGTCATACTTTGCGTACGTAATGGTTTTTACAACAAAATCCGTGAAAATCTTCCAAATTATTCAAGTGCTAAATTAAAATGAAACATTAAGTAATTTTTTGTGTTGAATAATATGACAAAAATAATGATTTCTTAGTTGACAACACACCTTGAGATTACGTTCAGCCCTGGCCTTTCAAAATAGAAATATAAATATTTACATTGTTAATACAATTGGAGAAAAATATGTATTAAAAATAAAGTATTTATTAACAAAAGAATTAATAACATTAAATGCTTAAATATATACAAATATACACTAAAACTAGGTACTGTATAAATCTTGACCGCGTGGAATGGTGGCAAGAATGCTAGCAGCATTTCCCTGTTGAATCGCAATTCCGATCCTCAGAGCAAAAAACGAACCAGCCCTCCTGTCACCAGTGGAGGCAATGTGGCGAGGTGTTATACTTTTGATGAAGTTTTTTGCACCACTACTCCAAGGGCCAAGCATTTCGACAGCGAATGTAACATAAAAGTAATTTGATATAAGACACGAATATTTAGATCTTATTTCAGATAAAAAAAAAAGTTAAAATAAATTTGACTGTTTCATGACATCATCTCAGATTTGAAGAACATTTTTTCAGCCTGTGGTTTATTTTGGACATTTGAAATAAGTAAATTAAGAGACGAAACTTCTCAGCATTTTGTGGATTCACCGTGAGGCTGTCGGGTCAATCGTGTGTTAGAGATGACACTCCAAACAGTTTTGTATGAATTTATTACCTTTGGATATTCGTTCTTATATAGAAATCACTGCAGATCTTGAGGCCCCAAGTATTTTAGAAGGTTATAGAGAGATATTAATTAACCACATATAAAATAACCATATAGCCATTTTCGGTAAGCTGATTTGTTCGATCATTTTATTGTTGGTATGTTAATTTCCCATGGACCAATAAGCTCATAAAGTATTCCACGTTTGAATTAAGAAATTGAATCTGTTTTGGATGCGAAAATCATCACGTGATCTGAGATTTGGTAGTGCATTTCATTTGCGTCTATATCTACGTTTTAATTTGTGTTTATAATTAATCTCGTGCTCGGCGGTGAAGGAAAAAATCATGAGGAATCCTGCATGTGTCGAATTTCATCGAAATTCTGCCACATGTGCATTGCCTCTCCTTAATGGAAGAGGAGGCCTTACTTAGCAGCGGGAAATGTACAGGCTGTTACTTTACTTTACTTTACTATATATACGTAATGGGTACTTAGTATTGTTTTCCAGTTGGAAGGGTCTAATAAAAAATCAAAATAAACTTTATTCCAGTAGGCTTTTACAAGCACTTCTGAATCGTCATTTTACAATTAAGCGATGCTACCACCGGTTCGGAAAGTAGATTCTACCGACAAAAACCGGCAAGAAACTCAGTAGTTATTTTATACTCTTTTTCAATATTTAAAAAATAAAAAGTCAAGTTAGTTAAATACAATTATTTAAATTAATATATCCTGCTTGGCAGTCAAAATGTATTATCTCCACGCTTTTTATCATCTATAAAATCTTGTATCGAATAATAATATGCCTTTTTTACCAAAGTATTTTTTATAAACTATTTGAATTTACGAAACGGCAAAGTTAAATTAGAGGGTACATTACAAGTACAAAATATATAACATCTTAATTCCCAAGGTTAACAGCGCATTAGCAATGTAGGGTATGGTTAATATTTCTTACAGAGTGTTTAGGGATGGTGGTGATCATCTAGGTACCATCATGTGGTCCTATTGCCTACATTTTTTATTTAAAAGGTGTTCCACAGCTTGCATACGTAAGTACAGTCAGAGTAAAAAAACCTTCGTCACTTTTCAAATTAATTCCTTTATCAAGTCTTAAACTCTTAGTACCTCTGGTAACTAAAGCACTAAACTGACAACTGAATATAAAATTAATCTTACATAGTCTGATAACTTGGTTCAAAATAGTGTCATCTTTGGACTACGTCTAGTTTTATATCAACATGAAATCTTTTTAATGGCGTAATTAGACATTCCATATTTCAATTGGATATTATATCTTCTATTGAATTTTCAAAATATGTCTGTCAGTGTCATATATGCTTGATCGGTAAAGCAGATTATCGTTCATACTGAGCACACGAAAATAGATCTTAAGGTGACGAACCTTTTGTTACCCCGACTGTACATATTCTTAACAACATGAAAAGTCTTTGTCATAATATTGGCACGACTTTATGTGGTTTCGATTGTTATTTTTATTTATAAGAAAGAGTATTTTGGCACAAAGGTTTTATTGACTCATTTATAACTATCTATAGAAATGTTTGAAACGGTCATCAGAGAGCGTTCGGGATGTGCAACGTTGAAATTGATGGCCATTGAAAGAAAATAAAAGTAAAGAAACCCAACCTACAATATATATAGAAGACAATAAATAAAAACAAGAACCTACGAAAGGTTAGTCGTTAATAAAATATAGCAAGGTACTTTGTTACTTTCATTATTGATTAAAAAGTCACACTTCATTACATAGTATAAAACAAAGTCGCTTACCGTTGTCCGTCTCTAAGTATTCTTAGATCTTTAAAATTTCACACCGGATTTTGCTGCGATTTTCTTTAAGAGATACGTTGATTTAAAAGGGAGGTTTATGTGATTTTCTTTTATGGAATAGGTCGGCGGACGAGCATATGGGCCTCCTGATAGTAAGTGGTCACCATCACCCATAGACTTTGACGCTGTAAGAAATATTAACTATTCCTTACATCGTCAATGTGACACCAACTAACTAGACGTGCGAAGACGGGGCGAGTCGCTAATAAATTTATATCAACAATTTAGGAATTACAGCTCGAGAACCAGATGTTCCTTTTTTAAAAAATACACAGCTAACACATTATTTTTCACAGATAATAAAATCCTATATCTAGTCACAAATCAATCAACAAACATAACGTACTATTCCATTAGACAGAAATAAATATCGATACCAAATAAAAAGTAATTCATTAACCCTTATCTTTATTTTGTATAGTATACTATACGTATAACTTCACAAAAATATACTATTATAACAAATATATTTTAACATAGTTTTATTGAACAAATGACATTTCTAGACGTTTCTTTACACTTAAAAAATAAAAATATTACGTTATCTGTAATAATGTTAAATCAAATTTGAAAAATAACTGTCAAGGTGAACCGTTATTTTTTATCGAAGGTAAGTTTTATTTTATTTTTATTATTATGCGCCCTAATGTGTATGTATTTTATAAAATAAACATTCTCTAATGTCTGTACTTACATGTTTTTATAAAATTACTGTTTTCGCTATACGAATTAGCATGATTTTTTCGTGTTTTTTACTAACGTATATTATACTATACAATGCCACAATAGGAGTAATTTACCTTTCATTTGATGTGTATAGAATAATATACATTGCTAGCTTCACGGGATCAATATTGTTTTACTCAAAACTAACTAAACTTTAAAATAAATTTAAGATACTTGTAATCTTCTTTTCTATTTGAACTTCTGAATCAATTTTATTATAATTTAAAAAGAACCTACTACCCTGTTGATTTTAGAATTCGTCTGCTGAGATACTCACGAGGTTGTGGGCTCGATTTCCATAAAAATACTTTTACTTTTATTATAATTTTTTGTTCTCTATTATTTATTAATACTGCATGATAATTTTCTTCATTATGGGACCAATAATAAAGTATTTATCTATCTATAACACACTATTGCTTTACTAACATGATGGTTGGGATGGTTGTTTTGCATGTTTATTTTGCTTTGGTTTTAGACTGCTATGAGTGAAAAAGCTAGGCGGATTTTATCCTTAGTGCCTGAAAAGAATGCAGACTCTGACTCAAGTGATGGGGCAAATAGCGGTGATGAAGCTGGAATGATTGGACCGGCAGAAAGTTCCGAAGCAGCCTCGATAAATTCCAGCTACGAAAGGTTAAACCTCTTACAAAGTTCTGATGATGACGGAACGCATATAGATGACAATTATGCCGAAATAACTGAAGTTCTTCTTACTTCCGTTCTTAAACAGGTGTTTCCTAATCCATCAGAGACTAATTATGACGCAGAACCTTCAATTTCATCCTTACCCTCTTTATTGCACTAGAAAAATCAATTTACCTTTCGTTTGCCAAAAGCACAGTTCAAAAACAATGCAGAAATAGCAAAACCTATGTTTTTGGAAAATGTACCATCTTATTGGTCTCCTTTAGTTAAATTTTATAGATTTTTTACAGAAGGCTTAGAGACAGAATAGAGAAGATATCAATATAACTCACACTAATTTAAATAGCACACAAAGAACTGGAAGATCCATAAAAGTTACAAGAGAAGAAATACTAGATTTTTTGGCGATTAATATATATATAGGCAATTGTAGGGGCGTAAGGTTCACCTTTGTTATGTGAAAAAACTAAATTGTATTTTAGAGTCACAAGCAATAGAGTCTATGTTTTTATAGTAAAAACATTTTTTAGGTTTTAATTAGGTAAAGTTTTTATTCAAAAATTTTTTCTTTTTAATTAAATATTTTTATTATCAGTAATATATGTATTTTTATTTAAAATTATGCCGTTTATTTTTTGGTAAATGTTAAAAGCAGTTTAATTCAAACCCTCCCTAAATAAAGCAATGTATAGTATAATATACAGTCCCAAAAATGTGCTAATCACAGTAAACGTAGCAATGTATATTATAGTATACATATTGTTTTTCCGAAATTTCCATATCATGATTTTCTTATTTATTTTTTTTATGTTTTTTATAATCCAAAGAAACCACCGAAATAATTTGTTTTTGCTTTTCTTTAAAAATTTTTTTTTGCCACGATAAGGGTTAACAATCTAAAAAAAGATGTTACAATTTATTATCATTTACAAAATGAATGTGTGTATGTACATCAAGCACACAAGGAAAAATATGGCTACGTTAAAAAGATGGTCATACAGTTTACCGGTAACGCCTACGAGTCAATCTTAGCCCAAAGGCACCAGTATCATAGTAGTGCTACACTGCTGGATGAAAGAGTAGTACCTACTTTTTGGAGTAGTTTGACATATGTCATAAGATATTTGACACATGCAATTTACAAACGATAATTTATTAACATTTTCAGTTTCGAGTTATAGATCATTCTTTGTGTAAATGTGGCCTTGATGAAGCTCCCTTACATATCTCATATACTAATTTCTTGCCCAAAACTCCTCCATCCCGTAAACGACGTTCGTAATAAACCAAAGATCCTCGCCCCATTAATGTTGAATGTTTGTTAATGCGTGTATTTAGTCCACTGTAAATTTTTATTTAAATATATTGAGCGTAATAAATTTAAGTTGTAAATGTTTTTGTGATCGTTCTTGTTTGTTGTCTTAATAATAATGTTATATGTTTATCTAATTATTTATTGTTGCATTGTTTTAGGTTATCGGTTAACAGAGAGTCTACTACTATTGTGCCCTTAAAATTAATTTAAGCCTGCAATCTCGACTGCACCGTTCAATCTCCAACGTGTCTTCTCTATCGCACGTGACATTGGCGAAATAATCTGTGCTCTCTTGGCATAAATAAAAGCCATAAATAAAAAAAAAAAACATTTTCAATTGGAACGGTGCATTCTTATCCCCTGCATGATAATGGCTCTTTGTATTCCTTAATAATAAAAGGAGCCTTTTTAATTAAAGGATTATTATGTATGTGTCTGTATATGACAAGACTAATTAACTGAAAATCATAATGAACTATGTCGGAATTGTGTAGGTACAAAAACAATGGACTTTTTCACGATCGGTTACGTGATTAGTTATGTACAGGTGTTTCCGTAATAATTAATAATATTCGGCTTGTTTGAAGGTTAAGGAAAATACAGAGAAAATACTCGTGGAAAATGTATACTTCTATATTTATATTATATATGTGAAAGTAACTCTGTGTGTATGTTTGTCGCTCTTTCACTACCAAACTATTGAACCTTAAAATTTGATGAAATTTTGTACGAAGAAAACTTGATCTTCTGTCGTGAATTTTTAAATATCCTTATATTATTTGAATTGAAATAATATTATTTAGTACGACTTTAATTTTTAAATACGTGTACCAACACCATACAACCAGCGGAACCGCGGACGATTGCTAGTTAACTATAAATACGTATGCAAAGGTTTCATAAAGGCTAGAAGATATGTTGTCCTTTGGAATGTTCTTTCGTAGTGACGTGGATCAATAAGGAAATGTAATTTTTTTATAAGTCACGAATGTTGAATAGTTACTTGCACTATAAAATACATACGCCATTTCTGCAAGAATTCAATTTGTTGTAATATTGAAGAAAGTATTTATTTTTCCTTGTGCAACTCAGATCTTATTCTACTGCCAGTACTTTAATTGTTAGCTACGAAGATAAGATAGCCAGTATAACAGCAGACAAGTTTCTTAAGGTTGATGGTGCATTGATTATGTTTAGCCTATGGGCGATGGTGACAACTTATTCGTACCATCAGGTGACCTACTAAGATTTCTATCTAATTCTAACTAAAATTTAAACTTCAATCAATAATGGAGTAAGTATATAATAAAACGGTCAATTATATAAACTTATCTTTGTAGAAAGAGTTGTAGTTCGGCTTCTTTTACGATGTATAGTTTGATTGGCAGAATCTAAGTATTAAAAGAGCCTATGTATATGTAAAGAGCGTACTCCTTTCTTAAGGGCCGGCAACGCACCTGCAAGCCCCCTGGTGTTACAGATGTCCATGGGCGGTGGTAGTCACTTACCATTAGGTGAGCCTCCTATGTTATAAAAAAATAATGTCCTTACTTGGAAAACAACCTCGCTTTTAAAAACGTGATTTGACTGAGAAATAGTTACAGACAAAGTTACTTTCAAATTTATAACTCTCATTTACTTTTAAAGCACATTTAATATCGATCGAAGAATTCGGTATTTTTAAAATATAATTTATTTGTAGAACACAAATTCGGCACTCAATGACCGATTCGATCTTATATATACTTTACAAACCTATTACAAAATGAACGTATTTGGTGTCACAATATTAATCTCCTTCTGATATTTTATCCATGGAGTTTGCTCCACGGAACCTCTGGCTTAACTTTGGGTTTTTATGCAAAATATTCGTAAATAATAACTTTCTGTGCACGGAAATACCCAGTAGGAATCAGCGATACTCACTCTCTTCATCATACTCCTGATATCCTGACTTTCCCGACTTTGTAATACTATAAATTCTAACATAGAGATTCGGTTTAGCTCTCTGCCTCCTACAAGAACATCAGCTTAAACCTAAGAAAGGTGAGTGAATAAGGCCGTATGCTAAGTTTTTTTTGCATACGTTTCCGCGCTGTCAAATAAGCTTCGACACAAAACCTTGGATTTAATCTTTGACATACATTGACATTCATTTGCACGGTAATAACAAAAAACAAGTTAATTATTAGTTGAGTTTTGTGGAATAACATATAAAAAGGTTTTATATGTGTCACAAATACTGGCTGGAATAAATTCTGCAAATAAAATATTTTAAGTTTTATAATTCAAACGGACATAAAAAATATACGGGAATGGTGTCGAAAAATTCTTTGCATTATGAAACATAAAATAATAAGTAATTGTCCAAAAAAGACTCATCAAAAGTAAAAGATGTTAAGCTTAATTAATAGTCGAGGCATAATAGTAAAAAAGAAAGAGCTTACCTTTAAGACGCTCTTTACTTTATCTCTCATAAACAACGAAAATATTACCCAGAAAAATGTACGAGTAGGTTCAGTTCAAATCTTATACGAAAGAAGGCGTAAAATTTAATTCATTTATTCGTTTCTCTATTCTATGTATTTAGTAAGATTTTATCTGTTATTATTTGTGTCTAGTCAAAACTGAAATCGCGTCAAAAAAAATAATAATCAACATTGGTCCACTATGTACCTACACGCACACTAATAAACCAGTGTGACGTTTAGCAAGCGTCGACGCCACGCACACCAAGATAGTTGTCTCGTCTGTTAAAGTTATTTTAAAGTGCTACTATGTACACATATAAATAATAATAATCTAAGGTTATTGTTATGTTATTTTAATATTTATTAATTGCTGGTATTTAGCTTTTTATGTTTAACAAATAAATATAATAAAAAACAATGAATCCAAATCCAAATTTACATAATGTGTGTAAGTCTAGCATTAGGATGTTTACGAGGTGACCTTGTGTGATTTGACTTGCCAGTTATAAAAAATAGCACGAGAAAACAGATTATATTTGATGGATTTATAAATAATGTTATAAATTATATAATTTAAATTAAGTATGAATCATATGAATAATTAAATAAATAAAATTTTAATTAGTATTTGATTATAATACTAAGAATCAAATTTATTCTGTATATTTTTTTAGTAATATTGTGGTTTTGTATCTGCGGTCTGAACTGAGGTTCTTCATTTCAAAATGTAATATTTTCCACAAGGCAGTACTTGCCTCATTTTATGATTGGAATGTTGTGATAATAACCTAAAATGACTTACCTTTCAGAATATCTGAATCTTAACCGAAAATTCGGGGTTTGTAATCTGGGAAAACATTTCTGAATATTTCTGGATCCTGTTTATCATCAATAAGCAGAGTGATAAAATAAGATTACAACTTTGCAAGGAGAGGGAAACTAAGTCCAGGAGCAATCTTCGACAGAAGTTTCCTGCTTAAGGGGAAATGTTAGTTCAACAGAATTTTTTAATTCGAAATTTAATTCGAAATGCAAAATATGCAGATTTCCTCACGATGTTTTCCTTCACCACCGAGCTCGAGATGAATTATAAACACAAATTAAGCACATATATATAGTGGTGCTCGCCTGGGTTTGAACCCGCAATCATTGATTAAGATGCACGCGTTCTTACCACTGGGCCATCTCAAATCAGTAATAGGCGCGGTGCTACTAGCTAGTATTGCCTGGAAAACAAAATCAATATAATGGTCGATTAAGTCGGAAATTCGATCAATACGACCTTATTATATTGCGGATCTTACCAAACACAAGCCCTAATTAACTTTATTGCCCCTTGGACACTGTCCGTCCATGTATGCATTAGACATCTTGTTACGATGTTGTGTAGAGGATAATTAAGGACTTTTTGCCCGATCTTCCGCACTTGTGTTAGTGTCGGTGGTTTATTTTACGATCTTTGCTCGAGTTTGGTAGTTCAAGATGTTATGATGTCCAGGGGCTATGATGATTAAAATTTAAGGATAACATATTATATGGTTTTGTATATTTGCCTTCCTTGGTTTGGCACATGGACACAATGAAAACAAGAAACCGACAAATTAGATGACTTGATTGGATGATGATGAACAGACTACGAGATGCTAAATTAAGTTAAAATCAATCCGGTCAATTATTAGGCTGCTCCACACAGATTTTGCATATTTTTAAAATAGATTTCAACGGCCAGGATTCTTGATGGAAAGGGACTATCACCATGTCCATAAAACCAGGACATCTCTAGTTGTCAAGACATATCAGTTGGGGAAAACCACCGACGAAAGATGATTCCACTGAGTAGTTGTGTGACGTAGAAAATGTCTTAGAAACTGTTGTGGATTTCTGGGCATCGATGTGTGAATAGAATTTGGGGATTAATCCAAACGTTTGTAAACATACCACGTGAAAACCATCAATCTTTTAGTAACAAGCTGTTTAACTCATCAAGTTAAAGTTTATAGTTTAGCGCCAAACAGACAAAAATAAGTAAATAAGAATTAGTGAAATATCCTTCGTATATAATATATTCCTTGTATTACGCATTCTTACATAAATAAACAGATAGAAAAAAAACTCCAAACGTTCTTACGTGTGTGGGTAATTTGTTTTTGCGCGCTAAGGTTATTCTTTGTATTGTAATTAACACGAACATGTAATCAATAGAGATGCATGTTGTAGATAGACTGGGAATTCAATTGTTATATTAAATGTCGAGTAATAATTATATTTTATTTCTGTACACATTAACGTATAATGCATTTATTATAGGTTGGGCAAATGATCCACTTGATTATGGTCACCAACGCTGTCAGACATTAATCTTCGTTATATGAGTGTTATGTAGTAAAGGTTAAGGATATTGCTCACGGAGCCAATATGTATGGGCGTTGGTGTCCATTTACTATAAGGTGATTTTCCTAATTTTGGCTCCAAAGATTGGCGCCAACAATCTTGGAAGCTATAATAATGTGTCATTTCTTAGTCTTATTTCACAGGTTCACTCTTTAAACAGGAACACAACATCATCATCATCATCCTCCTGCCCCAATTTTCCAATAATCAAATTATCCCAATTTTATTTTGGTTCGACACAGCATGTCTTCTCCTTCCAAACTTCTTCTTTGTCAGACGTCATCTCACAAATAATAATATTTCTAGCCGTATCGTCTTTCACACAATCAATCCATCGACCACCAAACAAGCCGTTTCACTAGACAATAAAAAAAAGAATGATTAACGGGTTCCCAAAACCGAAAAAACGAATAGAAAAACTGAACCATCTACGGACAGTGTTGTATCGATCGTACGTGGTCTAATCATTTCAGATGTTTTTACGTGATTGTCTCACAAAGAGAATAAAAATTCAGTATATAATGTATTATACAAAGGTGGTAGTCATCACATCCTTTCAACTACGACTTAATGAATTATTGTTAGTAACCTTTTTGTTTCCTACAAAAATATATTTAAATAAATATATATATCTTTTTTGTGTTAACTCTTGCGATACTCAGAATTTACGTCATATTCATGATTTGTTTGTCAGTAGTCTTTGGCCCGTATGTGTTTGTTTGATGTATTTAACATATGACGTAGGTATTTTAGATGATTTATAAGGATTTCTGTGAATTTGTTTCATCTTTCCACGGAAGTCAGGTAAATACCAAAAGGTAGTATCTAGACGACCTCCGTGGTCGAGTGGTGTGTACACCAGTTTTCAAGGGTACGCCACTCCGAGGTCCCGGGTTCGAATCCCGGCCGAGTCGATATAGATTATCATTAGTTTTCTATGTTGTCTTGGGTCTGGGTGTTTGTGGTACCGTCGTTACTTCTGATTTTCCATAACACAAGTGCTTCAGCTACTTATATTGGGATCAGAGTAATGTATGTGATGTTGTCTCATATTTATATTTATATATTTGTTACATAGTCCGGTTATTCTAGATGTTTAGTAAAGCTGCGATTTTATTGATTTCAATGTATCTATGTGAATATTTACTTTTCTGTATCTCAGCCCCGGCCAACTTATACCTACATGCATTTGGAATTTCATGACAATATCTTTATTCCGACGAAATTTATGCCATCTGGATATTTGGCATTTCACAACGTTCCAATTTTGAAACCCTTTTCGGCTGAAAATCGGTTCAAAATCGGCTGTGTGAAGCCTCACACAAGTAATTAGTGGAACCTATTAAAAGAACTGCAATCTCCAAACCCTCTCACGTTGTAGATATTCTTGAGCTGTGGAGCACTTTCCATCAGTAGAGTTTCCTGTCCATTTGCCAAAAATTCAGTAAAAACTAATCTTTTCATGCGAAGTGTGTTAGCATACGATCGCCACAAAGTACTGCTCAAATACGAGCAAGCAACTTTGAGCACTAAGCTGACATCGACATCTGACATCAAATGTACTGTACTGACTTTATTATATAGCATCGTTAATATAAAAACGTGTTGAAAATAAAATGTACAATGTCATATGTCAATGTTAATTAATCCAGATAAAAAATATTATATGATCAATCTATATTCTATGAAAATGATTATAAAAGCATGACAAACAAAGTGTAAAAATTTTTGTACACTACGTTTCGTAATTATTAATTACAGAAATATAACTCAAAGTGATTGTGAGGATCCCTAGGATTCAGGTGTCTCTTGAAGATTTCCTCTGCATCTAGAAAAATATTGATAAAGGGTCAATGATCTTTGATTGACTAACATAGCAATGAGGAAATTATCAACAACAGTTAAAGTAGTCACTGATATCACTCGAATTCCTCAGAAGACACCGAAAGTTTTTGGTCCAATTTTCTATTCTCAGTTAGTCAGGCTAGCCTTGAGAATAAACGTCGCTACAATTGGCCAGCCAGAAATTAGCTCCTTTAGATTTTTTTTCATTTTTTTGCTATCCGCATAACAGTACTGTGCTATGGATCACAGTAATTCTATTCTGCTGGCATAATTATATTACGAATTGTCATAATTAAAAATGCCAAACTTAATAAGTGTCCAACTCAAATTAATCAACGCAAATCAGACCCTCTTCAAACAATACTGGTTCGTACGAAGGCATTGCCGATTCTTCATGGTATTATTCCCGTTGGCACAAAGACGTAGTCTCCGTTTCCAAGATTCATTTTCAATGTGAGATACCTATATCGTATATTTTTTCAGCACACTTGTTATTGCAGTGCTTACCTTTTTTTGGTATTAGTTTATCCATCACAGCTGTAAAGATCAGAGACAATCAGCTCTCACTAAAGGAAATAAGGATATAATTACATTAAACTAGAATCAAGTATATTTATTGGTACCGGAAATATTTTACATCCCAACTGACATCGCTAAACAGTTTTATTTTGCTATAAAACTCTTATGATATACGTATTCGAAGTTGAGTCAAAGCCTTAAGGTTAAAATGAAACCATAAATAATGTTTATCTTAATTGTTGATCTCTCACATTAACATTAAAAGAAACATATATATCACTTAATCTTATGATAGTACCTTAATAGTGAGTTGTGTGTTCCTGGCTTTATAAATGAATTATTTATATACCCAACTATGGAATTTCAATTAACTTTAATTTTAGTCATAATTTAATTAACAGTTTAAAATAATAGATATATTTTATTAAATTAAAACGAATTTAAATAAAATGATTGAATAGCCTTAGGCTGCTCACGGTAAAAAAAAAAAAATATTATGTTACGCAAGATAATATATTTGTTTAAATAGGTTTTTACGTGTGGAATATAATACGTCAACTACTTATGATGAAATTGTGATAGTAAGAATATACATTAGGAATAAGAATAACCTCGAATTGTTGGAAAATCCGTGAAATGAAGCAAATTCGTCGGCTGCTTATTACTTATTGATCAATTATAAAAATCGCAAAGTTAAATCACATCTATTGCATTGTCTCAAGGTTTATTTTGCAACATAAGGCTCGAAGGCGACCATGTTTAACCGCAAGACGCTGCGCAAGCGCGGCAAGCGGCAAGACTCAAGTTCAGTGTTAATCGAACGTGCGTCGTGCGCGCGCAAGTCCGCCATTTTTTTTTAAATAAATCCGCGCGTTTTGTGTGTTGTGCCATTTTGTTTAATAAAACAATTGTTTATGGAATTCTAGTGGATTGTGTTAAAATAATAAAACGGTAAGATATTTTATGTTTAATTTTAAAAATAGTGCATTATTATTTTCGTGGTTTTATTATACTTAATTTTCAAAGTTTTAACTTCTAGAATGTTCAAGGTGATTATCACAAACTTTTGACACGATAATTAATATAATTACTTATAAAATTAGCATTGAGAAATGTAACTGTGCTGAGGCCGAATAGACCTTCGTCAGTACTCATCGCAGTTCCTTGTAAGCAAAGACATTAAAATAAAACAATTGTAATATATTTTTCTAATACAATAAAAATAAACCAAGATTAATGATTCTTAAGATAAAATGAATTTATGAAATAAGTTCTATCACAAAAATTGTTTCTAGAAAAGTTAATTATAGTTTTAGAAATGAAATTATTTTCTATATTAATAATTGTTACGTAAATATTGTCACAAATATATTTAATAATATGATTAAATTAATAAAAACTCGTGTGCGTGTTGAAATATATAACAGGAGAATTATGAGTTCATAGATTAGTCAAGTACATAAGGGACTAATAATATATTTTAATTACAACAAAGTAATTAAATAATCATTATCTTAATAGCATCATTTGTTTGAATCGAAAATTTGTGCAACGGCACGAAAATTTCCTGCCATCGTCCGACGACGCATTGTGTTGAGTACGATATAAACAATTATATGGCTTAGTATTAAAATAACCTATAGCAATAACCTTATTGAGATAAAACAATGAATAAATGTTGGTTGTTGTGTATGTCACATATGCCTTTTTGATTATTTAATTTTTTAAATTATTTGGCAAAGGTAAAAATATTTTCCACCTTATTTTATATATCTGATAAGTTTAGCAAACGAGTAAATATTTTATGATCATAATTATAATTTGTAAATCTCTAGATTGTTTAAAAATTTTGTAATTTTTTAACTTCGAAATGATTTAATCATCATTTTTCAAAAATGTTTACACGAATATTTAGAATGAACGTTCAGAGTTGTCATTATCAATATCCCGTTAAAACAGAAATGGTTTTCATAGTGATCAATTTGGCAACGTAGGTAAGTCGACGAAAAAATGGTCGAGCGAACGTAACGTGTTCCTAACGAACGCTTAACTCTAAGGAATCCTATCTATAACTATCTATAAATAACTTCAAAATATATTTATGACATATATTACCTTCAATTTAGTAGTTGAAAGAATATGAATGAATATATATTTTAAATTAATTTAAATATCATATAATACATAATCAGAACTACCAGGTTTTGTTAGTATACAATTATACATGTATAAAAATCATATCTGTGACATATAACATTTATAATTGTAGTAATAATCTACTAACTTCATTTTAATTCACTTGTTTACAATAATTAAACAATGTTTTATGTAAAATCGTTATCGATCACTTTTATTCCGCCTCTGATATAATCCTTTATGATATTAATTGCAAATTTACTGTCAACTCTAAGTCATAATATTTATTTATATTCATTCTATTGCATTATAATAATATTATAGAACGTAGTCTACCGCCGTGTTTCAAACGATTTTCACCTATGTACGAAGTGATTTACTAGGGAGATTTAGCTGTATTGTCAATAGGGTTTTGTGTGTATTGACTATGATATGACAAGGATCTTTGAAGATGCTGTAGAGTTATACTGGGAGTTATTGTCGTGCGCCCGCGCTTCATAAAAAAATTGAAATTTATTATGTACTACCAACCCGCTCCGTCTTCGCACGGTTGCAATGCTGATATTAAATATACTGCAATGCTAATAGTTTTCTAGTCATTCTCTACTATATTGTCCATGCATTATACATATAAAACTTCCTCTTGAATTTATTCATTTTATAAGTCGCATCAAAATCCGCTATGTAATTTTAAAGGTCGAACCCTACATAGGGATAGACAACTGTTTTATACTATGTAATGATGATGATAATGATTATGATAGACGAGCGAATACGGGATGGATAGCTAGTGTTATAAAGTTGTAACGGAAACTTTATTTAGCAATAATAAAATAAAACTTATTAGCATTTTATCTAGTTTTTTTGCTATTATAAGACTAAGTAATATAAAATTTGTGTTATAAGGCTAAAATATATATTTACTAAATACTACCTAGCTTATTTATTTCCTTATACATATAAATAAAAAAAAAGTTGAATTTGAATAAGTAAGTTATCTTTTTTATTTACAATCTGCTTTCGCCTTTTTCTCACGAATAAATTTTAATCAAACATAACATTTGTTCCCATTACAAATATACTTGTATTGTAACATCTATACATATGTAATTTATGTAACTTTTATTGTTATTACGTCCTTCAAATCGCACAATGACAAAAAACTTTTATCTGTTAAACAGATACATTTTTAATGGAATTTTATAACTCGGTCTTGTCTTTTAGTTACTAACAAAAGCCTGGAAATATCTTACTGCTGGGCTAAGGCTTCTCCCCTTGAAGAGGTTTGGAACATATTCCACCACGCTGTTCCAATGCGGGTTGGTGGAATACACATGTGGCAGAATTTCTATGAAATTAGACACATGCAGGTTTCCTCATGTTTCCTTAACTGCCGATCTCGAGATGAATTGTAAACACAAATACAGCACATGAATATTCAACGGTGCGTGTCTGGGTTTGAATCCGTAATCATCGGTAAAGATGCACGCGTTCTAACCACTGGGCCATCTCGGCTCTATTAAAAGAAACATATCTTATTAATTAAAGACACCCTTAGATTAGTGTAAAAATGGCGATGTAACGAATGATTAATAGTTCCTACAGCCCCAATCTCTTTAAGCAATATCTACTAATAGGTGATTCAATGGTTAGTACGCCCACTAACAAATGTAATAGTAAATTAAATGCTTCATACCATAAAATCAGACAAAGGTTTTATAGTTCTATTCAATGGAATAAAGTGCAAAGTCGAGGGTTGTTAGAAAAATATTTACATAAAACTAATGCTTATTTACCTAAGCAAAGTACGGTAGTTCGAAGGCCAAGTTCTCGTAACACGGCCGCACGCATACATATATATATATTAACCTATACATAATGGTAATACGAGATGTGATGGAAGGTTATGTATCAGTGCAACCACCATCGTGGACATCAACTGGTCCATGGAAGAAAAATAATTATTTATCGTGTGTAATTTTTATCGCTGTCCATACATACAGAATTCATTGAGAAACGCCTCGTTTAGTATAGCATAATTATGACAGTATACGTTTTTCACTATAAGAAAGTGCGTTTACCCAAGAAATGTAATAATTACTAGTCCATTGAGCTGTAATTAAACATTTTGTTTATATATTATTATAGTATGTTAATTGCAATAATTCATAAAAGATTAAATAATATTTTTTACTTTTTATAAAGTGGTCAGAATCGTTCATAAAAAAGCGTCGCCCTAAGAATGAACATTCTTTACTCCCAACAATATGTTAACAACCTTAGGAATTTCTAAATTATATTATGTTAATTGTGTTACACTGGCTCACTCACCCATTAAATCGAAACACTATAATATGAACTAGTATTGTTGTTCGGCTATTGAATATGTGATGAGTTGGTAACCCAGTCGGACTTGCTTAAAACCGCAACAGGTTATTTAAATTTGGCGTACGATTTGTTTTTTGTTGATATCAAGAAATATTTTCAAACCGCTATAAAGAACTTGTCTCTACAGATCTATCAAATTATCTCAGTACATATTTTTATCTTACAATTCAATTATGAATTTATCTTGATTTAATCTTAAATCTACACTAATATGATTGATGTGACAGTATATATATGTCCTTCTGTCTATCGTTCTTTCACTACAAAACCACAGAACAGAAATTGATGAAATTTGGTATGAATCAAACTTGAAATATAAGGGAGGATATAGGCTACTTTTTTTGTAAAAAAGAGCAAGCGAAGCCGCGGACGTCATCTAGTTATAAATACACTAAATCCACAGCTCAGAATAATAGAACTGTAGTTTTTTGATTATGATTACGGATTTCAACTAGTGTTCTTGGAATTAACATCACCATCTGATATCCACTGATCTGTCTCGTCCTTTAACACGATGCTGTATTCACCTTTGTCCGTAGTAATAACATGCGATTAATTATAACATCGAGTGATAAAATTTATAGCAACTCGCCATAACTTGGATGACCTTACAATTATTTCCTACTATATGTTCAATAAAAAATAACATAGTAATTTTTTTTAAACTTGTTTTTTTTTTCAAACGATGTAAATGTCGAATCAAAGATTTATTACTGATTAAATATTTAATGTCTACTTTGCTTTAAATTGAACATTACATTTAAATTGTTTTGATTATATTGTAAAACGCATTATTATACAATGATAGATTGTAGTAGCTATTTCAGGCAATAATGTTACTATTTTCGACTGACTTGCCATTTTTCTTCGAATTTTCTTGATTCTATCAATATCTATAGTCTATTTGGACTGCAAGAGGACAGAAACTAAATAAATCACACCTAGAATAGAATAATCGATGATATTCTTTATTTTTGCGAAAACTTAGTAATTTAAATTTCGGCGAAAAAGTTATCGTAAATTTGTAAGTAACTTTACTGTGGTTATAAGTAGTTAAGTGAATAGTGTTTTATTATGTACTAGCGACTCGCCCCGGCTTCGCACGGTTGCAATCTACTGTGATTTCAGATATCACAGTAGAAACTTATAAAATTATCCGTGATTCTTAACTAAATTGTCCATGTATTATATATAATAACCTTCCTTTCGAATCTTCTATCTTAATAGATAATATATAGATAGATAAGAAACCATATCAAAATCCGTTGCGCAGTTTTAAAGATTCAAGCATACATAGGGACATATCAACAGAGAAAGCGACTTTGTTTTATACTATGTAGTGATAGTGATAAAGATATATGAATCAAGAACTATTAGTTTTGTACAATATAGCTGAGCTATTTGCAAATCAGATGGTAAACGTAAACATTGGTTTGTTTATCTTCATTACTTCTGCGATTTGAGTAAACTATACGCGCAAACCGAACATTACATTCAATTTGACCCTACATACATAAGTATCCATAACTTGCTTATAAATGTGCTTTTGATATTATTCTGCTAAAAAAAGCATATTTAATTAAATAATGTGGGTGGTTCTTCTCGGGTATTTTATTTTTATTTCATAATAATAAAAATGTATCTAAGGCCAGTATATACTCACAAAAAAAAGTATCTAATCAATTATTTTTTACCAGCCAATTCAAGGTAAGCCAAAAATTCAAACCGGATAAAACCGGTTGTGTAAAGAAGTGCGGGATCTGTAATTTAATCCTTATTCTACCCTAACGAGTGGAATATTTCCAATAAATTTGATATGTATTCCTAACAAAATGAATAAGAAAGAATTATAAAATGAGATTAAATATTTTCGATACCTTCGCTATTCATATTAAAAACCAAGATGAAATAGGTTTAGTTTAATTAATTCCGTAAATCACATTATTATTCTACACTAGCTGTCGCCTGCGGCTACGCTTGCATTATATTGATTTGGTTGTCATGTGTTAGGCAAAATAGCTAGCAAATTTCATCAAATTCGATTCAGCGGCTTGGCAGTGAAAGAGCGACAAACTGACAAACACAGTTACTTTCACATTAATTCATTTTCTAGTTGAATGGCTTTTAGTTGTGCCGGCAGGGCACAGATTATTTCGCCAATGTCACGTAGGATGGAGAAGACACGAAAGAGACTGATTGGTACGGTTGAGGAATTCACATTAATAATATACAAGTACAAATATATAAACGTCAATATTGTTTAGTGAGTTGTTTGTAAACGTCATATATGTTTGGTAGCTTTTTCAGTTTTCATTAAAACTAAATGTTTTCTCCGTTCAATAAAATATAAATCTTGCTATGTTTTTTTTAGCGGATTATCAACACTTGTTTATACGATATCACTGATTAAACATTTTCGCTCGGTCGGTTCGCTTTTTATTTTTATTCGATTGCCGAAATCAGAAGGTAACGTTGCAAAATGAACCGGTCTATATACATATGTATGTTATAACACACCGTACCCAACAGACAACAAACTCAACTGAATATTATCTTTATTTTGAAGAAAGATCTAAAAAGAACTAAAATATTTCCGAAATGTATAATTTTTGAATAAATATTCTTTATTCAAGTAGGCTCAGGAAAATACTTTTGTAAAGTTATGTGACTGTGTTGAATAAATTTAAATTTGATACGTTTCCGAAAGAAGATTCTATTGAGAACTGTTAAGTAACTCAGTGGTGTTTCTTAAACAAAATTTTATTTACAATGTCAGTAAAGTACAATATGGCTTTCAAAATCAAAAGCCACTTTATATATCCAGCCTAGAAATCAATAAATAAGACTATGATTTATATCATTACTATAATCTTGTATTGAGTAATACGCCGTATTTATCAATGATTGTTTTTCATTTATGTCCCTTAATAACATTTAATTACTTTTAACAATAAACGTAATAAATAAAATTAAAAAAAAAAAACAAGATTCAATATTAATGTCTCAATTCACAAGTATGATTACAATAGAGCTAAGACTGCGTTTCTT
This sequence comes from Vanessa cardui, assembly GCF_905220365.1. Classification (NCBI taxonomy): domain Eukaryota; kingdom Metazoa; phylum Arthropoda; class Insecta; order Lepidoptera; family Nymphalidae; genus Vanessa; species Vanessa cardui. The sequence goes on along the minus strand of NC_061145.1, from coordinate 8,313,959 downwards.
GCTGGTTCTTCTCGGTAGAATCTACTTTCCGAACCGGTGGTAGCTTCACTCAATTGTAAAATGACGATTCAAAAGTGCTTGTAAAAGCCTACTTGAATAAAGTTTATTTTGTTTTCGACGAGTAAATATTCATTCATAACAGCTACTTTGTCACCATTGAACAAGGTAAAAATCGGTAGTATCCGCACATCACAGTAGTTTCTGATATTGTTACTTACAAACAGACAGCCCGTCCCATTATAAACATAAATTAAAGATAGTCGAGCTTATTTCCCGCCTAATTTTAAATTAATATGGTAATAGCATTATTTTATTGTCCTTGAAATAGATACCTAAAGTTTTTGGTCTTAAAAAGTCTTAACAGTGATGACCAGCAATGTGACATACTACGTTTTTCTTTTCTGTTTATTCAATATGTTGTTAAGCGGCTATTTAGATCAGTGATATATATGTAAATAGTTTTGTCAAAAAAGACGATTACCGTGACCTATCATTGAAAAAAAGTTATTAATTTGATTGTAATAAGGTTTATTATTGAATAACGAGCATAATTAAAAGGGGAATTCCGTAATAGGGCTTTCTTTGTTTTATTCCGCTACATCAAATGACGTAGTATTTCCACGTCATTTGTCTTTTTTTAAATAGATTACGGAGGATTTTTTTATTGGTGACCACTTATAGGTGGCCTATTTACCAGTTCGCCATAGATTATATAAAAAAAATTAAATGATTAGAAGAATAGTTTTATTTTAACTTTATTCTCACAAACATTAATTTATTGGATAAAATAAGGCCTTATTACAATAGTTATAAAAAAGTAGTTTTTTTTTAATTTTACCACACGTGTAAAACCCTTTGACGTATATATCGGCAATTTAAAATTATTTATATGGTAATAAAAATATTAACAAAGTAATTGTTTGCATTTTGTGTATAATCTGTGATTAATTCAAATACAAGCTGAATAATTGTATTAAGATCCTACCGTTATTAAATTCATAGATTTGAAAAAAGAACATTAATACAGACAGACGGTTTTTATTTAGAAGTAAATCAAAATGAGTTTATAAATTTTTGCGCCGAATCTTTTAGAATTCTCATTCGTAATTGGTAGTAGCTTCACGTAGAACTGTCAAGATCTGTAAAGAAAGTGATTTGGAAGTGTTTGTAAAAGCCTACTTAAATAACATGCTTTATTAATTTTAATATAAATGGAAAACAGGCTCCTTAATCTGAGCCAGAATTGCCACGGATATAAACCTTACACAGTATAAAACAAAGTCGCTTAACGCTGTCTGTCCCTATCTTTAAAATTAAGCAACGGATCTTGATGTCTTTTTCTAATAGAAAGACTGATTCGAGAGGAAGGTTTTTGTATGTAATACATGGATAATATAGTAAAGAAATACTGGTAACTTTAGAAGTTTCTAACAAAATGTCGTAAATAAATAAATTCTTTAGTACATTTAGAATCAGCATTGCACCTGTGCGAAGCCGGGGCGAGTCGCTAGTTGGATATAAATCATATACTAGGGGTAGCGTGCATTTCCAATGGTGACGAGCCGCTTAAATTTTATAGTAAATTTTTATTGTTACGCTACAAACATGCATTTAAGTGTTTCCCCCATAAAAGGAAAGGGAAAGTACCCGTGCTGATAGCACGGGAATACCCAGTATAAAATCAGTGGTATCTACCTCATCTCTGCTGCGGACGTCATACGATGGCTTACGCTTGCGTGGGACGATTAAAAATACCCAATGACAGTCTTAAAGCCGGTGTCTATAGCGGTGTAAGTTATCTCTATCAGTCATCGTTAATTGAAATTGACAATGTTTAAATATAAAAAAATATTTCCTAGTTAAATCTTTGACTGAAATATGTTAGTATGTATGTAATTCAAAACCAATAAACATACGTAAGAACAGTGTAGATTTATTAAGTCACGAAGGTGCGCCCCCCATTAATTATGACCTTCCGTAAATGAGTGACGCTCATGCTTTCAAGATATCTCTGTGTGCGTGAGATGACTAATGGAAGAATAAGGACAGCAAAGAAATAAACAAATTACATTATATTTGTACATGCACATGGATAATTTTCCGTGGAGACGAGCTCCTTCGTGAGTAAACAGATCTATACAATACAAATGAGCGGGCTCTGTAAATGGATAGCATAATTTTTTGTCGTATTGAACTCTTTAAGTAAATCCTCAACAATGTAATTACAGGCAAAATACACATAACACCTCGGTTCCCAAGGTTGGTGGCGCATTGGCGATGTGAGAAATATTTAATATTTCTTGTAGCGCCATTGCCTATGAGCGGTTGGCCACTTACCATCAGGTGGCCCATATGCCCACAAACGTATATCATAAAAAGCGCGATTTTTAAGGCAATGTTCTATCTCGCCCACTCAACTCACTCGCGCAAACCACTCTGTGGAATCAGCTTTCTGTTTTTCAGAACCGAATCCGTTTAAGCCTTTCAATACACTTAAAAGCCCCAGGTTATGCAGGTGTTCATGGGCAGTAGTAATCGATTTCCAACCGGCGAGCTCGTTTGCCTCCTATAGCATAAAAATCTTTATATACCTATCTGCTTTACGCGCATGTCATATAAAAAAAGCAATTATATGTCCCAGTTTTGTGCAGGTGATATTGGCGAGGAATTCATACAGATATTTATATATGTAATAAGCGACTTACCCGGTGCAATACTGATACTAAATATACTACAGAATGTCATACAATGTTCACAGTTTTACAGACATTCTCTAATATATTGTGCCTGTATTAGACATAAAAACCTTCCTCTCGAATCGCTCTGTTTATTAAAAATACCGCATCAAAATCCGCTGCGTAATTTTAAAGATCTAAGTAGACATAGGGACAGACAGCAGTAAGCGACTTTTTTTTATACTATGTAATGATAAATAAGATATAGATAGTTCTCTTTGGACTCTTCTTGCAAACACGTGAAGATGCTAAGCCACGTGAAGCCGTATTTTTTTATTATTCAAATACAAAGGCTAACATATCAACATACGTACATGTATAATTATATATCTGCACAGAACCGGTTTTAAATTTATTTTTGGTTCGCAAGAATAATAACATTGTTGTATTAATTATGAATGACTTAGCATTCGCTGTATAATTACCACAAATGCGTTCTTATTCATGTGATATTTTATATATTTGGTTCAAGTTTGCCTCCATCTTAGACTGTGTTGACTTTTAGGCATAATATTTTACGAATAATTGTATTTACGAATAATGGTATATCTTTGTGTTTTAATGGTTCTAAAAGTACAACTAATGAACTTCTGCCCTGGTCTTCTACTTAACTCCGAACCGGTGTTTTGGTTAACAAGCTATATTAAGTGAAGCTTCCACTGGTTCGGAATGCAGATTCTACTGAGGTGAACAGGCAAGAAACTCGGTAGTTACTCTCTTTCAAAATTTATCAATACAAAGTCATGTTAGTTAAATACAATTACATATGCATATATATATGCATACATTCTGCCTGGAAGTAAACAAGTATTAGCAACATGCTCTTTTACCATCTATATAATCTTGTATTGAATAAATAATATGCCCTATTTACCAATGTATTTTGAGTTAAACAAGTCTGCTGAATTTTATTATAAAAACGGATACCTTGCTCCAGGAGGGATTTATTGGCTTTGCGGAGTCGGAAACTTGACATTATATGCTTATATTTATTGCGCCTCATGCTATTAGGTATACTATTTCTATCAAATTAATCAATGTTACTGTGAATAAAATGTTCTTAAGTCTTGCCTTTGAAATTTTCTCAATGAAAGATCGGTATTTGGTAGTTAGTTATGTCTAATCTTAATAAGATTCCAAAACTAAATAAAGCTGTTAGTGATGTGTGTGAACTATTTTCGAATATAGCTCCATATCAGCGTATGACTGTGATAATAGACAATGCCAAGCGCATTTGTATTGTATTTGGTTTGTATATGTATTGGGTTTGTAATGACTGCTGCCACTTATATTGACAAGCAAAACTTTATCGTATGTGAATTACGTATGTACAATTTGATGGTAAAATTAAATTTAAAATGTTTAGGTAGTTGCAAAATTGTCCCAAGTGCAAAAACTTTAATGTTTACCTATCATACTTTTGAGATCACGTTGATCTTGATTCAGATTTTTGACCGACTTATTTAAAGAACATTCCAAGTGTTTAACGCTTGAGCAATGATTATAAATGAAATATGATGTGAACATTTCAAACGGTTGTTTAACATTTTGTCACCGGTTATTGCGAACGTAACCCCAGGAAACACGCCAGATTCTGACTCCAATAGTTTGTACGCATTTCGTAATGACCCACTGAGTAAGTAGATTGTAAGTATAGTTTTAACGAAAAAAAAAAAAATATTACAAGCTTTTCGGTGCAAACTTTTTATGTCACAAGTAATCACCACTGCTCACACAATTTGGAAACGTAGTTAATTTCTAACTTAACATATTTTTATATGCAGTAAGTATTTTTGACAAAGTGATTATCAGAATCAACCTGAGACTGTATTAAGTAGCGCCGTATCATTTGGAAAATTCGTATTATAGAGACGCACTGTAATATTCATCATAATCTTAAAAATCTGTTATCTTTTTATCCAGAGCAATAGAAGAGAGCCGGAGTAAGCCTCCTCAAGTGGGAGAAAAGGCCTAGCAGTATGACAATAATATGCAAATGATTTACCAATTACTTTATAATTCTATATTTAAATAAACTTTAGAAAACCAAAATAATATTAATTATCTAATGAAGTTGGATGTAAAGGCTAGTTGTGAATGTATACTATTATGACGTATAAGTTTCTCAACGTTTCTCAACAACACAGGAAAATAAATTGGCACAGTAACGAAATAACAAACATGTAATTCATTACATCATATAAATACACATTACCAGATAATTGTAATTCCGTTAGTTTATAGTTTAGTTAGATATACTGGTTTAGATAGACCGTCGAACATTTTCAAATGACACATATTGTATTTAATAAAACAGTCCTATTTGATTGATTAAATTATATAGACATACTTTTTTCTTATGGGTATATCCTCTATAGATATCCTATATAGATAATCATCTTCTGGGGAGGTGATGTGGGTTATTTCGGGCTTAACTGCACTCGAAGAAAGCTTGCTTTTGACCCTATAAAGCCCATGTATACCTCTCGTAGTTATATCACGAAAACGCCATCAGAAACAAATAATAATGAACAAATTCTAACAGTCCATTTTTACAAAGTATGTTTTCTATGGAAGGAAATCCTTTGCAAATTAGGTAAGGCTAATATGAAATGTTTCCAAAACGTATTCGTAGTAGGGGCAAACTCGAAACCAACCGTTTGGAACGTGTTCGTGAAATTAAAAAAAAAACTGTTATGACTTCCAATGTTTTTATTATTATAATAAAACAAAGTCGCTGACCGCTGTCTGTCCCTATGTGTGCTTAGATCTTTAAAACAACGCAACGGATTTAGATGCCGTTTTTTAATAGATAGTGTTTCAAGAGTAATGTTTTTGAATATCGACAATATAGTACAGAAATAAGAAAAAATCTGTAGCATGTTTAGTATTACCATTGGAGAGTGCAAAGCGGGGCGGGTCGCTAGTAAAATTTAAAAGACACGCAAAAAAGTATAACCTAAAGTTCTCAATTAACGAATGAGATACTATATGTTTATAAGATATAACAACAACTCAATTAGTTTTAAATATGTTATTATGAGGTGTATGTGCGTCAGTAGTACTCGGAAATGCGCGCGTATTAATGCAGTTACGGTCTTAACGTCGGAGAATTTTATAGAGTGCTAATAAATTGAACATAGAATATGTTCAATTTATTAGCACTTATTTATTATTCATTTATACTTATAACATATTATGTTAATTGGATGAAAAGATTAACTACTGAATTTATACGGTTTATATTTAATGGAATAGTGTAACCTGAAGATCCAAAATTATTTAGTTATCCAAGAGTATTTTGATATGATTCGTGAATTTTAATATTGAAATATAAAAAAAAACAACAATAACAGCCTGTAAATTTTACATTGCTGGACTAAGCTTCCTTTCCCTTTCAGAAGAAGGACCATATTCCACCATACATATGTGGCAGAATTTCTATGTAATTAGACCCATGCAGGTTTCTTCACGATGTTTTCTTTCACGTCCAGCACGAGCTGAATTATAAACAAAAATTAAGCACATAAATATTCAGTTGTTTTTGCCTGGGTTTGAACCAGCAATCATCGTTAAGGTGCTCGCGTTCTAACCACTGGGCCATCTCGACTCAAAAAAATAAATCATAACATTTAATTTGAAACCGTGATATAACATTATAAATAAGGGCATATATGTCTTAGCATTTCAAATTGTATAATTATGATCGAAATCGTATGTGCACATGCTCTTAATCAGAGTGCAACAGCAATTTATTATATAACTAAATTAAGATGTAAGATAAAATGCGTGCTAGTTGCTCTCGAGTGGACACATACCATCCATGTACTAATTATAATGTCGTTTATTGTATTCTGGTACGGATCATGTATTTATCATAATATCAATTATTAACGATTTATGTCATAATAACGATTAGAGAACTATATATACTATACTACACTATATATACTATGTCAAATAAGGACGTTCTCAATTCGTTTTTTTAAATGCTTCTTACCTCAGATGTCGATATTTATAACCTGTTTAGGTTTTTTCGTTTGTGTGCAGGTTACTATCCGAATGATCATATTTAAATTTTAAGAATTACATCCCACAGGGGTGAAAAGATATGTGATTTTTTTTATGCGCTCGAATTTTACTTATTACGTACTATTATTTTCTCAGAGTATTATTTTAGTAAAATGGTACACAAAAAAATCTATTCAAGTGGTTTGAACACTTGTATCTACACCGTAGATTGCAGGTTCAAGCCCGGCCAAGCATTATGTTTAAACAGGAAATCCGAAAATCTCCATAAAAGGAAAGAAGACCTCGAGAGAGATATTTACAGGCTATTACTACTATAATTATACGTTATAGTAAATTATTTAATCGTATCGTATCCGTTACATACAACATTAACTTAAATACTATTATACATATTTAATCCTTAATTTACTGTTGCGCTGTTCCGCACTGACTTATATTCATTAGTGTTGCGAAGTTTATCCCTTTCTTATTTCTGTCAGCATTACAACATACATAATGATCTTCAGACTATTATATAACACAAGCTCATCATGACTAAATATAGCAAAAAAATATTCGTAATGGCTTTGTTTGGTAGTTCAACTAAATACTACACAATATTTTATTCTACCGCAAACTAAGCAATATTATTGTGTTCCGGTTTTAAAAGTGAGTGAGCCAGTGTAATGACGTAAATGGCATTACTACTTAGTTCCCGAGGTTTGTGGAATTGGTTATATGAGGATGCTTTATGTATATTTCAGTATCCACGTCTATCGGCAGAGTTGACCTACCTAGGTACCTACTAGATGTAGTAGATGTGCTATTTGACAGCCCGCTTTTATACTTTTTTTTATAAGTAACATAAATTATCCTTTATATTTAAATAATAAAATATAAGTTTAACGTAAACACAGGATGTTTTCTCTAGAAACTAGATAACGGAAAACTAATGGAAAATTAAAATAACTAAGCAATGTTTCAACTTCCGGCATAACCTAGCGCAAACCTTGCGCATTCTAATGCATATATATAATAAAACGATTGAGTTTAATATGTTTGTATGTTGAAAAAAAACTTAGTGATCGCTAATATTGGAAGTGTCATTTGTGCATAAAACTATACTTAAATTATAGAATGATTCTAATGTCAGAACTATTTTGTTCATTAGTTTCGCGAACCAAGCTCATATAGTAATATTTATTTTACTATTGCAATAATTAGGAAGAGCTATGTCTTTTTATCGTTATCATTGGTAGATGTTCACCGTCGCCTAAAGACATTGTCTCCGTTAGAAATATTAATAATATCTCATATCGCCCATGAGCTACTAAACTAAGATGTTATGTTCCTTGTGCCTGTAATCTGATTCATTTACCATTCAAACCAGAAACTGTATGGCCGTACAATGTGTACGTTATCCCTAACACGTAGGCATACGCAAACACGCCAATGAGCCCGATCTTCAGCCCTTCACAACCACGTTATACTTATTATTGTTTATATGCTTGTCTTGTTAGCTCATTAAGTCATTTTTTTAAACGTTTAATCTTTGTTTGACAAAATCAAATTGTGATCTTTTTTTTTTTTTTTTTTTTTTATGGCATAGGTGGCAAACGAGCAGGAGGCTCACCTGATGGAAAGTGACTACCACCGCCCATGGACACCTGCAACACCAGGGGGCTTGCAGGTGCGTTGCCGGCCTTTAAGAAAGGAGTACGCTCTTTTCTTGAAGGTTCCCATGTCGTATCGGTTCGGAAAAACCGCCGGCGAAAGCTGGTTCCACAAAGTAGTTGTGCGAGGCAGAAAATGTCTGAGAAATCGCGCTGTTGTGGATTTTCGGACATCAAGGTGGTGCGGGTGAAACTTAGAGTTTTGGCGAGATGTCCGAAGGTGAAATTCAGCAGCCGGGATTAATCCGAACAATTCCTCGGAACATTCCCCGTGAAAAATTCGGTAGAAGATGCAGAGTGATCCAACATCTCTACGCAAAGCCAAAGGATCAAGGAGATCGGAAAGGGCTTGATCGTCGATAACTCGGGCCGCTCTACGTTGAATGCGGTCAAATGGAAGGAGCTGGTACTGGGGAGCACCCGCCCAGAGGTGAGAGCAGTACTCCATGTGAGGCCGAATTTGCGCCTTGTAAAGTTTTAGGCGATGGGCCGACGTGAAATACTGTCTCGCCTTGCTGAGCACACCCAGCTTTTTTGAAGCCAATTTGGCTTTGCCTTCCAATTGACCGCGGAACTGAACGAGGCTCGAAATATCAACGCCAAGTATTCCGATACTACCTGTAGCGGCTATCGGAATGTTCTCAAATTGTGGAGATACGACAAATGGTGTTTTTTTAGCGGTTAACGCGCAAACTTGCGTCTTTTTGGGGTTGAAATGGACTAGATTTAGTCGGCCCCAATTCGAGACTTCGTTTAACGAAGATTCGATTTCAGATACAAGTTTGATCCGGTTCTCTTCGACGTTTTCCCGAGAAATATTAGCGCGGCCGGTGTATAAGGTGTCAACGGTACTGTCGTCTGCATAGCAATGAATGTTCCCGATTTGCAACAAATCATTGATATGCAGAAGAAACAGAGTGGGTGATAGGACGCAGCCTTGTGGAACACCAGCATTGACGAATTTTAAGTCAGAGCATGCACCGTCGACAACGACCTTGATGCTCCGATCTGCCAAAAAGCTGGTAATCCAATTGCATAATTTCCCGGGAAGCCCATAGGAAGGAAGCTTCGAAAGAAGCGCTTTGTGCCATACACGATCGAAGGCCTTCGCTATGTCCAAGCTGGCTGCTAATGCCTCCCCCTTGCTCTCAACTGCTTCAGCCCACCTGTGAGTAAGGTAAACTAGAAGATCACCGGCTGAGCGACCCCGACGGAAACCGTACTGGCGGTCACTAATCAGCTGATTCTCCTCTAGGTACCGCAGGAGCTGGCAGTTAATAAGGGACTCCATTACCTTGGAGAGCAAGGAGGTGATGGCTATAGGCCTATAATTGGACGGATCTGAGCGGTTGCCTTTTTTAGGGATCGGGTGCACCAAAGCTGTCTTCCATGAGTTCGGGACGACGCCTAATGTGTAGGATTGCCGGAAAAGACGCGTTAAGACCGGTGCCAACTCGGGAGCACATGTCCGTAGCACGATTGGAGGGATGCCATCAGGTCCACTCGACTTATGAATATCCAAGGAAAGAAGTGCTTTGCGAACTGCACTTTGCCGGAATTTAACCTCCGGCATCGTGGTATCACACCGCGGAATTGTCGGTGGAGACTTTCCTTGGTCATCCAGAGTCGAGTTCGAAGCGAAGAGAGAGCCTAAAAGATCAGCTTTCTCTTTCGCGGTATGGGCCAATGACTCACCGTCCCTGTGCAGAGATGGAAACGAAGGCTGACAGAAATTCCCTAAGACAGCCTTAGCGAGAGACCAGAACGCACGTGTTCCTGAAGGGAGGCGCACCAGTCTTTCGCCAATTCTGCCAATGTACTCCGTCTTCGCCCTAGCAATCACGTTTTTGAGGGACCTAGAGGCAGAGTTATATTCCTTTTTGAATGCGCTGGTATTTACATCACGAGACGCAGATGCATTAGCCCAGGTTTGATAGCGTTCCCACTTTCGGCGTGATGCCGTTTTGCAGAAGCGACCAAACCAAGGCTGGGACTTGCCACCGATGGGTACTGCAGAGTAAGGAATGAATAGTTCCATACCCTGAAGCACCACATCGGCAACAGAGTCAGCAGCAGCGTTCGGATCATCCGGCGAGAAACAAATCTGCCCCCATGGGTAAGATGCAAAAAAAGACCGCATCCCATCCCAATCTGCTGACTTGTAGTGCCATACTCGACGGCACCCAACAAAGCGAGGCCTTGAGTACCGCATAACCGGCACTGTACTCCGGACGAGACAGTGGTCCGACGAGCCCAGAGGGGGATCGACGGTAACCTGATAGCCATCCGGATGCGAAGTCAGCAGAAGGTCCAACAGGGAAGGTGTATGATCCTCCACATCCGGTATTCGCGTTGGCGAGTTGACCAGTTGTGTCAGATCATATGCTAGAGCGAAGTCCAGAACAGATCTACCCGCATGATCGGTGGTGCGTGAGCCGAGCCATTCAGCGTGATGGGCATTAAAGTCGCCCAGAATAATGATCTCTGCGGATGGAATCTGCTGCAGCACGGAATCTGTAGCCAATTGGACGTGCTCAACCAGTCGGTCGGTTTCGACATTACCGCTATGGGACCTATAAAGGCACGCATAGATTCGCGGATGGTCATCGCAGTCTACACGCAGCCAGATAATCGATAGGTCCTGTCCTTCAAGGCTGCCGAGGCGTCGAGAACAGATATCATCTCTGACGTAAACGCATACCCAGGCTCGTGGCACAAAGGAATGTTCCAATTTGTACCCAGGGTACGAAAGAAAAGTCGTATCGGCAGGAGAAGATATCTGGGTCTCGGTTAGAAAGAGCAAGGCCGGCTTCGCCGTTTCCAGATGGTAGTGAACGGCGTTGAGGTTAGAGTTGAGTCCCCTTATGTTGCAGAAGTCCACAGCGAGGGTGGTAGGGGTTGCCTTATGATGCCTGCTCCGCTTGCCTCGAACAGTGGCGAGCGCAAAATTGCCCCCCCCAGAATTCGGAGGGCAGCCTGGGCATCCCTGCTCAGGTAGTGTATGTCCTGAGCATGGATGCCCAGAGAGGGATTCTCCACCGCTGTCGCTGGTGGTACCCTCCTGGGGTAATTTAACCATATTCTGCACAACCATCAAGTTTTGGGGGGGAGGGGGATTGGGCCTCCGGAACTCTCACTTACCGGGCGAAACGCGGTAGCATAGCTACCACTTTACGCCGATTTTAAGTGAGAGAGTGGTACTTCCCCGGGCGTGCCGGCCCATTCGGCTGTAACCCGAAGGTATACAGCGTGGCACTACCACTTATCACTATCAGAATTTGATTTTTGTCGTTTTTATCGTTTACACTGATATCATTCAGTAGTGACTGAATGATTGAATGATATCAGTGAGAGAGAAAAGCTACACATGTTATCCAAGAGCTGGCGCTCACGTAGCTTAAATACAGAGCACTTTACAGAGGTATTAATGTTAGCTTCTTGGGTTTAATGACACAGGAAAACCTTTTGCACTTCGCGTTTTTTTTATAATTTGTATATGTCCATTAAGAATTATTTTATCTTTACTAAATATAATTATGTGTGTACAGTCAGGGAAAGAAAAGGTTCGTCACCTTAAGATCTATTCGTCTGCTCAGTATGAGTGATAATCTGCTCTACCGATCGAGAATACATGACACAGACATACATATTTTGACAATTCTGTAGAAGATATCATATCTAATTTATAATAAAGGAATGAATTTGAAAACTGACTGAGGTTTTCTTAATCTGACTGTACATAATATAGATATTAAATAAAACCTCTAACAAATGATTCAACCTCCAAAATATTTTGTACTTATGTTTTATTTTTTGTGAACATAATACCTACCTACTTATAAAATGTTAATCTTCAATTGCCATTAGGAAACAAATTATTGTAAACGAAGTCTGATGACTTTTTTGTTGTTTTATATTCAACGTCATGTTTTTAATGTTGGATAGGTATAAATAAAAAAATATTTAGCTAGAAGATCTGCTGAAAATATGATAAAATATTTTAGCAAATGTTGGCAATAATTTTAGTAAAAAAATTAGCTTGTGGATTGTAAATTAGTCATGGTTAAGCATTAACATTAATATTTTAAGAAGTGTACACCAATTCTTACACCGTCACAAATATACTGCCTCACTAACCCTTAGTGGGTAACCAAAGGACAATTATAGATAGTCACCATTAGACAGCTTTAGAATTAATAGAAAGCGTTAATGGGATTACATGTACGCTACTCCTAGGTCCCGCCCGGGTTTGATTCCCGGCCAAGTCGATGTAGAAAGAGTTCATTAGCTTTCTATGTTGTCTGGGTGTTTGTGGTCGTTATCCTTACTTCTGATTTTTCATAAAGCAAGTGCTTTAGATACTTACATTGTTATCAGAGTGTTGAGAGTTATGTGATGTTGTCCAATATTTATTTATTTAATTAAAATTTTAAAGTATGCCAATTATCAGAAACAGTTACACTTAAAGTACCTAATATTTATCCTCATAATTAAATCAAGAAATCCAATCTAATTTTATCATACTCTCGCAATTCTTATAAACGTTACTATAAAATAAAATGGCGATATTAAAATTCCACTCTGAAAATTCAACTGAAATATATTTCGATAAGTTATTTATTTACTTACAGAAATAAGTGATGTTACAATTTAGACTTAGCGATCCAAAGCGTATCGCTTCGACATCTGAACGTCTAATACTGTAGATTTGTCAATGTTTGAATACAGAGCAACGCAAATTTTTCGTGTCTTTTGGCGTTTGATTATCCGTTTTATAATAATATTGAGATATCTTTTTCTTCAAATGCCGTGTGCTCTACTGTTTGACAGTTCTTATATAGCCAAACATCCAGCTGATTTACGTAGATGCCAAGTAAGCCTTCTTATCTTCTTTCACATCCATTTTTGTTGCTAGTTGCTAAATATCTGTGTAAATAAAAACAAAATGCAAAACTAAACTTTAAACTTAACAAGTTTTTATGATTGTATGTTATTTTATATATTGTTAAAATTTCATAAATTGCCCGCGGGTAAAGTAAGGTTTTTGTGCAAGCTAGAATGGAAAAGTACCATCCATTCGTGGGATATTTTAACACCAAAAATCAATACTTAGTATGGTTTGAAGGATGACGAGCCAGCGTGAAAAACAGGCACAAAGAACATAACATATTAGTTCCCAAGGTTGGTGGTGCAATGATCTAAGAAATGGTTGGGATATGTCTAACGACGACATAGTCTTTCGGCGGTGGTGACCGCATACCATCAGTTTCCATTTGCTCTACCTATCAATATAATATATTTAAAAAGAACTCTATAAATCCCAATCCCCCCAGGGTTTGGCAAACTTGACTCTTCAATAACAAAATTATTTTGAGCTTATATTATTGGGCAGTTCGACTTTTAATAATTTGAGAACATTCGACTGGCTTAATGGCAAAGATTAGTTAAATAAATTCAAGGCTAATATTTCTTGTGTATTTGTTTCGTTGGGTTTTTTTACGTTACTTCGAAAAACACATTCAAACCTTTGATCCTCAATGTCGTCACGATATTATAATAACATTACGGTTCGATATAATAAATGGTTATCTTCAATATTTCGGTACAAGTCCGGGTTCGATGACCTTGAAGATTTTTGAAGATCGAGATCTTTGCTTACTTAAATTTATGCTTCGTGATAAAATGCAACATCACCAAACATCTATAGTGAATGTGTACAGTCAGAGTAAGAAAACCTTCGTCAGTTTCCAAATTCATTCCTTTATCAAGTCGCCAACTCTTAGTACCTTTTGTAACTAAAACACTAAACTGACAACTGCATATAAAATTAAACTCGCATAGTAAGTACTCATTGCTAGACTTAACTTAAAGTGACATTGCGACGTAATATGTCATTCTTAATCGGTAAAGCAGACTATCGCCCATACTGAGCACACGAAAATAGATCTACAGATGACGAACCTTTTCTTACCCTGACTACAATGAAACTACAGCTTTAACTAGTTATGAGCTGTTAATGGATTTTGAGTCTCTTGTCAATTATTCTGGATCAGCATTGCATTTCTGTATGTATTATATTCGTGTGTTGTGAAATATTGACAACCGTCTTAACGTGATACATCATTTTCATACTTATATCTAATACATTTTGTATAATGATTATATTCAAAGTTGCATAGCACATTCTGATAATTGTGCAATACATGGTAATAAATCGGAGCACTTCCGAGTTTGAACTCGCTAACATCGGTTGAGACGCACGCGTTCTGACCATTGGGCCATCTCGTCCTACAAGACCAAACAGGATTTTTTTTTGTTATTGATCTTATCAAAACCAAAACTACGAATTATTATTTGGAAGGAAGATGCCATTGTCTAGATATAGGTTATTAAAAATGTTTTTGGCTTCATACCAATTTAGTGCTATCGAGATATGTAATAGCGATCAGGTTTCCTTGAAACAAAAAAAAAACAGCCACTTTTATTCGCCTTTGCGGTTGACTAGTCACACTTTACCTTTCCGAATATCGACCTTTGACCGTCATTATTCTATTCACCTTTACTGATTACGTTGTGTTAGACGAACCTTTTTATATATGATTACCTTAAATATATATCAGACCCGTGATGGTTCAGTGTTTGGAATACGTTTATTCTAACCGACGATTGCGGGTTCAAATCCAACCAATCGCTATTGATTTTTCCTCCGAATGTTATAAAAGAGGTCAAAAAAATACGTTCATACTTGTGCTATATTAAAATATATTATTTAACGGAATTGCTTACAATTAAAATATGGGCTGCATATAATATTAACTCACACGAATATCATGCCTTATCATCTTAATCTTGTATACAATAAAATGCCCTATTCATAGTTTACTTCACGCTCCAAATATTTATAGTCATATAAATGAACGCTTACGAAATATATATAGTAGGGCTTTGTGCAATAAAATAGTTACATATACGTGAATAATTTTATAGATCTATACATTTATTATCTAACTAGCGACCCGCCCCGACTTCGCACGATTGCTATGCTGACACTAAATATTTATTTATTTATTTATTTATTTTATATTATATATACTACAGAATGTTTTAGACAATAAAAACTTACCAGTGCTTCTCTACTATATTTGTTTAATATGTGTACTTAATGCACAATCATTAATTACACATATTAACCTTCCTCTTGATTAAAAAAACCGCATTAAAATCCGTTGTGTAATTTAAAAGATCTAAGCATCGGAGAGACTGCGGTAAGCGACTTTGTTTTTTTTTATTATGTAATGATAAAATATTAGGTTTGCTGTGACTGTGATGTGTTGGCTCAGTGGTTTAAAACGCGTTCATCTTAATTGATGATTGTGGGTTCACGCAAGCACGACGTGCTCATACATGTGTGTATTTTCCATCGAAAATAGACAGAATTAGAATTACATCTAATTCTGTCACATATCCATCCAACTGCATTAGAGTAACGTGGCGAAATTGATCCCAAACCTTTTCCTCAAAGGGAGAAGCTTAATCCCAGCTGTGGGATATTTACAGGCTGTTACTTACCACCTCGCTCTTATTGAGTTTTATATGTTTGTTCTCTTCTCTATGGCAAAGATCGAATTTTGTATATATCTTTGTAACAATGTTTATGTTACGATTAATTTTTTTATTGTAATACTAGTTGCTGCTTGCGAATTCGCTCGCGTTTGACCGGGTTCGTTGTCATACAGTAGGCAAAGTAGCCTTTGTCCTTCTTGGAGTTCAAGTTTGCTAAATACCAAATTTCATCAAATTCTAGCCCGTCTGGGTAGGTACCACCCACTCATCAGTTATTCTACCGCCAAATAACAGTACTCATTATTGTTGTGTTCCGGTTTGAAGGGTGAGTGAGCCAGTGTAACTACAGACACATGGGACATAACATCTTAGTTCCCAAGGTTGGTGGCACATTGACGATGTAAGGAATAGTTAATATTTCTTACAGCGTCATTGCCTATGGGTGATGGTGACCACTAACCATCAGGTGGCCTACCTAGACCATAAAAAAAATCGGTTCATTGGTTTGGTAATAAAAGAGCGACAGTTACTTTCACATTTATACTATTAATATACATTGTTTTTGGTACACTATTCTCTTGTTCGTTCTCAAATTACTAACAAAATACTGAAGTAATTATAAATATTATTCTGTCTTACCGTCTTAGTTATTTTCAAACAACGTAAAGTGTAGCGCCGTTGACTCATACCGAGTTTTTGACGGGCCATTAAAATATCAAGTTTTGTAACACAGAACGCGCATTGCTTAAAAACTTGGAAATCCCAGTCAATTACCTTAGTTACTTAACACTACATATGATTTATATTTATTTAAACTGTACTTAGACTTTACTTGAATATTTTTTAGGTAATCTAATGGGTAGGCAGGCTGGCGAATGGGTCAATTTCACCATATCTTATTTGACGACTAATATTTTAATATATTTCTTAGTTACTATTCAAACTGGAATACATCTTCGAAATATTTGTTAACAATTACATAGCCTTAAATTTTCCATATATAAGATTGACATGATAATGACAATATGACTCTAAAACTATTATTTATAATAAAATTTTAATGTAGCAACATTAAAGGTTTAATATGAATAATTTATAATCTGTATTTAAAAAAAAATCTGAAATAACCTCACAACTTTCATTACGTAAAAGAATGCTGAAATCTAAATAATAATATGTAATAGTAGTTACGCGATTTGGCCTTGAACGGATACTAAAAAGGCTTAAGCACCATTACGTCTGTATTATATTATAAAAAATATGTAAATATAGAAATTATGATCTCAGTGGCAATCAAACATCAAACATATGACATCTTCGTGTAAACCTACGAAATATGTATCGTCGTAGGATATACGTTACGATTTATTATTTATCTATTTGTAGCGTTAAAATTAGAAGAGAAACTTAAGGACAAATCTTTTTACTCTCACAATTATTGGTAACTTGTAGTCGCTCTCGGCTTTGATCGGATATTATGGCGTTGGTTGTCATGTGTTAGACAAAAAAAGTAGCCGTTGTCCTTTCTCGGAATTCAAGTTTGCTTCATACTAAATTTCATCAAATTTGGTTCAGTGGTTTGGTCGTGAAATAATGACAGACAGACAGATAGACAGAGTAACTCTCACATTTATAATATTATAATATAGATAAGTAATTTGACCGTGGATAAATTCTAAGTACCACACCGCATTCTGAGTAGCATACATATTAAGTAGCACCCCGAAGTTTAGAAGATGCCAGTTACACTTCCGTTCGGAAAGCACGTACAGTCGTTTGATCCAACTTTTGAAATAATCCTCGTCCTGTCGGATCTCATAATAAAAGCGATAGGTTGCACCTGTGTTTACATACACACTTCGAACTATACACTATGCAGTGGAGAAGCCTTCGTGGATAATGTGCGCTATACTATATTATGTAAAAAAAATCTACAAATTAAACCTAAACCTATTATATTAATATTTCATGTAGAGCCGAGAAGGCTCAGTGGTTAGAACGCGTGCATCTAAACCGATGATTTCGGTATAAACACAAGCAAGCACCACTGTATTTACATGTGCTTAAAGACTTACTTCTGTGTTATATCGTGTCTATAAAGTGTTCAGTGTAGAATAATCGTAAAAAAAGTATAATCAGTGATGAATATTTGTACAAGGCAAAGACCTCTTACATAGGCTGTGACACAATAATGATTCAATTCAGAATCAAGTTCAATCGAACCTAAACTGGATTTTTGCTAGAATAAAGTAACGACTCGACGATAACGTTTCGATTCGATTAATTAAGAGACAATATGTTATATCAGAACACAAATGGCGCCCTTCGTGCTGTGTTCACGAATTTAGTTAAGAAGAAAATAATTAATTATCTTAATGACTATGAACTTTATTGATTTATGGCAATGAAGTGTAATAAATAATTAAAGTTCTTGTATGTTTTATCACAATTATTGAATTAATTTTAAGCGAGAAAGTTTAAGGTGAAATTTTTTAAGGTGTTAATTAAATATGTATACGTGGACTGACAATTATTAAATATTACAACGGTCTAGTTATAATTAATAAAGCAATGATTTTTTTTTATTTTTTTTAATAAGTTTTCGCTACATTAGAAAACTTTTTAATTACAATTTGTTTTTAAATTTTTATACTAGTCAACACTTTTTTTTCACTAAATACAATCTTTTTTTTAATCCATTCTTCCTGAAAAATTGTATAATAATATCTACTATTATACAAATTTTCAGGAAACTGTGTTAGTGTAACTGTGTCTGTTACTGCTTTAAACTTAAACCACTTATTCTATTTAGATGTAATTTAGTATGGGGATAGGTTGAATACTGGAAAGAGGCTACTTCTATCAATCACCCTTCCAAGGGGTTACAATTGCATAAAAAGTTTTACAAACACCGCTTACTATTTGCTAATCTGTCTGCCGTGTTAGTAATATTAAACCGCGTTCTGAAATAACTTGAACCTAGTCGAGGAATATAATCATGGCCGTGACAATCAAACTCGCCTTCAACGTTGATGAAGGCTAACTTGATCCGTTTAGCACAAATATTTGTTTTGACTACATATAGTCGGATCGCCTCGTTAGCCTTCCGTGCTTTCGAGAGCGTGGTAAGCTGTCTGTTAAAATAACAAACATTTGAATTAACAGTCCCAAACATAAATTCCAGACACTGAATATATAATTATGACGAAACTGTAAAAAGTATCCGTAACTATTATTGGTATCCAAAAAGTTGAAGGTTGGCAAACTATCATTGAATCAATTTGGAAGTCGGTTCCGACTGTTTAACACTAATGATGGAATTGTGGAAATAAGGAAAAATAAAGACCACTCGTTAGGCAACTTGCATAATTGAATGAAGATCGTTAATTGATACTCCGGGAAGTATAAAACATCCCTTACATGGTCAATATAACCAACGTTGGTATTTGGTTGTGTTATCAACTATGTCTAAGATGTTGCCTAAGTTTTCAATGATCCAAAGACTTCCAATTTTAAAACGCTCTACGTATACACTTCATCGGGTTTAAAATGAAACCAGTGTAAACTAGGTCATATTATGATAGCTATTAAAACACAAGGTTTTATTCTCACAAAAATATATACATAAACATATACAAACATTCGATATTTTTTGTTTACTGTGTATTATGTTCGTTATGATACTTTTGTTTTTAATTGCTAATACATAAATATTACAAATTATTTTAATGTATTCGGTAGATTTGTGCGAAATCATGTAAGTACTCTACTTATATTCTATGATCTATCGCCAAGAAGACGTTAAGTAGATACTTAGCCAACGTAACCATTAGCGTTAACCATATCATCTTAGTTGTTAAGGATTGTCGATACACGATTTCTTACATCCCTAATGTCGATGATCGGTGGTACCATCAGGTGTACCATTTACCCGTTCTCCTAACTATAAAAAAGTATTTGGAAATAAAAACAGCTTGCTTGGCAAATAGCATTTTTACAAGTATATGCGGGTCAATTCTTTGAACTGAAATTTTGAAAGCATTTTAATTGCGCTGTATCTTTGTATAACTCTTAATTGATTTGTTAATATAATTTAGAATTTTAAATTGTGTCCGTTATTGAATAGAGATTAAAAGTTTTGAAACCTTTTGAAATGACATAGATTTTTATTCTAATTTATGTGAGTAAGTGTTCAATTGGAATTAAACTTACGAACTTTATATTTCATTTCGGAGTTCTGGTAACTAATTAATGCTATGTATAATAATTTTAACATTGGACAAATTAATCAATTTGCGTACCATATTTTATATTCAGTCACATGATTTATTGTTCATAAACTCCTACATGAAGAAAATTCGAATTAATGACCGCCTGAATCAACATGGCCGGCTTTTAATAAACACACGTAATATTTTTAAATTCGTTATAACATGAAAAGGTTAAGGACGAATAACTTTACTTTTTAATTAATAATTATTTTATTAAAAAAAAAAAAACCTTGAGAATATCTCGTTTTTAGGACAGTGGGCCGAGCCTGCCATATTAAGAAACAAGAAAAAAAACAACCTCTATCTTCTTATAGTTATCGATCAGATCGTGATTACGAAACGAAAATTACGTATAATTGTATAACTTGCAAATATAAAGGCTTGTGCATATGGGGAAATAAATTAAATAAATCATGCGTTTCGCTCACTGTAGATAATCACAATGACAAAATGTCCAGTCATCGTCTGAACAAGAAGATATACAAATTTTGAGTTTGTAGGCGATGTAATACATGTGCATTTGCTGTTATCTCAAATTCCTGATGATCTCAAAGATCTGATGACTTAACGATATGAATAAAACCAACAGTCTTCTGATTTGTTCCTAGGCATTGGTGGGAACTAATTAACTAGGTCTGATATTTTAAACTTGGAATCTTCAATCCTAAAAGCTAGAAACTCATCCAATAAAGTGAGATCCAGTAAATATCCCACTGCCGGGATAAGGGCGTTTATTTTTGAGGAGTAAGCGAATAGTATGTATTTGTATTAGTAAATAGGTAATCTGATGTTAAGCCTATACTCTATTCTATAATAATAATCTATATGAGGAGAAAAGCCAAATATTTAAATTAAATTTTACAGCAAATTGACGCGATATCATCGGTCGAGAGCTTATTTATAGCAGTTATATTATATATTCATTATTATTTTACGAAAAACTGGCATTTTGGACGTCGAAGAAACTTTTAGAAGTAAATTTAAAGTGGAAATAAGTAGTTAAGTTTCTGAAGCGGTTAAAGTTTTGACACTACGCCACTGAATTCATGTCTATGATACATAAAAATATTTATCTCAGAAAATGTAGAGCGTTTCGGATAAGTAGTTACGTTACGTTTCAAATCAAGACTATTGACGTTATGAGATTAAAGTGACTTTTTCTCATATTATGTCAAGGTAGTGGGTAAATCGAAGATACGTCATAATGCTAATAGCTGTATATTATTTTGTAACGTTCAACACAACTCACGCTAATCCCTGGAACTTTCATATATGCCAAATGTTGTTTAGCATTTTGACGTCTGTTTCAACGTAATTATTAGTCATCAATTTGAACTTAATTTATTTCTTACTAGCAGCCCGACCAGGCTTCGCAAGTGTGGACTAAGTGTTTTTTTTTATATTTTTACTGTTTATTTATGGTTTTTGATGCTATTTTCCGACAGGTTTAACAATTATCGTTCTATTTCAACTTATTTACACAAAACCTGAATAAACTATACACCTAAACCTTCCTTATGAATCCCTCTATTAGGGTAAACTGCAAGAAAATTCGTTCAGTAGTTTGGGACTTTATCGTGAACATGCAGACAGACAGACACGCCAGGGGGACTTTGTTTTATAATATGTAATGATTAGGTAACACGCAAACATACATACTTTATCTGCAAACAAAAATACGGACAAAAATAGATCCCATCTTCGCCACATGCCGTTGTCTTTCATTCCCTTTGTGGTCTTATAAATCTTCCCTTAAGTTCAGGGGGAATACGGGGATTACAAATTGTTCCCGTAACCTGCCGCCATTTCATCTACCCTGTGTTAATTCTGTTCGATCAATTTCGCCATCGCCTTGAATAAATGAACCGAGAAACCGCTAGTCGAAACCGACAGAAAGACATGTGATATATATATAAATGTTCTAAATTATTCTTGGTGGTAGCCTTGTGCAAGCTCGTCTGGGTACGTAATAGTTAGTTATGTTTCAGCTTGAGTGAGCCAGTGTAACTACAGGCTCAAGGGATGTAATATCCAATTTCCCAATGCTGGCGGATAGGTGTTTTAAGGAATTGTTACTATTTCTTTCGGCGCCAATGCTTCATCAACCTTAGGAATTAACAATTTACATCCCTTTTGCTATGGTTACACTGGCTCAGTTACCCAATAATTCGGAACGCAACAATACTAAATAGTATTTAGCGATAGAATAAAAGGTGCCTGATATATACCTATCTCAACAGGCTTGCATATATAAACCTTATTACTCAGTATTAAAGGTAAGATTACAATACAAATACACAGACACATAGCTATTTGAGATAAAAAATGATCAAATTGGGTTCATACTGACAATACTGAACGTGACATGAGGCAACTTTGTATTCTATCAATTAACGTATTAATTAAATCCGACACAGTGTTACACACGTTATACGCAAATTATTGACAGTTTACAATATTATAGTTCTAGTAAATCAATTAGCACAATTGCGATTAATTTCCTTATGTCGTAGTCACGTTTATAAAGAATTCTCATTGTGACACGCGTTTTTTTTCTCGTTTGTAAGTTTTGTCACGTATTTGAATTAAATCTTTGATTGCAATTTTAGATTCAAGTTTACTTATATCATATATTTAATTGCACAATCTTTGTAGGGAGAATCGGACAAGTGATACGGACACAAGATTTTGACTGGCAAAAAAAATCTTAACGACTAAAATGGGCCAAATATACTATATTATTTTACAAGGGAAGAATTAAAATGAAATTAATTTAAAAATAGAACACAATTAATAATAATAAATTAGATAATAACCTTAACCAACTTTTTTACAAAATTTTATAATACATAATAAATTATTAATAACAGTTTTAATTTTCACAACTTCTGAGATACTTTTCTTTGACAAGAGTCATAAGTTTAAATGTCATTAAAATATAGTACAAAATAGGAAAGTATAGACACGGCTCGTTTTTTGATATATTTTAATTATTATTTTTCTGTACAAATAACAATAAAAGTCAGTAACCATATATAAATCCCAACTATTTATTACTATTTATCTTCGAAGTATGGATCAAGGATACATAAATTAAAACCCCAATACCCCAATTAGGGACAGAACGGAATAACATTAACTCCAGGTGAAAAAGCGGTAATTACAGAATACTTTCGATATTAAAAGTCACTCCAGCGATACTTTTAGGCAATAATGAAAGATCGATTCGGCAATGAACGTCCGATCAGCAAAAATTTTATACAACCTTGACATGGTTTTGCAACGACGTGTCAAAAGTTTTTAAACGTATGCTAAAGATGCGCTTATACGGCGATCTCGTGTTCATCTTGAAACGTTTTGATGTTCGAAATTCAAACTATCAGATATAGCAAGAAGGCCATATGCGTTTTAGAAAATGTATTAAAACTCTTTTGTAAAATATATAATAAAATCGAGTTGTTTTTATCGTTATTATGTTTACTGTTGTTCGAATTTTAAAAGAACAGTTTATTCTTTGTTCGAATAAAATCTAGATTAAATAAGTCTAAGATTGATGATCATGACACTTTTATGTGTGTTTGTTAATGAGATTGAATGGAATGATTAAATTTATAAATAGTTTATAGTCTTCTGAGTTTTTTTCTATTATTGGCAGTCAATAAGTAAGTAATGCTTTGTGAATGGAGACTTGATTTTTCATTATTAAAGAAATAGTTATTTTATAACTTTTGGAAGTTATATATACATTACTGTTTTATTATAATTTCTTTTCTTTACGTTTGTGAATCAGTTATTCAAAAAATAATATAATTATGTGTCATTCTCATTGGATATCCAATGCCTATCGATATTTTATTTATTTATTAGTATTGGCAGCGGAGGAAACAATATTTATCTAAACAAATATTATAAATGCGAAAGTAATTTTGTCTGCCTGTTTCTTTTCACGGTCAAAGAACTGAACCGATTTTTGTTAAATCTGGGTGATGAAAAGTCATATAAATCCGCTTAAAATATATATTTTAACAACTCTGTAGAAAATATTAATGACCTTAAAAGTTTAATAATCTTATCGAAATCGCTCTAAAAATACCACAGAGGATATTACTACTGGAATAGATTATGATCAAATTGCAATACCGGTTTAATGAAATGCATAATACTAATTATTCTATGTAGTATTGATTTCTGTTTGACGTCATAAATTCTGTTTAATCTTAATTCGTACTACCAATTAACTTGAGCAAAATCATTATGAGACCCAGATGACCCAGTAGTTACGCGTGTAACTTAACCGATGATTTCGGGTTCAAACCTAAGAAAGCACCGTTTAACATTATAGAATTTGTGTTTATAATTTATTTCTTAATGGAAAATCGAATGTGTTCATAAAAAAAGACACTACCACATACATGCATTGGATAAGGGTTGTGGAATCTTTCTGTCTTTTCCTCAAATGAGGAGAAGGCTTGGACCAGGTCCAGTACTAGGAACTTACAACGTGATCATGAATAGTGTGAATGATATAGAATCCGGATTTTAATTTGTGAACATTAATCTTTAATGCTAATTACGATGTCGATATTTAAAGAATTTATCATTTGAATATATAACGAGGTCTTTTTACGAGTTACATTGTACACTAAAAACCTTAATTTTTTTTAAATAATGTGAGGAATTTAAGCAAAGTGGAGATTCTCTAATAATATTAAAAATAAATTAGGATCAAAGGTAGATTATAAAAAAAGCGTGGACTTTGTAGTCAATGATTACTAGGTAGGATATAATATATAATTGTTTTTTAATCATATACTCTGTAATTAAAATGGTGAAAAAAGTAATTACCGAGTTTTTTGCCGGTTCTTCACAGTAGAATCTACTTTAATATGGCGATACAAAATACATACGTAAAATAGTATAATAATATTAAACAAGATTTATATATTACGCAAAGATTGAAGTTCCCATCGTCATACACAAACGCCTACGTCACAGAGCAATGCATCGTAAATAACGTCACAAAATCATTATTTCTCGACGTTTGTTTAATGACTGCCTATGGATCTGAGTTCGGACGAGTAAATTTATAACATTTAATTCTTTGTAACAGCTAAAGCACATAAATACTTAGTCTAATCTCTTTCATAATTTAAAGCACGGCGCAGATTGCGAGGCCAATACACCGTATTCTTAGTATTTATATTGTCTTACATATAGCGTAAGCCGATTGTTGGATTTTTGGTCTCGTTTTGAAGATATCCAGCTGTAGATGTTTATATAGAATTCTTGATAGCATTTTACTAACTCGTCCGTTTAAAGAGAGAAACTACGGCTATATAAGAAAAAAAAAACGTAAACATACGAACTGAACTAATATATAATACTATATGATAAAAAAATATATTAAAAGGGGTTTCATCATTTTGGCGCCAAATTTAGAATGACTTGCAGTTTAAAATGAAATGAAATCAGAAGTGTGTCATAAGTTTCGAACTTAATACAAATATCTTTTGATTAAACACGGAGGTTCGCGGGGGAGTACTAGTATTTTTTGTATATGTTGACGACATATATTATATGTTATGTTCTAGAACTGAAGTGACATTGTCACGTCAATTATAATAGACATGTGAAAATAAGATTACCACGTCAAATTCCTTGTAATGATTTTGTTTTTCAAACGTAACCGAGTCCTACAATGACCTTGAGCCAAAGATAATCTTGAGTATTTAATATATTCATTATTAAAATGTTTTTCATAAATAACTATAATTGTTTTTTTTTTTTCGTCTAACAATTTTTCATTTTTGTCAAAATATTATTTTGATTTTATCTCGATAAAAAATTTGTATTTTATATTAAAGAGGAAATAGGTATAGCGTTTACTTTTTATGGACAAGCTTTATTATACAAATTCATTACCCGCATTGGAACAGCTTGGTGGAATATGTTCCAAAACCTTCCCCTCAATGGGAGAGGGAGGCCTTTAGCCCAACAGTGGGAATTTACAGGCTGTCGTTGTCTTTGTCATATAATACATATAATTAAATTGGTATGTCTGTTTGGAATGTTAAAATAACTACTTTATACTAAATGTCTTTTTGTTCCGATTAATCTTTAGAACGGTTAGACCGACTTTGATGGGAATCTCACTGGCAGTTAGCTGATACCTATGTGAACCTGGCACCCTAATTAAGAAAATCGCATTTTTTTTAACGCATTATCGAAGAGCTTGGCATGTAGTTGATTGTAGTGAAAAAAAATTTGTTTGTAGTTTGACCGAAAAAAAAATATGGGTCATCCAAAAATAGCCATCCCCCGGATATGCAAAAAATAACTTCTAACGGTTGATTCCTATAGGAAATCGTTAGTAGTTGATTGTAGTGAACGAATTTTCGTTTGTAGTTATTTGTTGAATTTTTTTTTTTATTAATATATATTTTTTTTTTCGTTAAAGTTAATCGTTATTGAAGCTTTTGCCTAAATTGTGCTTCAAAGTAAAAGAATTTTCGATTGTGGTAAAACAGCAGTTGATAAGGAGCAATCAACTTGAGTCAAACTCGCTTCGAAGTGATGAAGATTGAATTACTCCGGTTGTGAACATTAGACGACTACTACAAACGTCGAAAATGACTCAAAGATGCTTGTTGTGGTTTGTAGTAAAGGAATTGGTGATTGTAGTAGAACGGAAGTTCATAAAAAGCGACCAATTTGAGTCTAACTCGCTTTGGAGTGATTCCGGGTGAATTACTCCGATTGTGAAGATTAGACGACTACTACAAACGTCAAAAACGACTCAAAGATACTCGTTGAGGTTTGTAGTAAAGGAATTGTTGATTGTAGTAGAACGGAAGTTCATAAAAAGCGACCAATTTGAGTCTACCTCGCTTTGGAGTGATTCCGAGTGAATTACTCCGATTGTGAAGATTAGACGACTACTATAAACGTCAAAAACGACTCTAAGATACTCGTTGAGGTTTGTAGTAAAGGAATTGTTGATTGTAGTAGAACGGAAGTTCATAAATAGCGACCAATTTGAGTCTAACTCGCTTTGGAGTGATTCCGAGTGGTACTACAAACGTTGAAATAGATTCGAAAAGGCTCGTAGAGATTTGTAGTGCAGGAATTTTTAATTGTAGTAGAACAAAAGTTAACTTAGAAGCTATCAAGATGACAGGGAACTGATTTTGGAGTGATTTCGATCGAATTGCTCCGGTTGTGAAAATTGGACGACTACTACAAATGTCAATAATGACTCGAAGATGCTCGTTGAGGTTTGTAGTGGAGAAATTTTCAATTGTAGTTGAACGGAAGTTGATGAGAAGTGATCACTTTGAGACACACTCGCTCTGGAGTGATTCCAAGTGAAGTACTCCGATTGTGAAGACTAGATGACTACTACGAACGTCTAAAATCACGCGACGATACTGGCAGAGGTTTGTAGTGGAGGATTTTTCGATTGTAGTGGAGGAAAACCTTAGTAGAAGGCATCAAGTTCAGAGAAAACTCAGTTTGGAGTAATTGTCACTGAATTATTCCGGTTATAAAGATTAGACGACTACTACAAACGTCAAAATAGACTCGAATATGCTCGTTGAGGTTTGTAGTGGAGGAATTTTTAATTGCAGGAGAAGGAAAGTTGACGAGAAGCGATCAACTTGATTCAAACTCGGTTTGAAGCGATTGGGACTGAATTACTCTGGTTCTAAAAATTAGACGACTACTACAACAACCGGAGTAATTCAATCTTCATCACTTCGAAGCGAGTTTGACTCAAGTTGATTGCTCCTTATCAACTGCTGTTTTACCACAATCGAAAATTCATTTACTTTGAAGCACAATTTAGGCAAAAGCTTCAATAACGATTAACTTTAACGAAAAAAAATATATATATTAATAAAAAAAAAAAATTCAACAAATAACTACAAACGAAAATTCGTTCACTACAATCTAACGATTTCCTATAGGAATCAACCGTTAGAAGTTATTTTTTGCATATCCGGGGGATGGCTATTTTTGGATGACCCATATTTTTTTTTCGGTCAAACTACAAACAAATTTTTTTTCACTACAATCAACTACATACCAAGCTCTTCGATAATGCGTTAAAAAAATGCGATTTTCCTTATTAGGGTGCCAGGTTCACATAGGTTTAGCTGATGCAATAAGTAACTCAGGCTACAACAATAACTCTTTTGTTAAATTCAAACACGCACGAAGTCGCGGGAAAAGCTAGTTAGAAAATCATAATCAAATTGAATAAACCTCCCAATGACTCTTATTCAAACCTGGAACCTCTTTATCTGCAGCTGTACTTACTAACCACTACACTAATGAGACATATTTTTTTAACATAAATCATAAATAACAAGAAAAACTTTAACATAAATTACTTATTACATAATGTTTATAATAAACAATAATAAATAATGGAAAAGTTTTAATATATATTTACGATACAACAGAACTTGAACCCACACTCTTGCACCTCGTCCAAGGTTCTTAACCAATTAATATTAACATCTAGTTTATTATCCAACAATGATTTGTTATTGGACTTTAATAACTATGACTAATTTATTATTCTACGGCTTAATTAACGCCTTTATATTGTAATCGAAAGCAAATAACTATTGCAATATAAGCAAACATGTTTGCTGAAGATCTAATGTATGTATGTTTAGTATGTTTTTCGCAAAAAATATTATATGAAATTAAATAATGGAGTATTCCATCTATCAAGCGCCTGACAGATGCAATATAACGAATATAAATAGATAACACAATAATTGAATAGTTCGTTAACAATTATATATATCTTTTTTATAATGTATATAATACACAGTACAATCGTACCTATTAGTTAGAGGCAATACGTCATTACATTTTTTAAAGGTATTTTTTATTTAAATTTACTAAAATTACGTAAACATCGCAATGTCATCTACGGATCAATCTCAATGAAATAAAGTATATATTAATAAAATAATCTATCAATACGCATTTCAGCAGTTTGGTGGAATAACTTAATTTTCTTCTCTAATTGAAAAGAGACTTTATAACACTGGGGTATTTATAGTATTTTACTTTTCAGCAATTATTTGTAATCTACTTATTCGTTTACTTGCTTTTTGAGAAACATGAGCGTAAATACTGCATTAATACAAACAAATTTCTTACTTTTTGTCAGAAAATCCGATACTTTTGTTTCGTACGATCTCCGGATGGAATTTTCCGAACTATAGCTTTGTTAGCTAAGCAATATACGAGTTGGTTATGATAATTATTGCAATGCGAGTTAGCTCACCATCTTGACACAAAGATTTCGTAAAAAATGCATTTAGCAACACACGCTGTCCTCACAATAATAACTTACTTTATTGCCGTTCACGGAATACATAAGAAACATTTTATAGCTGAAAATCATAATGACAATGGTATGGAAAATTTATTATTTTAGTTTTCCCGCTAAGTATTCTGTACATGACATTCGACCTCTTTTATGTCGTGTTTACTTCGTCTATTCAAAACCTTGTCATGTTGTAAGCTTTGCAAGAATAATTTATTGTAATTTTGTTAAATTGTGTTGTAATAACAAAATTCTTAATTTTTTTAAATTTAGAATTTATATCATTTATTTCTACATACGTACTATTTTACTTAATGGTGCTTTGTACAAGCCTAGTTAGTTAAGTCTATCGCGAAGCAACGATGCTTTAATATTGTTGTAAAATAAAGAAAGGGTGATTTAGGCAGTGCAATCAATCAATCAAATCAATTTTATTCAAGTAAACTTGAACGAACACAATGAAGCGTTGAATCGTGCACATGGGACATCACAACTGCACGCTCAAGGGACATAACATCTAATTTCCCAAGGCCTAAGCGCCGATTCCTATGGGCCGTACTGGTCGTTTATCATGAGACGGTCCAGTCGCCTGTCCGCCTACCTATACTTTATAAAAAATTAAACTCCTGTCTAGACGTCAGAAAAATGATCATATCAGAATATTATGAGGATTATTTTCTTCCGACTGTTTTTGGTTTGTGAAATTTTTATTCTCTCACTTTCATAATCTGACGGGAAATAAGAAACAATTGAAAATAACTCAGTACCAACGCTTTACGTGATTTCGTTTATTAGCATGGGTAACATTTATTTTGGACTAGTTCACAGAGATTTTTCTCTTTTTCAGAAAAAATGGCGTACGACAACCAGGGCGCCACGATATCCATGGAGGATGTCCGTGACCCAGATATTACCGTCAGTACAATACAGGAAGAAATTGCTGCTAGAAGAAATCGAATGCTTAAACCACAGAAGTCCACAGTAGCTTCAAGGAGACAGCAAGCGGTGTGTGTTAGACGCGCACACAAAAAATATGGACCCACCAAGAATCCTAACGTCATTCTAGATGGTTTGAACATGACCGTGCCTAAAGGCGCCATGTAAGTATCTATATTAATATTATAAATGTGAAAGTAACTTTGTCTGTGTTAGATTCATGTGGAAAAGCAAACAAAATGTAACGATGTCAAAGGATTATGTTGTCGTACTAACTTATTCGAGACTATTCTAGAATACAAGTAAACTCGTTTGACACACAAACGAAAAAAGAACAAAAACTATATAGCCAGTAAACATTATTAATGACCTATTTATTGATAAGTCATTTTGTAAGACCCAATGCCTTATGACATTGTTTATATTAGTCAGCTCTAATAGTCTGTCTGTCGCTCTTTCACGGCTAAACCGCTGAACAGATTTTGATGAAATATGATATAGCAAACTTGGACTCCAAGAAGAACATAGGCTACTTTTTTGCCTGACACATGACCAGTAACACCATACAACGCGTGCGCAGCCGCGGGCGACTACTAATACTAATATAAATCGCTACTACATGGGTCTACTGCAAAAGCATGTATGGTTATATATCATGAAGTTATCAGTAATGAGGAAAATTAGTTAATTCTCAAGCAACTGGCTATTTCAGTGATTAAAAGTCCATTTTATACTATTTAGTAAAGGTTAAGGAACCCAGTAAAACTTGATTCTTTTATTTCTAGTACATATTTGCCGAAAAATATCATATTAAAAATACCATATTTAAATAGCGCGCAAAAACGCTACTCTGACAATATAGCGCTGCAATGGGCTCGGTGACGTCACTTTCCTGTATTTTAATCTGTGGTACATATAGTAGAAAAGCAAGGTTTACAAGTTTATGTGACTTCATCATAAGCACTGTGTAAACTATTTTCAGTTTGTATTTTTTTATAGCTACGGTCTTCTCGGAGCATCGGGATGCGGAAAGACTACACTATTATCCTGCATTGTGGGAAGACGCCGTCTGAACTCTGGTGAAATTTGGGTGCTGGGTGGGCGACCTGGCGGCCCCGGAAGTGGTGTTCCTGGACCTAGAATTGGATATATGCCTCAGGTAATTTATCTTTATATTTGTGCAACAACACTGCTTTTCTG
This sequence comes from Vanessa cardui, assembly GCF_905220365.1. Lineage (NCBI taxonomy): Eukaryota > Metazoa > Arthropoda > Insecta > Lepidoptera > Nymphalidae > Vanessa > Vanessa cardui. The sequence goes on along the minus strand of NC_061145.1, from coordinate 8,282,221 downwards.
TAAGAACTCACTTGGTCGTGAATTATTGAAAACTGTCTTATGTTAAGATCTGGTGCTAAGCAATTTTGATCTTTTAATTATATAATTATTAAAGACATTTTTGCGTATTCCATTTTGATATCTGACTTTTTGGTATTTTTAGAGTATACCTACTGATCTTACTTTTACGTATCACCAGAACTTCCTATCAGAAACTTCTATGACCTCTGAAAGTGGTTTTGTATCTTAAGTGTAACATCATAAATATTATGCCTTTTAAGGGTGTTTCAAATGTTTTAGTAAACTAAGCTTCCATTTTTTTTAAATATTAAATTCTGTTTATTTATAACACTGCAACATTCGGTAACATCCGTTAACTATTTTCTAATAGCCTGAGCTCAGCTTTTTTTAGCGCGTTGAAAGTAAAATTCCAAAGTACAGTAGTATTCCAATATAAGAGAACGCTTTAATTTGTAAACATTACATACAAGAAATAAGCTTACTTAATACAAACAAAATATTAATAAATAACATTTAAATAATGATATCTTCATTCGTGCATTCATTCTGTAAAAAAAATAACCTTAATAATTCCCCAAGTAATCTACGAAAGAAATCTTTCCAAATCCCTCTAATTCCGACGGAAATGTATTTTCCGGATGTCCGCTTGTTGGGAAATCTTATCGTGTAACGAAGACAAATATAAAAACATTTGATTGATCTTAATTTCTTTTGGATTTGTTTTCTTGTATAAAAATTTCATATCAGACGTTGGAAAATATTTTTGGATATCGTAAATATAAATAAACACATAAATGAACGGGCCTTAAACACTGTCAACAATGCTCTTAAATACTTATTAAATTGAGTTTTAAACCAAAGCCTGTAAATTTCCACTGCCGGGCTAAAGCTTCCTCTCCCCTCGAGGAGAATATATCCCACCACATGTGTATTCCACCAACCCGCATTGAAACAGACAATGCGTGTTGGTGGAATACACATGTGGCAGAATTTCTATGAAATTAGACACATGCAGCTTTCCTCACGATGTTTTCCTTCACCGCCGAGCACGAGATGGGTTATAAACACAAATTAAGCACATGAATATTCAGCGGTTCTTTCCTAAGTTTGAACCCGCAATCATCGGTTAAGACGTTCGCGTTCTAACCACTAGTCCATCTCTGCTCTAATTAGAGTTAAAATTAAACTCAAATTCAGACAGTTGAAAAATCCAGTCTTATAATCTCATATGGTATCAAAAACAGCCGGATTGCAACGGTCAATGACCTTAAACCGAAGGTATCAGTAGAGCTCTTATGAAGATAAGCCTGCCTGTATATTCTTTAATATGGTTAGCGTGATGGTTGTGTCCTTTTATAACAAAGAACTATACTTCCTATAATTCCTGCAAGAATATTATATATTGTGCAACAAAAGAATATATGTAATATTTTATTATACGAACGGGAGTACAATACATAATTTACCATAATCTGAAAAGAACGAAACGCAACAACAAAAATAAATTCTAATTATATAATAAATATGTAAATTATTAATTCATCACTTAACATGTTTTTATGTCTAACGTTCATACGCCGCAATAATAACATTAAAACAATACTTCAAATAATCGGAATAAACTTTGAAATTCGAACCCCCAAAAATCTCAACTCGTATTTTTCACCGTAGTTTGTTTTTTATGATAATAAATAGGACAAAATAAAAAAAAATAAGCTTATAAGTCAGGAAGTTCAAAAAAAACCACAACCAAATTGAAAATCTTCCTACTTTTTTAAGTCAGTTAAAAAAAATATGTTACTATATTTCTTTAAATAAACACAACTTTATCATAACACTAATTATACACAAAAATTAAATTTTAAACTGTATCCTCCGTGTTTAAATCTACAACATCTTATAAATTCAAATCAGTTTAAAATTTTCCAATGTATATATTAATATACCGTTTTTATTCTTATGTTAGATGAGGTCATTGCCAATCTCAAGGAGCTCTAAATCTCAGTCGCAACGGACAAAAACATACGAAAGATGATTCATTATGGAACATTGAATCTATTTCCGCGATATTAATTAATTCGTTCCGTAATTACTCAAGAAAAAACCATAATTGAATATCGAGGATAATACATTTATAGCAACAGTGGAATAAAACCAGAATCGGTAGAAATTAATTGTAAATAAAAACTCGAAACTCACCATCACGTTCATGCATTGGGACAAATGTGACTATATGATGATTATAAAATGATGTAATATATAGTTTTGTATTGTTATTTCCAAAATATAGACGATAAAACTCATTTAAAAGACTGAATCTATTTTCACGAGAGTGCCACTGATGAACAGCTATTATTTTAAGGAGTAATGTCGGCTTCTGTTGAGTTTCTACAATAGAATTAAAGTTCCACTTAAACAAAACCAAAGGCAGAGCCTACTGGAATCCATTATATAGTCCGTACCGAAATACATTTAGACTTAATGAGAGCCCCACACAAAAATAAACAAAAATAATCATCGGAATCGATCCACCGTTTTGGTCCAAGCGTTCATGTATATACTCACTTAAATAACATTATAAAAATTAATAATTAAATTAATTTCATGACGCATATTCCAGCATTGTTATACATCTTTAGGAATCATTTTCAAAATATATAGCCTGATGTTTTGCCTCGGTAATTGCACCATCTCGGTCAATGACCTGCATGAGTTAGTCGTTCCAAGTTTTTTATTGACATCTTCCCATTCGATTTTAAGAACCGAAGTAAGATGGCTGCGTTAGATAGCTGGAAATTAATGAATCTGGATAACCTCTGTTTTGTTTGGCTCACCATTTGTTACCAGTGAAAAATTTTACATATTTTATAATTGATATCAAATTCTTTTAGCCAATGGATTTCAAGTATTTTTTTAAATAAGTAATTATTTTATTTTAGATTCAATTCAATTCAATTCTTGGTTTAATGGCTTTTAGTTGTGCCGACAGGGCACAGATTATTTCGCCAATGTCACGTAGGATGGAGAAGACACGAAAGAGATTGATCGGAACAGTTGAGGAAACAAACTCAATTAAATTTTGGAGACAAGCATAGTAGTAGTAATTTCCTTGTTAATCCTCAACCTAGAACAGTTAATAATATGTTACAATAAAAATAATTGTTAGTACTCTAAACTATATATACTAAAATATAACACTCAATTGGACTATTCACAACTTAATTTTATTACATTTAATATATTTACATAGAAATTTATTTTAGATGTAAACTGATGCAAACTGACTGCCCGATGTGAACTGACTGACGTTTAGTGAAAACTGCAAATACATTAAAGTTAACATTAATATAGTAACTGGTACTTGATACCTACAATATGGAACAATATTGTTCTTAAGATTGGTAAATAGCGCATAGGAGATAAAAAAGGTGTTTAAAATGACATACGGAGCCAGTATATATCGTCAGTGTTGACCATCAGTTGTCTCATTTCCCCCACTGCCTTTCTTTTCATATTATTATATTAATTCTACCTTTCATTAAAATATACATGACGTATAGGTATATAAGGAATAATTTCTTTGCCATACATTACATTTCCCTGTTATACCGAACATTGAAAAGCGCCAGTTCCTATCTTTGTTTGTGAAGTATTATATAGTTAAAAAATTATCAAACTTTTACTCTAAACATACCACGTAACAGCGTTACATAAACGTATCAATGTATATGTGTCAATGTCGCGCTCGCAATACAACACCGAGAGGCGATGCGCGCTGAAGCGAGTGCGTAACGGAACGTAATTGAATACCGAATACGTATACGGAACGAAGGTACTTAATATGCTAAAAAAAACGTGTAATTAAATATGTATGCGTGGTGGATTATGTTCCAAACCTCCTCAAAGGGAGTGGAGGCCTTAGACTAGCTGTGGGGAATTAGCAGGCTGTTGTTGTTGTTGTAATAGTATTAGGAGAAACCAACACGACATTCTGTAGTTAATCTTTTTCACCGAATTAATAATGCGGATATGTTAATAAAATTATAAAAATTAAATCATTATTATTAATACAACGAGAAAATCATCAAACATAAACAAATCAGTTATAATAATACTTAAATCTATGCATGGTACAAAGTAGTCCTAGCACCTTTACCTTTTCTTAAATTACTAAAACATATTTTTGCAAATCAACATTAAAACATTAAATGAATGTGTCTGTGAGCAGGAACGTGAGTGCATTCGTATTTTGTAGCCTGCATGTAATACTACTAGACTAATAGACTTATAATTATTAGTCTTATAAATGATAATTTAAATGTGTTATGTGTGTGTATTATGTCAATTATAATTGACAGCCGCTGAAAGAGCTGGCATATTAATCTAGACTTAACATTAAATCTAGCTATTCAATCTATAATATTACATAATTTAAATATTATTTGTTTTTACATTTTATAATGTACAACCACGACCGTCTCAAGTCTGGCGCTTTCTTTTAAAGTATTTTATTTCCTCGCTAAGTTTCACCGTTCGGTCAAATAATGTCAAGGTCAGTTATTAGATTCAAAACAAAACATTATCCTTAAAATATACTTGACACTGAAGCGTATAGAGACTAGTATGTTTATAGTTTGGTGCAAGCCCATTTTAGTTCACATATTATATTCTACGGCCAAGGAGTAATAATTAGTAATATTGTATTCAGTTCAAAAGGAGTGTGCCAGTGTAATTAAAGACACAAACACTTAACTCTTAAGGTTGGTGGTGGTCTACAACACTTATGCCTATGGGCGGTGATCGCTTACCATCAGCCTCATTTGAACGTCTGCGAACCTATATCAGAAAAGGTGAAATCTAAAAAAAAATCCGTAAGATGATCTCCGAATTTATTCCACTGTAATGCCACTCAGATAAATGTCAATACACAAAATGATTACGCAAAGGTCAATACAATCACTTCGAACTGTTAGATTGACTACAACTGTGTTTTATTACTTTTTTTTTAAAGGACAATAGTGGTATAAATTACTTTGTTTGAGATTTTAAACATTCAGTTTTACATATAACACATATATCGAGCATAGCTTCATTAACCGTATTGTTTTAATTTTGCCGATTCATAAATTTGAATCGCTTGTAAAAAATGCATTGGTAAAGAAATCATATTATTCAATATAGATGATAAAACAGTGTGGAACTAATATGTACTAGTTGAATTCCAGGTAGAATTTATTATATACGTATGTATATAATTGTACTTAACTAACATATCTTTAAAGTGACATATGTAAGTTAAATGGTGAAAAAGATTAACTACTGAATTTCTTGCCGGTAGAATCTGCATTCCGAATCAGTGGTAGCTTTACTTAATATAGTTTGTTAAGTGACGATTCAAAAGTGCTTGTAAAAACCAATTAAATACAGTATATTTTTGTTATTCAAAAATTTGTTATGTACTGGATAGAAGTAAGTTTTTCATAAAAATCTCAGTAGTAACCTGGAGCAAGGCAGTTGGTAAGGTTGGGTGCCATCAGATTTTGAGAGCTAGGAAAACGATGGTGTCAGGTATGTTGTCAGCGGACGCCCTTGTCAAATAAATCAGTTCAGCGATGTGAGCTAAGTTAATTAAACCTCTGTTAAATGACAGACGTGGTAGTAATCGATCTGGAAGTCTGTTTGTTGATCACGAAGTCTAAAAAAGTATGACGTAATAAAGACCATCAAAGCCTTGTCATATAAAATATTTATAACAATAAAATGACTGTTAAACTTATTGTTATGGATAATACAAAAACTTTAATAAAAGGTGCGTCATTTGTTTAAAAAAGTGTGGGATTAGTATTCTTTGGTTCTCAGAGAAAAGTAACTTCTGTGTTTTTTGCCTGTTCTCGATAACTACATTTCGAACCGGTAACTTTAAATTTAATAAAAGTAATTTTTAATTAAATAAGTAAATCAAATAAACTAATTCAAAAGTGGTCGCACGTACATACTTGAATAAAATTGTTTTTTAAAGTATAATGATTTCCATAAACATGAATATATATATAACCGGTAAATTTACTCATATTATGTAATTGTATAAACACGAAAAGTAAAGATAAACTTATAACAGCAAGTTTCCAACTAAAGTAAAGTCAACAAATCCTTCCTGAGGCAAAACATTACAATAGTATAATCTCTAGACATTTTTGAACTTTGCACATTATTACGTTTAAATATTATATTAAAAATATTTATAAATCATATAACTAATTAAATCGGATAAAATACATTTTCGGGATTTAATTACATTTGATTATCTTATTTAATTATTAGAAAGTAACTTTTGATTAATTAGCCGGTTCTTCTTCGGAATAATCTACACTTCAAACTAGTTAAACAATTGACATATATACATATAATAAAATTGGAGTGTCTGTATGTAATATTTATTAAACCAACCGCTTTTTATTAAATGCGTATGATGCATATACTAAAATAACATTTTTTTAGAATTTTGTCTGTCTGTCTATTTGTTCCCGCTAATCTCAAAAACGGCAGGGCCAATTTTGACGAGACTTTCACTGGGAGATAGTTGATTTAATAAGAAGTAACTTTGGCTATACTATTGACTTTTCTGTAAAATTCAAATATGCACGGAAAACGGCTACATTGTGATGTAATCCTGTGAAATGACAACTCAGAATTACTTGAATGAAACTATTTATGTCGAGTTCATTCATTTTATAAATATTCAGTATCTATTGCTGTTTGGCAATACAATACCTATACATATTTTGAATGGGTAGTATCTTCAAAGACTGGTTTGCACAACCCCACCAGACGAGGTACCGTATTTCGAGTGGATTTCCTATAATATGTAAACCGGTATTTAAATGACGCAAATCAAGATGAAATAAGGGAATTAATCTTCTAAGATAATTTTCCACAATTCTGTGAACATATATCAAGATTGAACGAACCCAATTGACGTCAACGTTGAAAAACATTTTGAGCGAACGCGCAAAAAATTGCAAGATCGTAAATCTATTGAATAATTTAAGAGTATCGAACGACGCTTGATCAATTATTATTAGTCGTTTAAAGTTATGACGTTAATATTTTTTACAGTAAAATATTTAAATGTTTATTGATTTTTTTGAAGGATATGTTTCTTTTTTTTTAAATTAATTTGTCCTTTTATATAATGTGTCAAAATTAGAGGAAAGAATTACTTTTAAACAGCCATTTCAGACTATTTGTAATGAGAGATTGTAATCCAAATTCCGAAACTTTTTTATTTAATTATTATGAAACTATCTCGAAATGATCTGCTCGCGGCTTTATTGTGTTATACTCCATAACAAACCGCTCCCCCCACCCCGACAACAAAAGCGATATTGACAATTTCGTTATGATCGTTTGAGTAAATTTCCTGCCAAACCCTATATAAGCATCATTCACAATTAGCATAAGAAAATAAAAATGTGACTAACAACTACGTGCGTAACAAACAAACAATAAAACTCACCATCTCACCATAATATAAGTGTATAAAAAGTATTAGTTAGGATATTTTTTCCATTTTAATGCGTCATTGTAGACGTATGACGTTCTCTCGGCACAGATAAAAAATAAAAATAAAGTTTGACATACATATTATATTTCTGATAGGATAGATGTTATGATATAGGGGATGTAAATATCTTGCCAGAAAATACCTGCTACCAACAATAATAATTTTTATTTTCTGCTCCAAAACATATACGATCTAGAACAATAGATATGTGAGATAGATTATGTAACTGAGGCTTAACAATGAAAAGTGAAGCTAATGTCTCTAAAAATAGAAACTATTATTCCTTGCCTGCAAGAAATGTTGATGACGAACTTATATATATGTGTGTGTGAGATTTCCGTTTTTGTATTTTGTATGGACATGAACAGCTAAGACGGCGCAGTGGTAAGAAAATGGCGGGATTAATTCCCATGTGCATTATTTGTGTTTATAATTCTTAGTGTTAATGGTCGAGGAAATCATCTTGATATAAATTAAGATGAGATTAGACTAAATAGGGCTTTGTGTAAGGGTATGTAAGATCCAAACAGCAATGTTCAGTATACATTGGCGATGTAGGAAATGGTTATATTTCTAGTTACAGCGCCATAGTACTACTTACAAGGTGGGTCATTTTCTCGTGATAGATTATAAAAAACGAGTTCAAGTAGGATTCCGTACCATCATTGATAAAATGGTAGAAAATCATGTCTGTTGTATAGGGAGTCCCCTTAAATATATGTATTATCTGTGAATTTAATTTTAACCATAACGGTTCATGAGATACATCCTAATTTTAGGGAAGAGAGACGGATGCCAATTCCCTTTTGGGTATGGAACTCTAAAATACCTACTTAGGAATACTATTACTTAGTAGTATTGTGTTCCGGTTCGAAGGGTGCGTGAGCAAATGTCAATAGGCAAAATGGAGAAAATATTTTAGTTCCCAAGATTGATGGCGCATTGGTTATATGAGAAACGATTAATATATATTACATTACTGATGTATATACCTATATATACATAAGTATATAGGCAAGAGTGGGAACATACCCTCAAGTAGGTACCCCACTTATCGCCTACCTATATGACATAAAAATATATTATTTTTTGTAGTTATTTTTCTAATTTTGTGTCTTAGTTTGGATACACGTCACTCAAAGGGATTTTTTAACTTATTTCTAGCGAATCTTTGTTGTTATTTATAGTACTCTATTAATAGAACTAGTCATATTTTGATATCAAAGAGGCTTAAAATATTAAAACTCAAAGATTTTTAAATCTCTTTTATATTTTAAAGTGTATTTGATGTTATTAATAGATAACAACCTTTTTTTTGTTTTTAGTAACTTGAGATGAACTCGTGACATGAAGGTTGCGAAGAAAGATTTAGTAATAATAATAATGATATTTATGTAACTATTGTAACTATGTGACGTTACAAGAATCGATTTTATGCTTTCGCTATCATTGATAATAAATAGAATCAAACTGTGGCTGAGATTATTAAAGTTATTAATTTCGGGATATTTACCATGTTTTTTATTTTTGTTCGGTGGAGCTCGATATTTCGACATTGTCTACGAATGTCTTGTTCACGAGACTGAAGTTTGCGGGTAGATGCTGATAATGTTAGAGGTGTCCGTATCGAACTACCTCCTTTCTTGTACGTTTGCTACGTAAACACCGGTCACTACTATTGTAACTTTCACCCCTACCATTGTCACTAGTTGAATTTATTTTATGTACACTCGACACTCGATCCCGTGTTTTGCAGACGAAACTCACCGTATCAATTCGCGATTTTTTTATTTTATTTTTATTTTTATTTTGCGAGGGTTTGCATAATTTCATTATTGATTCCGATTCGAAATTAATAACTTTAATAATAAAAATAACCATGTTAATTTAAAATCTTATGTAGCTGAGATGTCCCAGTGGTTAGAACGCAAACATCTTAACCGATGATTACGGGTTCAAACTCAGGCTGAATTTTCGAGTGTATAATTTGTGTTTATAATTCATCTGGAGCTCGGGGGTGAATGAAAACATCCCGAGGAAACCTAATTTTAACGAAATTCTGCCACGTGTGAATCCACCAAACCGCATTAGAGCAGCGTGGTCGAATATGCTCCTAACCTTCTCAAAAAGAAGACGCAAATAAAAACTGTATTGGAATTATAATAAAATATATAGTTTCTTTAATTCAAACGATTTAATTTCAAGATAAACAGAAGGTAATATAAAAATGAAGCCTAGTATTCACTGTTGCAGAGAAATATATTTTAATTAGGCTAATTATGATATGTAACTCTTTGGTATACCAATTAAAAACAAAATTATCTATTATAATTAGTTCAACTTGCTGAGTTATATTATAACACATTATTTGTGTCTTAAATTTACTACGATAAAAAGTGACGATTATGATGCTATATGAAAATAAAAACAAGCACACTATACTACCTAACCCCACCGAACTAAACATATATCAAGGATCCGAAGACTACGGGCCTGGGAAATGATACAGTTATAAGCAACCAAGTAAATAGTTCACGTATTGGTCAGTGTTTTCCATCCACCCATACATTATATATTGTCAGCAATATTAAGAGTTCCTCATATCGCCAATGTGCCCCTAACCTTATTAAACCATCCTAGAGCACAATCTCAGGATATTTGTACACAAACGCGAAACCAGAGTCGCTGAGGTTGTACTCTGATCGAGCGCGGACCAGGGCTTGCTGGATTGCAGTAAAGTTTTAATTAAATAACTTGCTGTATTATCCTGTTTTCAATTTGTGTGAAACTAATATATGGGACCAAATGTATATAATCTAGATCCCAACGAAGTCCAACTAAGATCTTCATTAATGTAATAAAACTTTAAAACGTTAAAATGTATTACAGTTTTAAAAACGACACGGGCAACTGTGAGCCCGGGGTTTTAGTAAATCTAAACAAAACAAAAACTTATGAACTAAGATGTTATGATCTCTGTAAATTACACTGGCTCACCCAACCTTCAAACCAGAAATTAACTAGAAAGTATTGCTGTTGGTGCAAATTGTAATTGATCTCTAAATGTAACAGGGTATGCCCCACAACCATCGAAACCCAAACGTCATAAGCGACAACATTCAGTTATTCAAATATAGACAATAATTTACCAAGATCTTGGCTACACTGATATATTTTCAAAAGCACAAACGGCATTCCGTTACTCATGTTCCATATTTTAGTGTTGTTTAGTGTAAAACAACAGCCTGTAAATTTCCAACTGCTGTACTAAGGCTTCTTCTCCCATTACGGGAGTACGTGTACCTTACACTCTTTTCCAATACGGGTTCGTGTTATGGACATGTGACAGAATTTCTATGAAATTAGACACATGCATGTTTCCTCACGATATTTTCCTTTACCGCCGAGCACGAGAAGAATTGTAAACACAAATTAAATAAGCACATGAATATTCACGCGTTCTAACCACTGGGTCACCTCGGGTCTTACGTATTACGTATCGTATATTAGTGTAAACTGTCTAATCATAAAACCGAGTTTGCAATAACTTTTTTTTCAACTAGTTTTTCAAGTAAAGAAACAAAGAACGCTATTATGATGATTCATATTATTATGACACCGATCTACTCGTTGCGGAAAGTAGATAAAGCATCTCCGTAATGTTTTATATTAGCGTTATAATTCCAATAACCTTGTTTTATATTGTGGTTGACTGAGAACGCAATAGTTAATTTACGAATCGCACTTTTGTACAATAGCGACCGATGTTGTGAGATTTACTCTGAACAATGCTTAGGTTTCTTCTGACTGTGAAGGGTAATAATATATATTTTTATATATAAATAAAAATTTTAATTTTTTTTTTTATTTTTGATTAAAGACAGTAAGAAATTCTGCTCCAAATCGCACCCTAAATGTAAGCCGTTTAGGAGTTCCGTCAATACATAGTATAAAACAAAGTCGCTTTCTCTGTCCCTATATCTTTAAAACTACACAACGGATTTTGATGCGGTTTTTTTTAATAGTTAATGTAATTCAAGGGGAAGGTTTGTGTATATAATAAATGAACAATATAGTAAAGAAACACTGACAATTTTAGAAGTTTGCAATGTGATGTCGTAAATAAACAAATTCTTTAGTATATTTAGTATCAGTATTGCACCCGGGAGAAGTCGGGGCGGGTCGCTAGTTGATTATAATATTCGATTATGACAATTACATGAACATAACCACGTTCCGGAAGGTGATTCTAATATCCAAGTAACCCATAAATAAAAGATTCGACCGAGTATTGCTAACGTGCTCCTCAGAATTGTTCCGTTCCCTCCTGTTCCCTTAATTTGTGATGGATCCTATGCACAGAACCTTACCAAACTTTCACCAAAGTACCCTTAAAGTATATCCTTTATAATAAAAAAAGCATAATCAAAATTGGTTAACGTGATTTTGAGTTATTCACCTATTTGTCGCGCACATACATAATGCAAATTTAAGACTTATGTCGTTTTCATACGGATACCATCATCGGAAAAAAATAAAATTAAAATGGGACCCCACGGGAAGCACTACCTTTCAAAAAAAAAAAAAATTATCAAAATCGGTCCACCCAGTGAAAAGTTATGAGGTAACAAACATAAAAAAAAAAAAAAAAAAAAAAAAAAAAAAAAAAATACAGACGAATTGATAACCTCCTCCTTTTGGAAGTCGGTTGAAAAGATATGATTAATAAAGTAAACTTACACATGAATTTCGTTTATCGATACAGGAAATTAGGCAAATTGTTCCGTTGTTATGAACTCTTTAATTTGGCAGGATAATAAAAATCCATCCACACATCCAGGGCTATGCTCCAAGTGAATCTTTTTTGGAAACTTTTCCTTTTTTGTATTAATAACAGAACCGCTAAATTATCAATGCATTGTTAGTCGTAAGTAGAATATTGTAAATCTATTCTTCGATTGAGATAATTAATTTCGCAATCACTAAGTCCCACAAGTGTGTCCGTAGCTTTATTTTAATTTTCGTTGGATAGAACCCATTGGATGAGAAAGGTTACTTTAAAGAGGGTATAATCACGGGGATCTGTTAATTTAGGCTGAGGTTCGAGAGTATAATTGTGGCGTAATCGTAAATCACAATAGCAATCTTAGTGGCTATCATGAACTGGCTGTAACTTCCTACTCCATCCATAAACAGTTTACAAACTTAAAGTTTCAATTTCGAAAAATCCTTCCTTAGTGGATGCTTACATTTTGAAATTAAAGTATGTTCTAAAACATCCTTCTTTAGTTAGGACAAGCGATAAAACAAATAATATAAAAATCAAAATCAAAACAAACTTTATTCAAATGGGCTTTTACAAGCGCTTTTGAATCGTTATTTAACAATTAAGTCAAGCTATCACCGGTTTGGAAAGTAGATTCTGACGAGAAGAACCGGCAAGAAACTCAGTAGTTATTCTTTTTCAACATTTAAAAAATACAATCGTATTAGTTAAATACAATATGTATGTAATTTATCCTGTCTTGTTGGAAGTCCACAGGTATTAGTTCCAGGCTTTTTTTATCATCTACAAAAAAGACTCTTACCGCTGTCTGACCCTATGTATGTTTCGATCTTTAAAACAGTTACACAATTGATTTTGAAGCGTTTTTTTTTTAATCGATAAATTGATTTATGAGGTTTATACGTATGATACATACACAATATAGTAGAGAATTACTGAAAAACTGTGAACATTGTAAGACATTCTGTAGTTTATTTAGTATCAGCATTGTAACCGTGCAAAGCCGAGGCAGGTCGCTAGTATATAATAATAATAATAAAAACTTTATTGAAAAAACACAATGCTTACATAATAGATTAGAACATATGGCACAATATTAATCTTCTTAAACTGAGCTTAAACGATTACAATGATTTCCATTGGTTTGGGTGCATTATGGTTTTAGCAATTTTAAAATGTTTGATTATCTTTGGACCCCACACTAGGAGACCTGTATCGTGGGGCCCGAACACTTGATTTAACAGGTTGCTTATCATCAGACCAAGATTTAAATATTCACCAATCTGATTCTCTATACCTATAGCATTTGTGTTTGGTGTAACGTGTTAGTATTTTATACTTTATGTACGCCTTTAACGAGTACTTATATCAGTATGATAAAAATATAATTATAATTGTTAAATAATAAATAAATATAGTAATAAAAAATAAATATGTAAAAATAATATATATATATATATATAGTATAGTATGTGTGAAATGTTTCTGAAGTCTAATTTTCTTTTGCAGGAAGTTGCACTTTTCGGCGAGTTTTCAATCCGAGAAACGATGATATATTTCGGCTGGATAGCAGGCATGACAACGAAGGAGGTTGACGAGAAAGTAGACTTCCTTGTATCACTATTGCAGCTGCCCAATCCAACGAGGTTAGTTAGAACACTTTTGCTTAAACACGTAACTAATCGATCATAAAAACTTGCACCCAGGGTAATATAATGGCTAAAAACATTTGCATCAGTTTTTCATGTATGTACGCTAAACTTTTAAAAACAAAGATCAACAGAAGTTATTGCGCATTTGAAATGTTAGCCAAGCAACATTTCATATGATATGAAATGACCCATTTTCTATGCAATAAGAAACAGCACACATATACATATAATAAAATTGAAGTGTCTGTTTGTAATATTAGGATAATCGCTTTTAACTAAATGCATATGTGTATATGTATTTATACATGGTACATTTACTATATCAATATATTTTTTCTGTTTGTTTCGGTTTATCTCTGTTACGGCTGGACCTATTTTGACGAGATACTTACTGGCGAAAATCTGATGTAATATGTAGTAACTAAGCCTACGACAATAACGTTTTTATAACATTCAAACGCGCCCGAAGTCGCGAGCAAAGCGAGTATGAAATAAAACAAAATGTACCTAAAGACATAAAACTCATAAAAGATACATAATAATAAAAATAGATTGACGTTTAAATATTTTATGGTAAACTGTCGTAACGCATCTTCGAGTTGTGTGAACTTTAAGGGACGTAACAACAAAGTTTCCAAGGTCGGTGGCGCATTAGTGATGTAAGGTATGGTTAATATTACTCATGGACCATTTGCCCACCCGCCTGTCAATATCGTAAAAAGAAACCGATAGTTGCTAACTTATGAAAATCAATATTGTTTTTTTTGTAACTAAGTAGCTTGAGAGGAAAATTGTATAATTTGGCAATACTACAATTTTGTACCTCGAAAACTTTTAGCAAGTTACACCGATGTGTAGTAGACAGTAGCATAACTAGGTGATCAAGGGCCCCGGTGCATAGAAAAAGAATTGGGCGCACATCCCCCCTTTTCCCCTTCTTAAACTTATATTCTTTAACCTACATCTTAACAACTTAGTAGGTAGAATTATAAGTGTTTAGTAAACGAAATGGGAATCAATAAGAAATACGCCATGACAGTATAAAATATTCTAAAAGAGGTTTTTTTTAGGAGAGGTTTTCTAACTTCAGGCGACAACTACTAGTACTACTATGATAGCTACACCAATGGCACTATAGTATCTATACCTAATGTTGCTAGTATTTAAGATTGTCACTTCTACAATTTATAGTTCCAAAAAATATTGTGTCTGTGCCTTTTTCTTTAGATGACTTTTAATTTAAAAAAAAATGGCAAGTAATATTGAAACAGCGCATTTTGAACAATATTAAAATATGCGCAGTACAAAATGTAACGTTACAATTAATTAATGAGAACATACCAATTAATATTTCGATCAAATTAAGCTTATAGTCGAATTAATTCTTATTATCATCGGATTAATGAAATTGTATTCACTATTCGATCAACATTGCTGTTAATAATACATGAGTGTTATTTATATACAAATCAAAATTAAATAAAATCCAGTCTACGGAAGAGTAAGCGGAATCTATTCAGTTAAATTATATTTATAATTTAATAGACGTACGTATACGTCCGTATATTACAACCTATGTCATAAAATTAAAATCAGAATAATATTTCTTGAATTTTTTATTCGATACAAGACTTTATAGATGATAAAAAAGCGTGGAGTTAATACCTCCGAGTTGACTTCCAATCACGATATATTAATTTAAATAATTGTATTAACTAACATGACTTTGTATTTTTTAAATGTTGAAAAAAGAGTAACTACTGAGTTTCTTGCCGGTTCTTCTCGGTAGAATCTATTCGGATAGTAATCCGAACCGGTGGTAGCTTCGTTGTAGCGTTGTAAAGCCTACTTGAATAAAGTTTATTTAGATTTTTTGATTTTATTTTGAAGAAGGTTCATAAACTTCGTCGTGTTAATGTGTTAAATAAAATGTACCATAATAATGTACATTAATACCAGCGGTTCGGAAAGTAGATTCTACCGAGAAGAATCGTACAGAAACTCGTTGTTATTCTTTCCACCATTTTAATTACAGAGTATGTCAATTATTAATACTGTACCCCAGGAAGTATGCATCTAACACATATATGAAATATACTTGAGGTTAGATAATCGCCGTGGTGTGTAACAAAAAAATTGAAATCCTTATTATGTTGTGTTTCAAAAAACTTTACTGTTCATTGATACGTATAAATGTGAATCGTTGAGAAAAGGATGCTAATATATTTTCTTTTATATTTCAGACAAGTGAAAAATTTGTCAGGAGGTCAACAGCGTCGAGTTTCTCTCTCGGCGGCGCTTCTTCACGATCCTGAACTCTTAATCCTGGATGAGCCAACAGTCGGAGTTGACCCAGTTCTGAGACAGAGGTAAAATATCTATACATATAATAAAATTGGAGTGTCTGTTTGTAATATTAAAATAGCCCTATTTATTCCATGCATATGTAATACACGGTAAATATATCAAAATAACATTTTTTTTACAATTTTTGTCCGTCTGTCTGTCTGTTTGTTCTGGCTAATCTTTGAAACGGCTGGACAGATTTTGATGGGACTTTCACTGGCACATAACTGATATCATAAGGAGTAACTTAGGCTTCAATATTTTTTTAAATTCAAACGCGTACAAAATCGCGGGCACAAGTAGTCCTGCATAAAAATAAACAAATGCAAATGTTAGTATGTGATTATTCTTATTCGTGTTCAAAACTCTTGTTATTTTGCTTAACTCAAAAATTTCCAGTCCGATATGAAATAATATTTACTCTATATATTAGATTTACTGAGATAGGTTATATCATATGACGTCACGCTACGTCCCACGGATCAGTAACGTTTAAGAGCGACGGAGGCGTTATATAATGTTATACGGCCTTATATATTTCCGTTAACGTTTCACGTATGTAACCCTTCCGGTTTAACGAACATTTCTTAACTAGCTAACGCTTCGTTCGTCATTTGAAATCTTTTAATATTATTAATAATAACGTTTATTTATATGTAAATACAAATCTATATCTGCACTAATATTATCTGTCAGTCTGTGTGTCGCTCTTTCACGACCAAACCGCTTAACCGAATATGATAAAGTTTGGTATGAAGCAAATTTCAACTCCAAGGAAGGAAAAGCTACTTTTTTGCCGAACACATGACAACCAAATCCCTAAAACGCGAACACAGGCGCGGGCGACAACTAGCTAGTAAATACACCACTGCTGAGCTTAAGCCTTCTTTCCCTATGAAGATTAGATATTATTTCACCACGCTGCTTAAATGGAAGTTGGTGATACATATGACAGAAAAAAACATATCGAAAGTAGACACTAAGGAAAATATCCTTTATTGCTGCGTACGATATTAATTATAAAATAAAATTAGGCATCTAAAAGTCACTGGTATTTGCTCGGGTTCCAACTCAAAATCATCGGTTACAAGGCACGCGTTTTAAACTACTATGCCATCTCGGCTGACGGTTGTTTATGTAGCTTATGTAAATGTGTTGTGCAAATTCATTATACTTGCGCAAACCTTGCCCTCCTGTATGTTACTTTACGCATACTATCTTAAGCCGAATATATTTTCACAAATTAGGTATTTTTAAAATCCTTGAACTCTGTCAAAGGCGTTATATCATGACGTTAGCAAGCGCATATTGACGCAAATATCATAGCTCCGTGATATTTATTATGGTGTTAGTTTTAAAGCATTTATTGCATATTTATTGTATATTTAAATTTCGAATGATATATAAGTTCCATAGTATAACCTATTTTTTTGGAAGAAAAAATACGTCATTGTTAATGCTAATAGTATCGATTACACGTCTGCTGTCAATCAATCAAAGTTAGTATGTCGATTATAAAAAAAACTCGTTCGTGACATTGGCGAAATAATCTGTGCCTCTCGGCAAATAAAAAACAGCATAACAGTTTTTTTACATTAGATTCGATTTTTAAATTAGCCTTCCCCAGGATTTAAAATGATTTCCATACCAAATTTCATCTAACTTGTTTGAGCCCTCAGAGTTATTATCGCATAATATGAGTATAGATGAATAAATTGCTAATTACTACATTACAGAAAATTTGTATTTGCTTTTTAACGCTTTATTCAAAATTTTGGCATTGGAAATAATTAAACAAGTTCTTAACCTGTTAAAAAGGTATTACAGGGGAATCCGTAAAGTTTCCATTTGAAACAAAGAATGTAAATCGATAGTGTTCCGATAAAATTCCACTGAGTACCCTTAAGCCGAAGAATCGGCATCGCAGCTGGGCTCATTCGCAAAGATAAAACGATTACACAATTTGATTTTTATAAACGAAAAATGTTACTCGAAGCGTGAGGTAATCGGCGAAGCTCATAATTGAATAGTTTACGTTCGAATAGTTTATGGTACAGGGGTTAGGGGCTTTAATAAAAATTATCAAGTTTGAAGGGTGAGTGAGCCAGTGTAACAACAGGTACTTGGTGGTAGAGCTTTGTGCAAGCCCCTCTGGGTAGGTACCACCCACTCATCAGTTATTCTATCGCCAAACAACAGTACTCAGTATTGTTGTGTTCCAGTTTGAAGGGTGAGTGAGCCAGTGTAACTACAGGCACAAGGGAGATAATATCTTAGTTCCCAAGGTTGGTGGCGCATTGACGATTTAAGGAATAGTTATATATTTCTAACAGCCTCATTGTCTATGTGTGACCACTTACCATCAGGTGGCCCATATGCTCGTCCGTCAAGCTATACCATAAAAAAAATTTAAAAAAAAGGCATGAAATCAAACCAATTCCCATGGTTAGTGGCACATTGTTGGTGTACGGAATGGTTGATATTTCTAACAGCGCCGATGATCCCTTATCATCAAGTAGCCCATTAGGCCGTGCCTATATAAGTAGCAATATTATTCTCCACACACGTCGTGTCCGTCTCTTAGATGTATCTTCCCAGTTTGGTGGAGTTATTTTTTTTAATTTCCAGATTAAAAAGAAAATGGATTGCCGATTTGTTTTGTACTCTAGAAGAGTAATCTCTAGAAGATTAAGTTTTATTGTGCCTTGATCTTAGATCTAGGATCCTTAGGTACTGAAGGCAGTCAGTCAGCCTATCTATGATGGGCTTAAAACTTAGTTACCCTTCCCTGGACTTCATAATTTACCTATTTACATGTCAACCTAGTGTCGAAGCTAATATTTAATAATACCTCAGTATTTGTAATTAATTCGATCAATATTAAACATTCGTTGAATCCGATTTGTTTCCGTCACAATGAGTCGCTGAGATCACAGACATGGTTCACTCTAATTTGGTTACCAAATATTACCTAATAATATTTCTCTATCAAATTATTACTGATTTTTAATAATCGTTATGATTTGATCGTTTTGGGTTCATTTAATATGACCCAAAAGTATTAAGACTGATTCTATCAATTATTACTTTATCATTAAATCATCTTTATCACTAAATTGTAAATTTAAGAAATAAAATTATTGTTTTATTGCCTCAACTGGTGACAGGAGGGTTAGTTCGTTTTTGACAAGGGGACCGGAAAATAAATTTAACGGGGAAATACTGCACCATTCAACGACAATAATAGTTTTTGATTCATATTTGTATATATTTCTGAGATAGTCCAGTAGTTAGAGCATATAATTTGAACCGGAAAGCACTACAGAGAATATAGCTTTGAGCTTAAACCCCTCCATGTGTGGAATGACACTGATGTGTGTTTGTGTGTGTGTGTGTGTACCAAATTGTATTGGAGCCGAATATTGGAATATTCTCCGAATATGCTCCTCTTGAAGATAAAAATCTTCAAGAAGAGCTAGTATTTGCGCCTAAGTAGTTGTAATTATTATTTGGTAACTTTTGGGCTATGTTCTTAAGTCTACGGGCTTAAATCTACATGATAATTTGAAATTGTTTCACTTTACACCATATAACCACCATGTGTCGTCAAATAAGTGTAATTAACGAATTAATTACAATTATTGCCGTCAATATATAATTACAAATTTCATACTTGAAAGACGAGAGATGATTGACCGGATTGGTATCCATGACCTGGCAGATTCACGTGTTATATTCGCAGCGCCATCTTGGCTGTTGTCAGCTATAATTTTATTAACTCTTTGACAAAGTTATCTTATAATTTAGAAATAAATAATAATGTAGAAATTATACTTCCATATTAACATAACCGCATCAATAAAAATGGCCAATTCCCAGATTTTTTTTGCTGCGGTTTTTAGTGTCTAAAATGTACAGCCAGTATTTTTCTTACAAAAAATGCAGGCTCCCTTTGAGGAGAAGGCGTATTCCACCACGCTACTCCAATGTGGGTTGGTGGATTACACATCGCAGGATTTCTATTAAATTAGACAGGTTTCCTCAGAATGTTTTCCTTCACTGCCGAGCACGAATTATAAACATTAATTAAGCACATGAAAATGTAGTGTTGCTTACCTGAGTTTGAACCCGCAGTTAAGATGTACGTTGTAACCAAAATAATTACCGTATAAAGTCTGTTGACTTCAAATTTTCATCTACCCTCGTATTATAGTAATATTCATAATATTCATTTAATTTCAGCATTTGGGATCATTTGGTGGAAATAACCAAAGGCGGGAGAACAACAGTTATAATTACTACGCATTACATCGATGAAACAAAACAAGCTAACATCGTAAGTACAGAGTTGAATGGAATATTAATTAATGAACTATTTAATTATATCTAAGTTCATTGACCTTATGTGTTTTTCATAGAACGATAGGATATAAATAGAGAGGCTAGACAAAGTGTAGTCGATAACTTCGAAACAATTTCGAACTTTAAAATCACTATATATAAAACAATGTCGCTATCCGCCGTCTGTCTGTTCCTTTATGATTAGATTTTTAAAACGACGCATTAGATTTTGACTAAGGTTTATATGTATAATACATGAATAATATCGTAAAGAAACACTGATAATTTTAGAGGTTTCTAATGTGATGTCGTAAATAAACATTTTTTTGCGCTTACATTGCAAACTCTGACTGAACGCTACGAGATAAATCAAAATAATTTACTACACCTTAAAAAGTCTATAAGATAGTCTGCGATCCAGTCTGTCAGAAATAGGAACTGTAACAATTTTTTATCTTTTACTTTTTGCGAGAGATAATGAAATAAAATAACTTAAAATTTACGAGGTTATTTTAAGCTTTAGAGCATTAATCCTTATGCAATTAAGGACCTAAGTGCATGTAATATAGCTCAATATGGCCCTTAACTGACTCAAAAATGTGTGAAGTTGTATGTTAAGACTGAAGGATGTCTATAGTAGACTTAGTATTAACATTGCATCCATTTGAAGCCGGGGCAGGTCGCTAGTTATTCAAAAGATAATACGCCAATAACGCGTTGTGGTCGAATGTCATATTTCACTATACTAATTTCTCTATGTGGACTTTCTGTGTGCCACTACTTATCATGGGCATCTTTATAACAGCCATATCATGAATTTTGCGAGTGAAATATTTCATAGTGACCTGTATTTCCGGTCAGCGTTTTTAATCTTTTGTCCTAACATTAGAATTGAAAATAGCTACTATACAAATCACACAAAAAATATAAAGCAATTATAGTCAGCGACACCTCCGTTAAAGCGTCATCCAATTCTCTGGAGATTAATCAACTGGCTTTAGTGTCACAAGATATTATTTGTTTTAGATATAAATCGATAATACTGTGGTTCTAAGTTCCATTTTGGTTTTATAGATCGGCCTCATGCGAGGGGGCAGGTTCTTAGCGGAAGAGTCACCAAGCGAGCTGATGTCGAGGTACCAAGCGGAGAGCCTCGAAGATGTGTTCCTAAAGTTATCCGTGCTGCAGAACATGGGCAAGAGAAGACGGTCCAGTATACTGGCTGATGTTGTGGAAAAAGTCGAAATACCATCAATACCTGTGAGTTTTATTTTGTTTGTTACTAGCTGTTACCCTCCATCATTGCTATGCATTAAAATGAAATATTGTTTTTATGAGATTATTAATACAAAATTAATGATGAAAATATTTGTTATAGCAGCCATGAGTTTTACCGGCTTTAGATGTATTATATCCACTTAATTTTTCCACATATTTTTTTTTTATTATTTATTAATTTAACCCATTACAACTTAGCTTAATGCTAATATTTACAATAAATACATATAACATTTATTTTACGTAGAAAAGTAACTCTTAAGTTATTAAAAATATACTATAAATATACTGATAATTATATCGTCTATCATTTCAAACATTCTTGAATTATAGCGGGATATATAGACAGACAGACAAAAATTTTACTAATTGTAAATCTAATGCCAGTGAGGCACAAAACGAATAGTTATAACGAAATCCGAGAAAAATATTGGTTGTACAGACAGAGTACAGATTTATATAATAGTAAAGATATATGTATAACATCTATAATTATGAGAGAATATTTAATTGCATTAAAACTGAAATTACAAGCAATCAACAGGGTAGTTAAACAAAACGATGTATTGTTTTCATCAATATAATTGCTGTACGATTATCCGAAGGTTCGAATGTTTTGATTGCCAGCACAAAGACGTCATTAGGGTTTACGACAAACATTTGCGTCGTTAGCTCGCTTCAGCATCAGCATGCTGTTTAACGTTTGCCTGACACTTGGTTAATTTGTCAAAGCGTTTCGCGTACCACAACAAACAACAACAACAGCCTGTTAATTCCCACTGCTGGGCTAAAGGCCTCCTCTCTCTTAGAGGAGAAGGTTTGGAACATATTCCACCACGCTGTTCCAATGCGGGTTGGTGGAATACACATGTGGCAGAATTGCTATGAAATTTGTCACATGCAGGTTTCCTCACGATGTTTTCCTTCACCGCTGAGCACGAGACGAATTATAAACACAATTAAGCACATATATATAGTGGTGCTTGTCTGGGTTTGATACGCAATCATCGGTTAAGATGCACGCGTTCTAACCACTGGGCCATCTCGGCTCACAAGATGCAGATGCTATCTAATCTGACACTTATATAATGACACTGTCTTAAGTACGCTCGAGTGGAGTCGATGGAGCGGCCGCGACATGATTAGCGTCGGACGGGTTGAGAGCCGTCATCAAAAATAAAAGAATTATCAAAAATGTAAAAAGAGATTAAACGATTTTAAATCAGTTAAATATTATTTGAATTTGCTACGATGTCTCGTCCATCTAATTACGAATCTGATACCTCATTTACCTGTATTATATTTATTATATATAAATAATAAATAAATATTGGACAACATCACTACTGTTACGAGACTAACCTTAGCCTTCAATACGGTGTTATGACATTTGTTTCTATATCATAATTTATATCACGTTATTATTGCATATTATGAATACAGCAGGGGCTATATAATTTACTTTATTATATACAATTATTATTTTAATTAATTGATCAATAATATATAAAACTGTAATTAATATTATTTTATATCATTTTATATTCTCTTAGAGGAGAAGGTTTGGAACATATTCCACCACGCTGTTCCAATGCGGGTTGGTGGAATACACATGCGGCAGAATTTCTATGAAATTTGTCACATGCAGGTTTCCTCACGATGTTTTCCTTCACCGCTGAGCACGAGACGAATTATAAACACAATTAAGCACATATATATAGTGGTGCTAGCTCGCGTTCCACAAAAGGTACTAAAGAGCTAGTCTAGTTACTATTGGCACGGTGGAATCCTGAGGGATTAATGAATGCGAAATGTCGTTGAAACGGACACCGTTTTTATTGTTACGTGACTTGGTAAGAATGGTCACCTTTTACCAAGTTCTTTGTCTTGAACAGTAAAGATCATGAATTATTTTTTGATGGTATAACTGATGGTAAGTGGTCACCATCACCCATAGACTATGACGCTGTAAGAAATATTAACTATTCTTTACATCGTCAATGTATCACCAACCTTGGGAACTAAGATGCTATATCCCTTGTGCCTGTTGTTACACTGGCTCACTCCTTCAAACCGGAACACAACTGGTCGGTGTACAATCAGAGTAAGGAAACCTTCGTCAGTTATCAAATTCATTCCTTACTCAAATCTTAAACTCATAGTACCTTTTGAATCTAAACATCAAATCATTGCGATGCAATATATCATTCTCGATCGGTAAAACAAAAAACAAGCATATGTTTATTATTAAATACTTTTACCCGATTACATAGGGTTAATAACTCTTTGGACAATACAGTTTTAAGACAGCATCCGAGAAAACAAAATTATGAAATTGCAAGACGATAGAATCGTTAAAGGATTTTTTGCGTTTTGTGATTATAGCTCACCTTGCGAATGAAACGATTGCCACCAGTCTTTTAGGATTTTAGAAATTTAGGTTTCAAATAATAAGTAGAATATTTTAATTAAAATCATAAATGTTAAGTATGTGATTAAAATCCCGCTAAGTTCCTATCATCGATTTTTCTCAGCCATAAGGTACTTATTTTCGAATTTATAGTGAGATTTTTGACAGTCAAAGTATCAAAGTATACTTTATTCAAGTGGGCTTTTACAAGCACTTTTGAATCGTCATTTAACAATTAAGTGAAGCTACCACCGGTTCGGAAAGTAGATTCTACCGAGAAGAACCGGCAAGAAACTCAGTAGTTACTCTTTTTCAACATTTAAAAAAATACAGTCATGTTAGTTAATTTTTAAATTAATACAATTATTGAATTAATATATCCTGCCTGGAAGTCAACAGGTATTAATTCCACGCTTTTTTATCATCTACAAAATCTTGTATCGAATAATACGCTTTTTTCACCAATGTATTTTTTATAAACGATTTGAATTTACGAGACGGCAAAGTTAAAAATGTCTGTGGAATTTTATTATAGAAATGGATACCTTGCCCCAAGAAAGATTTATTGACTTTGCGGAGTCGGAAACTTGGCGTTATAAGCTTATCCTTACTTCTAGTGCATATACAATGATTATCACTGATTTTATCAAAGTTATCAATGTTACTGTGAATATACATGATATTGTTGTAAATATATTGCGACGCAACAGTGAGTATTCCTACTCTGTTAAAAAAAATCCCGAAGAGAGTCTCTAGCTCCAAGATTATAAATAAACCGAATTGCTCTCTTTTGTAAAATAAAGACAGATTCAATGTCTGCAGCGTTACCCCAAAGTAATATGCCATATGACATAATACTGTGAAAATAACCAAAATAAACTAAACGAGCGGTATCAATATCAGTTAGTTGTCTAACTTTTCTAACCGCGTATGCTGCGGAGCTGAGTCTCCCTGTTAGGGACGACAAATGGGGACTCCACTGAAGTCTGGAATCCAATTCTATTCCCAAGAACACGGTAGTATCGGCTACATCAAGCGGGCCACCGCTTAAAGATATATTATAATTTTGCTTCCTAACATTGGGTAGGGTAAAAACTACACATTTTGTTTTTTGAGTATTCAAAACCAAATTATTTACATTAAACCAATCTTGTATCTGTGATAAGGCACCGTTCACATCGTCATAGTCAGTTTTTTTCCTGTCATCCTTAAAAATCAGTGAAGTATCGTCAGCAAACAATACTATATCACAAATACCTTTAACAAAGAAAGGAAGGTCATTTATATATACTAGGAATAGAAAGGGACCCAAAATTGAACCTTGTGGAACACCCATTTTTAGCGTAGATCCAGTAGACTTTATTCCATTAATGAAAACTTGCTGAATTCTTTGACTTAAGTATGAAGCAATGAGATCAAGAGCCCTACCTTTAACGCCGTAATATTTGAGCTTATAAAGAAGCGTCTCGTGTTCTACACAATCAAATGCTTTAGATAAATCACAGAATACTCCAATAGCATTCTGTGATTTCTCCCAAGCATCGTAAATATGCTTAAGAAGCGCAATTCCCGCATCAGTTGTTGATCGACCTCTTGTAAAACCAAATTGCTCACTATGAAAAATTTTATTTGTACCAAAATGGATAAGAAGTTGATTTAAAATAATTTTTTCGAAAATTTTACTTAAAGATGGGAGTTGATAAGTAAATGTAGCGTATTACCAATGGCTTAAATTTTGATTGAAGTAAAGTGTAAAAATAAAGTGACAGCCTGTAAATTTCCCACTGCTGAGCTAAGGCCTCCTCTCCCATTAAGGAGAGGGTTTGCAACATATTCCACCACGCTGTTCCAATGCGAGTTGGTGGAATGCCCATGTGGAAGAATTTTAATGAAATCAGACACATGCAGGTTTCCTCACGATGTTTTCCTATACCAACGAGCACGAGATGAATTATAAACTCAAATTAAGCACACATATACATATATAGTGGTCCTTGCCTGGGTTCAAACCCGAAACTATCGGTTAACATGCACACGTTTCAACCACTGGGCCATCTCAGCTTGATTGAAGTAACTTTGATCAATGCAGATCGGCTATTCGAGAAGAACCTAAATATAACTAATTATGTAAACTTACTTTAAAATGAATTATTTTGCAAATAATTATATTCCTTTTAAATTTCCTTTGAGGCAGAGATGTTTATATTAGAAAATAATCGATCATCAAATATCTATAACAGAAATATAAAATGTTCCTCGGGCGTATTCAAAACAATTTCTAATTGATACAAAATCTTCTATTAGCATATTTCCGAAATAATGCTCTTTAAATTTGAATAATGCTCTCGAAGCGTACTTTAATATAGTAAATCATTACAAACACATGAATTTTGATTCTAAATTTAAATATTTATTGGAACACTTATTAAAAAAATAAATCAATTTTTAATAATAATAAGTTATAGTACGATACAACTTAGATGTAGATGTAGCATCGGCAAAATTCTTAAAACCGATGACATCCGAATTAATTGCGCTATCCCAAATTATCAACATTTATTTGTTTTGTGAATATGATCTTTATACACACAAACAAACGTAATAACTTGTAATATCATATGGTCAAATATATTCGTCAATTTGACACGACGATTTACATGCACTTGTTTCTCGGGTTGAATCTATAATTTCTATTGGTTGAGTAAATCGGCAGTAATCGGTTTTATTGAATTTGCCGATGCTACATCGTAAGTTGTGTCGTACTGCTTCTAAACTTTTTCAAAAGTTCAGAACGAATTTATGATCCGAGGTGCCTTTTATTAAATTTATTACTTGAAATAAAACAAAACAGATGGCTGAGGCCGCGCGTGTTGTACTCGGCTTCTGGGCTACTTGATGGATTCTGACGTGGCTTCCACGATAATTTGTAATTTATTTTCGAAGATTTCTTGAAATTTTCCTTAACATTAATAACGTTGTCTACGGATAAATCTGTGGATAGAATGAAAATCGAACGTGAAAACCGAAAACGAGGCACATTCAGATTCAATCAAGTTGATGATTTGTGAATGGCATATTTTTTGGCTTAATATATCTAAGGAAACTATTAAAGGCTTGTTCAGATGGAGACAATTTTAATTAAATTTTTACATTTAGTAAAGTTAGATACCCCAGTAAAACCCAGACAAGCACCATTAAATTTTCATTTGCTTAATTTGTATTTATAATCCATATCATGCTTGTAGTCTGTGTCATCAAGCATGTGTCTAATTTCATCGAAATTCTGCCACACGTGTATTCCACCACCGCATTGAAACAGTGTCGCGGAATTTGTTTCAAACCTTCTCCTCAAAGGGAGAAAGCTTAGCCAGTGGGAAATTTACTGGCTGTTGTTGTTAAATTTTCAAAACTTTGAGCATTGTGAAAATTGATAAATGCAATCCATTAATAAAAACAAATCATCTACAGGACCCAACAGCTATTGACATCGAAGATTCAGAAATTGGCGAAATTTCCGGTGAGTTTGGTGATAATGTATCGATGAGTAGCAAGGGCCGAGGTATCGTCACCGAAAAGGTCACCGCAGTGGAGGCTCTACCGCCGGAGGAAAAGCCGACGAGTAGATATCTGGAGAGGATAAAACCAATGAAAATGCATCACATGGAAGCTTTGATTTGGAAGAATTTCTGGAGTCTCTTCCGAAATTACAGGTAATAATTCCTACTGATGATTTTTTACTTGAGATACCGGCACTTGGAAATGGCCTATATGGTGACAGGAGGGTTGGTTCGTTTGCCCAGAGGATCGGAATTTCGATTCAAGCGGGAAATGCTGCTAGCATTCTTGCCACCATTCCACGCGATCAAGATTTATACAGTAACTAGTTTTAGTTCATATTTGTATATATTTAAGCATTTAATGTTATTAATTCTTGTGTTAATAAATGGAATTATTAATTTAAATCATCTTCTCAAGCTAAATCAGTATTAGATTTCTTTGAAAGTTCAATGTTATTTTCCGAACCGACGCATTGCCTTATCCGTAGGATGTCACACCTTCGTGATTGCAGCGTGACATTATAGCCGACCTTTCTTGTATGTAGGCTATTTATATTTAATATAAGAATATATTATTATTATACCTATATTTTAAATAGTCGTATATATAAAATATTAGTAGCCGCCCGCTGATTTGCTCACATCTTAAGGTTTTGGTTGTCATGTTAGGAACAAAAGTAGCCTATGTCCTTTCTTAGAACTAGCGCGCACTGGTAACTTTTGTCACGGTGACTGTTTCGTCACTCTTGTCAAGTCCGTGAATATGTATAGAGGCGCGCGTTACGACTTACGACGAGACAATTGGGTGACAAATTTGTGTCTGCATCTGTACATATTCACGGACTCGACAAGAGTGACGAAACAGTCACCGTGACAAAAGTTACCAGTGCGCGCTAGTTCTTAGAATTTAAGTTCGCTTCATACCGTATTTCTTCAAATTTGATGCAGCGGTTTGTTTCATATAAACAAAAAAATGTTATTTTTAAGTTTTAATATAAACAATTTTCTGATTCCAGCTTACTCTCCTTCATCGTCGGTCTACCGCTGTCCCAAATGATTCTATTCTGCCTCGCCATCGGTCACTACCCCGTCGGACTTCCCATCGGTATCGTCAACAATGAAATATCCACCAACGACACAAATGTCCTGTGCGACTACAGCAAATCCTGCCCCCAAGATCCTGATACCTGGGAGTGGAACTTGACGCGCTTCAGCTGTCGCTATCTGAACTTCTTGTCACAACGGCAAAATAATCTGGTGAGTGGTTTTCTTTTATGCCAGTATTTATTTATAATTTTTACGATATCCATGGTCGAGTAGTGTGTATACCGGTTTTCACGGGTACACCACTCCGAGGTCACGGGTTCGATTCCAGACCTAGTCTATGAAGAAAAAGTTCATTAGTTTTCTATGTTGTTCTGTGTCTGGGTGTTTGTGGTACCGTCGTTACTTTTTTGTTACGTCGTGGTTTAGTTGCTTACATTGGGATCAGAGTAATGTAGTGTAGTTTCAGTAGTTCGGGATGGCCAAAATAATTTTATCGTTTTACAATGATGTCTCATTGTTTTATAATGACAGCTCTATCATATTTAAAATAAGAAATAGTGTTACATGCCAGTATTAAATGCTATGCCATATAAAATAATATTAATTACAGTTTTACATATTATTGATCAATTAATATATAGTAGCCCGTAATAGCCCGTGCTGTATTAATAATATGCAATAATAACGTGATATAAATTATGATATAGAAAAAAATGTCATAACACCGTATTGTAGGCTAAGGTTAGTCTCGTAACAGTAGTGATGTTGTCCAATATTTATTTATTATTTGTTTGTAATACATATAATACAGGTAAAAGAGGACCTCGTTTTTAGATTCGTAATTAGATGGGCGAGAGATCTTAGCAAATTCAAATAATATTTAACTGATTTAAAATCGTTTATTCTCTTTTTACATTTTTGATAATTCCTTTATTTTTTATGTCGGCTCTCAACCCGTCCGACGCTAATCATGTCGCGGCCGCTCCATCGACTCCACTCGAACGTACTTAAGACAGTGTCATTATATAAGTGTCAGATTAGATAGCATCTGCATCTTGTGAGCTGAGATGGCCCAGTGGTTAGAACGCGTGCATCTTAACCGATGATTGCGTATCAAACCCAGGCAAACACCACTTATATGTGCTTAATTTGTGTTTATGATTCATCTCGTGCTCGTCGGTGAAGGAAAACATCGCGAGGAAATTCTGCCACGTGTGCATTCCACCAACCCGCATTGGAACAGCGTGGTGTAATATGTTCCAACCCTCTCCTTAATGGAAGAGGAGGTCTTATCTCATCAGTGGGAAATGTACAGGCTGTTACTTTACTTACTTTTAACATTTGCAACATAAACTCGCTATCAGACATGATGATGTTCGAAATATAAGTCTAGACGCTCACGTTCGTAATCTCTCTCCTTTCGATATTCCATAAAAATGTGACTTTTCGATTTCGAAAATTTGGCTGTCATATATTTTGTGTCATACTGACGTCGCCAGCATGTACGATATAAAAAAACCGTATTAAACTTGTTGATGCTTCGACATATATATTTTTATTGCCATTTGAAATATTTATATGATTTTAAAATCATTTCGTTTTTATCATCATTGATTGTTCTTTGTATGTCATATTTAGAAATTAAATTATTAATATGAAAATGTTTTCAATATCGGACGCGTATCAAAACAAACATCCATTGCGTCATTATAACAGATAATACAGATTTAATATGAGAACTTTAATTCCACTATCAAAATAATTAAACTCGCGCAGAGTTAGCCAATAATGACTTCAACGGAAAAATAACTTCTAAAAGGCACAGATACAACAGCAGGCTGTGAATTTCCCAATGCTGGGCTAAGGCCTCATCTCCCTTTTGAGGAGAATAAATTCCACCACACTGTTCCAATGCGGGTTGATGGAATACATACATGCATCCTTACGATGTTTTCATTCACTGCCTAACTCGAGATATATTATTCAGCGGTGCTTGCCGGGGATTGAACCTGCAATCATCGGTTAAGATGCAAGCGCAACAAATACAGGCACAGATAACAAACCTTTTAATAGAAGTATTAAAAAACATTTAAATAAATGAATTGCATAATTGTATCTCACAACGAATAAAACAGAAATAACAATCTATGTTCTATTACAAAGCGCTTCAGACGAACACCGTGAAATACAAAGCTCATTAACATTTCATAGAGATGCGAGGGAAGCTGTAAACTAATTGTTGAATAATACCCGCGGAGACTCGTATGTAAGCGAGATGCCACAGCACTAAATTAACTATTCTTTATTAGTACAGCATCCGACTCGTGGAACACTCGCTATTGTTATTTAATATTCACAGCAATTAAATTAAACTTGTGCACTAATAAATCTATACTTATTATTATGACAACAACAACGTCCTGTAAATTCCCACTGCTGGGCTAAAGGCCTCCTCTCCCTTTGAGGAGAAGGTTTGGAACATATTCCACCACGCTGTTCCAATGCGGGTTGGTGGAATACACATGTGGCAGAATTTCTATGAAATTTGTCATATGCAGGTTTCCTCACGATGTTTTCCTTCACCGCTGAGCACGAGATGAATTATAAAGACAAACTGAGCACATGAATCAGCGGTGCTTGCCTGGGTTCGAACCCGCAATCATCGGTTAAGATGCACGCGTTCTAACCACTGGACCATCTCCACTCTATCTATTATTATGAATGTGATTGTAAATCTTGTCTGTCTGTCGCTCTTTCAATATCAAACCACTCAACCAAATTTGATGAAATTTCGTATGAAGAAAATTTAAACTAGAAGGAAGGACATGTGTCGTATATGCACATAGGTATTAAAGTAAACAGTTGGTAAAGATACATATTCTATGACTAAAATATTTCACATCTGTGTATCTCATATTCTTTGGCATAATATCATGTATAAAAGTCGAAGCCTTGCATATGTAAAACAGAGTGTCTATCAAGTGCGTCACAGTCCGTATAATTGTACCGTCTCGTAATAAATCGTAAATCGTTAGTGTCTTTCATTATCCTCTACACAAACCCAGCAACAGACATAGGCTACTTTTTTTAACCCATAAAACGCGAACGAAACCGCGTGTGACTAATACTTTAACGATATTTTATTTAACCATTATAATATGCTGTTTGTTTTCTAAAGACATTTTAATATTCATATATTTTCCTACTTTGTATATCGCGGGAGTTAAATATTATCAATATGACAGGCGAAGTGGCTCAGTGGTTGGAACGCGTGCATCTTAACCGATGATTGGTACCTCAGAGAAACACTACTAGATTTTCATGTGCTTAAATTGTGTTTATAATTCATCTCGAGCTGTGAGGAAACCTGCATTTGTCTAATTTCAAATTTTCAACGAAATTGTGCTACATATGAATCCAACAATATGAATGGGCCAACGTGGTAGATTATGCTGCTATGTCTTATATATATGGTACAGTTACATTTATGTGATACTACTATTGTTACACTTACCGGTATAATTCGTACCCCAGACAGGCACCACTAAATTGACACTAAAGTGCCTATAATTCCTCAATTGTCGTGAGAAAACCTACATGTGTCTAATCATTCACCAACACGCGTTTTAGCAGCGTGGTAAAATAGCAAACCTCCTCAAAGAAAGAGGGGCCTTAGCCCAGTAGTGGGAAATATACAGATTGCTACTATATTTTCAAATATGATAGGAATTCTGCGAAATTCTCTCTGTTAATTTTCTTTGAGTCGTTCCAACACCTAATAGCATTTAAAAAGTCTTTGTGGAAGATTCATTAATGAATTAACAATTCGCTTTAACATAATTCGTCGTCGAAGTTTCTGGAAGTTTAATCGATAAATCGATTATTTATTCACGAAGCTGAAGTTTAAGTCTAGAATAACTAATTTATACGAGCTGCAGATTCCTGTTTCCTATTTGCTCGGTATATACAAATGAACGCTACGTTAACATTTGTGTTTAAACATCAAGTTAAGCTGACGCAATGTTATTTTAATGGCGAAAAATGGCCTCCCTCTATTAATTCTTAAATATACAAAGATAAATACACAAAGATATAAAGATAAAGATAAAAGATATGATCAAAATACTATTTATTCTAGTATGTGTTTATCAGCACTATGTATCGTCATGTAATGTAATGTGTAAGGCTTTGTATGTGCACTTAAGATTTACCAAAAAACTCATTGCTTACTTTTTTTTTTCACTTATTTGCATAGACATTCTTAACTCGTATCATGGATATAGAAGTTCATCCAGGAACAATAACCAGGAACAAGGGTGTACGTCTATTTACAGATTAATTAAAAAAATTAAATTAAATATTTTATAATTTATTACTGAATCTCTAGCTTTTCGCGCGATATTTATAAAACTTTAACCATCACACAAACTGTTACCCCAATTTTACCGTTTCCAGAGATGAAAAAAAGAGATGAACCATGATTGTCTCCGGCACTCAAACTATTTCCATACCAAATTTCATCTAAATCGATACAGCGGTTTAAGCGCGAAGAAGTAACTAACATAATTACTATAGCATTTATAATATACAAGTTGTGCGCGCGACCTTGTACGCGTTTGAATTTAACAAAAAAAAATATTATTGCAGCCTAATTTACTCCCTATTATATCAGTTATTCGCCAGTGAAAATCCCGTCAAAATGCCACGTCAAAGTGCAAAAAGCCTGTAAATTCCCACTGTTGGGATAAAGGCCTCCTCTCCCTTTGAGGAGAAGGTTTGGAACATATTTCACCACGCTGTTCCAATGCGTGTTGGTGGAATACACATGTGGCAGAATTTCTATGAAATTTGTCACATGCAGGTTTCCTCGCGATGTTTTCCTTCGCTGAGGACGAGATGAATTATAAAAACAAATTAAGCACATGAATCAGCGGTGCTGCCTGGGTTTGAACCCGCAATCAACGGTTAAGATGCACGCATTCTTACCACTGGGCCATCTCGACTCTAAATTACAAACAGACACTCCATTTTTATTATGTGTATAGATAGATTAAAACAATCCGTCTTTCCAGGTACTCTTCCCCACTAGAGAGATAGCGCTGTCCGAGTCCGTGCAAGGCAAGGCGCGCGCCGTTCTCGTGTTCCCGGCCAACTTCTCCGCCAGCCTGCAGGAGCGCATGCGCGACCCGAGACACGCAGACCCCGCAACCATAGCCAAGTCCGAAATCGAAGTGCACATGGATGACACCGGTGAGTTCCGATACTGAAGTACAATAGGCTATTCGACTGGTTTTTAAAATCTATTTTATATTTAGTAGAGGTTAATGAACCCAGTAAAAGTTGTTTTTTTTTGTTTCTAGTACATATTTGCCGAAAAATATCATATTAAAAATTACATGTTTAAATAACGCGCGAAAACGCTACTCGGACAATATGGCGCTGCAATGGAATCGGTGACGTCACTTTGCTGTATTTTAATCTGTGGTACATATAGTAGAAAAGCAAGGTTTACAAGAAAGTGACGTCATCATAAGCCCGGCCAATCAGGAACGTTTTGTGTCACGTGTAAAACGTTTGAAAAAATGCTTTTTTATTTATGGATTTTTGAATAAATTAAGTATTTTTTTCAACTTTCGTTAGTAAATAACCATTTTTAAACTCATAATATACACTGATTACAGTAAATCGCAATTTATTTTTCGCATTGTCAAATAGCCCATTGAACCTCTTTGGTAAAACTATTACAGAATAAAATAAAAATAAATGTAATTATGAAAATAAGATTGTGGACTGTGGTGCCATTTAAAGCATCAATAGCGCAATGATTTACGGGCAGCCAAGCGTAATATATAAAACATTGCCAATAAAATTTACTTAGTGGTAGGGCTTTGTGCAAGCCCGTCAGGGTAGGTACCACCCACTCATTAGATATTCTACCGCTAAATAACAGTACACATTATTGTTGTGTTCCGGTTTGAAGGGTGAGTACATAGCATCTTAGTTCCCAAGGTTGGTGGCGCATTGACGATGTAAGGAATGGTTAATATTTCTTACTTGATTCCACAAATCGATTTTGATGCGATTTTAATCGAAAAACCAAGTGAATCAAGAGGAAAGTTTATATATAGGGAAAAGTCGATACCAACTTTTCAAGCCTGAACAAACAATGTTTTTCAATTGTTTGTTTTGCAGTCTAAAAGTTGTATAGACCCGTACCGTACACTTGTGAAGCCTTGGGCTTAGTATTAACCATAAAGTCATTATAACAAATGTAATAGAATAGTTGTAACCCGCGGCTTCGTTCGCGCTGTAGAATATTGATTGTCATGTGTTAGGCGAAAAAGGTAGCCTATGTCCTTTCCTTGGAGTTAAAGTTTGCTTCATACGAAATTTCATCAAATTCGGTTCATTGGTTTGGGAGTAAAAGAGCGTCAGACAGATAGATACTTTCACATTGATAATATTAGTATCTAAATTATATAATAAACTTTACTCAAGTAGGCTTTTACAATCACTTTTGCATAGTCATTTTACAATTAAGTGAAGCTATCACCGGTGCGGAAAGTATATTCTACCGAGAAGAACCGGCAAGAAACTCAATAGTTACTCTTTTTCAACATTTAAAAAAATACAAAGTCATGTTAGTTAATACAATTATTCAAATTAATATATCCTGCTTGGAAGTCAACAGGTATTAACTCTTTTTTATCATCTATAAAATCTTGTATAGAATAATATGCCTTTTTAACCAATGTATTTTTTATAAATAATTTGAATTTACGATACGGCAATGTTGAAAATGTCTTGATTGTGATTACGATGATAAAGATAGTAACCAATCACGAAAGCCTCTTTCCGTCTTTGTATCGAAAAATTACTTAAACATTCCTTTACAAAATGGCCGTCTCTGGACGTCCAAAAAGAATTTAATCAAAAACTACCCAACAAACAATTTCATTACTTAAGCATTGAAACTCTATGAACTTTATGTAACACATACCGAGGTATACTTATTAAATAAATAAAAACAGATTCGCTTTTACGCGGATGTACTAGTTAATTTACATACAAATTATATTTTGTTGTTACGCTGAAAATTAATACGACTTTAGACTTTATAACATTTTTTTTTAGATTAAAACGTATAATAATCCGTGTTAAATTAGAAAAAAACATTATATACATTGAAGATAATTAAGTCTTAGTTAGAATAAGTCTTAATTTCATCGAAATTCAACCACATGTGCATTCCACCAACCCGCATTGGAACAGCGTGGTGGAATATGCTCCAAACCCTCTCCTTAATGGGAGAGGTGGTCTTAGCCCAGCAGTGGGAAATTTACCAGGCTGTTACTTTTATTTGGAAGGTATAGTAAATGTAATCAATTTAAAATTGAATATAATATAAATTCATCATGATGATATGGTCGCTAGCGTAGTAATCCTTCTGTACTTAATATTTTATAATCTTATTATAAAATGGACTTGAGTTCTACAATATGAAGTCATAAAAGTTATGTACATATTCAGAGCAGGCTTAAGCTTTTAACAAAGACTGGCATTTGAGTAGCCTAACTGACCTTCCAATTACAAATAGGTTATGTTATAAAATTATATTATTTTCCTTAAAGAATTATTGATAGTCTTTTTCTTTTATTATAAAGTTTAATTTTAGGAAAATGCCTGCACTGAAAGAATAGCTAAAATATGCCTTCGTCGATTTGCAATAAAATAATCAAAAAAAAATTGACTTTTTTTTTATCTACGACTGACTGTTGATCACCATCAGATATTTTATGTTTTAAAAGCAATCTTTAATTTATTTAAATGTAAGTCAACTGAGAATGTTAATTAAAAAAAACTTTAGTAACAAGTAGCTAGTTGTGACTTCCTATGAATTATGATTACACATACGGATACCTGACAACCTCTTTGTTCTAATCCCTTGATATAAGGCTACAGTATTCCCGAGGTCCTGGATTCAAATCCCGGATCGGGCTGATAAAAAGTAATAACTTTTAAGTAATAACTTTTCCACGGAAAACCCTATTGGGTTTTTAGTAACAGCTCGTCTGGAAGTTATAAGCACGTGTCTCGGTAACTTTTTCCGGTCGTGCAGGATTTAACTTCGCTGTAGGATGATAAGAATGATTGAATAGCGAGAGCATATGGGTTTGCCCACACAATTGTGTATCATAATATATGCTTCGTAGTTGGATGGTCTCCTATGATAATGGCCTCCGAAAATCAGCCGGATGACACCATCCGAGGATATAATAATGTATTAAAAGATCTAACAAACAATAACAACAGCAGCCTGTAAATTTCCTATTGCTGGGCTAAGGTCTACCTTTGAGGAGATGGTTGGAACATTTTCTACCACGCTGATCAAATCATATGTATATGCGGCAGAATTTCGATGAAATTAGACACATGCGGGTTTCCTCACAATATTTTCCTTCACCGCCGAGCACGAGATGAATTATAAACACAATTTCGTACATGAATATTCAATGGCTTGCCTGAGTTTGAACCCGCAATCATCTATTAAGAAGCACTCGTTCTAACCACTGGGCCATCTCGGCCCTTATCGTATTTAACAAGAAACTTCTTTAATAGAATTTCCGATGATATAAAAGTAGAACCGGCCCAACACTGATTACAGTACACCTCAAGGTGTCTCATAAAAGGCTCAGTCGAATCCTTAATGCCATGAAATTGCCTTCCAGTAATCTCGTTTAAATCTTCCCTTTCGGGCTTTTTCAACGAATTTTATATTGTCACTTCCGTTTAGGAAAGGCGGGATATCTTATTACGCCCGTACTTTATAATTTTATGACGTTAATAAAAATGATTGAGTTGTATTTAATCGTCTAGATGGATTAATTTATATTTGGCGGTACGATTCCTGATGCTTACGTGTGGGATGGTACCCATACTGATGTATGCAGCTCTGGGTAAAGATTTGAGAATATTGCCAGTGGTAAAATCTTTAAGTAAGAAGAAGTAAGAAATTTAGAAGTTACATCACACATATTTGCACGTAGTATACATATTTCAATAAATATTTTCATATGGGTATAATGTTTGTATATATTATGAGCACGGCACTTGTGATATTTCGAAATTGATCATTATTGTAATAATTTAAAATCATACGTTAACATAAGCCTTAATATTATGAATGTGTTTTTATATCAATTTTTACTTATAAATATAACTCTGCCTGCTTTTCGGTGTGTCGCTCTTGTATTGCAAAACTACGAAGTTGCTAAATTTGGTATGAAGCTAATTTGAACTTCAAGGCCTTCCTCGGTAAAAAAGGAGTACATGTCCTAACATTGGCTACTTTTTTGCATAACACATGACAACCTAAACTAAGGGGAGAAAAGCCGAAAACTAGTAACATATATACGCGCCGCTCAAATTTAATGGTAGAGGGTGGTGTAATAAGAAGGCATCATATCTTCCGCCGTCACACCAGCTAAGTCTTGTGTCTGCCAGTAATTGTTTCTCATTGTTAATGAAATCCAACAGACAAACAAGTGGAGTGGATGTTGAACCGCGACATCCAACTGGCGTTCATGGAGACCGCTGAGGATCTGACGGGATCTTGCGGTCTGCCGAGGAGGATGATGTCCATACCTGTATATGTAAGTATGAACCCTATTATGTAATGTTCACAAAACGCTAAGTTAACTTGTTTATATTTTTTATATGTATGCTCCATGTTATTGAACCCAAAACTAGATAATCAATCATATTTATACGGTCTAGAACTGACATTAGTTATTTTCTGCAAGTCATAGCCCTTACTGTTACCACATTATCTCTTCGTGAAAGACCACATATGTGTCATCTCACAGATACTTCAAGTATGTTCTTTTCTTAAATGCTATTGGATTCAACGTATTTGTGTGTGTGTGTCCTACTCAGGTATTAGTTTATAAAACTATATTTATCTGTGGGCTAGTTTAGAATCAATCAGCCATTGTGGCGTGATCGAGTAGCATCTACATCCTACTGATGATTATTTTATTATTGATATTTGAATGTAAACCTCAATCATAACCCCTAAAATTTAGATTTAGTTATAAGCTAAAAAAAAGTGTAAATTACTTTTTGGGTGTGTCAATAAATTATTATTATTATTATAACATATCATGTAGACATAAATTATATTTATGATGATAACTTTTATGAGCTCGATTTGAATCCAGGACCTTACTAACATTATCATCACAGCCTTAGAACAAAGACCGTTGGATTACGAATAATAAATTGTCTTACGATGTCATCACATCAGTCAGTAGATATGACAAGGAACTCATTTATAGACGCCATACTGTTGTATATATCTCATTTTTAATGATATTATAAAAATACATTTCGAAATTAAATTTTACCAAATATTCTTTGTTACAGTTCCACAAACCAGTTTTCGGCCTTGAGGTCCCGAATTTTACAGACTTCGCTGGTCCCGGCGTTATCCTAACGTAAGTCAATATTAATTTTCAATTTATTTTTAATTATTTTTCTGCTTGTAAGGGGATACGTAGCGAGGTTTATTTAAAATAGCTTTAGCAGGTGGGTGATTCTACTAACTTACAAAGGTTACATCCCCAAATATATACTGATTTCACAAATCCTCACGAAAACAAGCCTCAGATTAATCAAATCAAATCAATTTTCAATCGACTTCAAAAAGGAGGAGGTTATCAATTCGTCTGTATTTTATGTTTGTTACCTCATAACTTTTTACTGGGTGGACCGATTTTGAAAATGATATTGATAAAGGCTGACACCGGCTCCAAAATAACAATAACTATAATTACGTTATATAATCGTAAATCGACTTTTAAGTAGTCTAATAATTTTCATTTCGTTTTACCTAGGAGGACTAAAAAATATGTTAAATATACAAATAATTTTATTACTTTTTAGTGCATTTTTATTTATTTTTAAAGAGTTTTTTTTGTTTGAAGTCGGTTTTTCTTTTTGTTCAAATTTTTATTTATATTTAAGTAAACTTCACAATGAAGCGATTATGAATCGTCGATAATGAAATACTACCACTGTTTCGGAAAGTCTGCAGCGAGAAGAAACGCCATGAAACGTGCATACTGTTTTTATAATAATTAATCAGTGTCCTGTGATGGTGACTAGTCCAAATGCAGGCTTTTTGGGTAATTCTTGTGGCCAGATCTTATATATGTCGGTTTCTACACGACTACGATTATTTATTGTTGTATTAGTATAATATGAAAGCAACTGAATTGAAAATTGTAGTAGAATTGCTCCCCTGTTCAACGGGCGGTTCAGCGGTGTAACTCGTCGGTTTGCTGTTGTTTATTGTTTGAATTTTAATATTATTAAACAGTGTTTCACATCAAATTGACTTTGAAATGAAATTAGACGCTGAATATCTGCGTCATAAATTATTATTTTTTTTTTCATACGTTGTTTTTGATAAACGAAAGCGGTACGCACTGTGGCCTTTCTGCCGCGTGTAATTTTAGAATGTACGTCTGGCATTCCGGTTTGAAGGATGAGAAAGTTAGTAAACTGGTACAAGGAACATCTCAGTTACCAAGGTTGGTGGCGCATTGTCGATGAAAGGAATGGTTAATGATTCTTGCAGCGCCATTGTCTATAGGCAGTGGTGACCACTTATCAGCAGGTGGTCCATATGCCGCCAACCTACAGCATAAATCGATAGAGAGTCGAGATGGCCCAGTGGTTAAAACGCGTGCATCTTAACCGATTATTGCGGGTTCAAACCCAGGCAAGCACTGCTGTTTCACGTTGCTTTTTGCTTAATTTGTCTTTATAATTCATCTCGTGCTCAGCGGTGAAGGAAAACATCGTGAGGAAACCTGCATGTGACAAATTTCATAGATATTCTGCCACATGTGTATTCCATCAACCCGCATTGGAACAGCGTGGTGGAATATGTTCCAAACCTTCTCCTCAAAGGGAGAGGAGGCCTTTAGCCCAGCAGTGGGAATTTACAGGCTGTTGTTGTTGTTGTACAGCATAAAAAACCCTTGGAAACTTATAACTTCCGTCTTTTGTACCTGTTTGCTATGTTACTAATCCTTCAAACAGGAACACAATAATAAGCATTGGCACTTTGGCGGTACCCACAACAACAAGAATGCTACACAAAGAGTAACCGAACTATGGCTACAGATTAAATTAGCGGAACAATTTGAACAAAGACAATGATTACGCAGGATGAAAACAATGTCGCTTTCCACTGTTCTTCCCTGTGTTTGATTAGAGATCTTTAAATTTACACAACGGATTTTGGTGCGGTATTTTTAATAGATAGAGTCAATCAGGAGGAAGGTTTATATGTGTAATACATCCTTCTAATATTTTAAATGCAAAAGTTTGTGAGGATGGATGTGTGTATATTAATAACGCTTTCACGAAAAAAACAACTCAACACATTTGGATGAAATTTAACAGTATAAACATATTATATGTGTGTTATTCTGATGTATAATATATGTTAGATTTCACATCAGAATAACACATATATTTATGTAATTTGTTGTGTACCCGTGCGAGGGAGTGAAGCGGGTCGCTAGTGCAAAATATAGTAGAGAAACATTACTGTTTCTAATGCGATGTTGTATATATAACTATACAGCATATTGTATATTGCAAACGCTGGCTAAACTATACAAGATCTAAATAATATACCACAGTATTGCAAGCCTTATAAATAGGGTTGCTTATTATAACATATTGTACTTTTATAATATACTTTAAAGTTTATTCTCGTCTTTCGACGTCTTTTTCACTAATTAAAAATCTATAGATTTATTGTACTCAGTATAAATTATATTATTCAAGTGAAAACTTCGAGCTGAATATTGATGAAACTATTGCTTCGATAAATTTGAAATTACAATTTCTATGAATATTTATCGAAAGTTTGTCGAATAAAGTTCTCATCAGATAAATAAAATACGGTTCATAGATGCTTTTAGAATACTATCGCGTTCGAGAGGAATTTGTTCGGATCCGTTCTTAATTTCAAGTTATAAATAAATAAATATGAGACAACATCACATACATTACTCTGATCCCAATGTAAGTAGCTGAAGCACTTGTGTTATAGATATCAGAAGTAACGACGGTTCCACAAACACCCAGACCCAAGACAACATAGAAAACTAATGGTAATCTACATCGACTCGGCCAGGAATCGAACCCGGGACCTCAGAGTGGCGTACGCATAAAAACCGGTGTACACACCACTCGACCATGGAGGTCGTCGTCAAGTTAACGTTTTATTGTATTCAAAATTGTTACATACTAGTAGTCGCTCGCGGCTTCGCTCGTGATTTAGGAAGTTAGTTGTCATGTATAAGGCAAAAAAGTAGCCTATGTCCTTTCTTGGAGTACAAGTTTGCTTCATAACAAATTTCATCGAATTCGGTTCAGCGGTTTGGTCATGAAAGCGACAAAGCGACAGACAGACAGTTACTTTCACACAATTTTGTTTTAGTAAACAGATATGTTATTAACGCGCAAAAAGTGAAGACTAGAAAACGTCCTAAGTTTGCCTTTAGTCGTTTTACGTAGTAATACGTTATAGCACATCAAAATTACGTAGTAATACGTTTTGCGTAATTAAAACATCTAGTTATGCCTATTATTTATTGTTTT
The DNA here is from genome assembly GCF_905220365.1 of Vanessa cardui. Taxonomy (NCBI): domain Eukaryota; kingdom Metazoa; phylum Arthropoda; class Insecta; order Lepidoptera; family Nymphalidae; genus Vanessa; species Vanessa cardui. The sequence goes on along the minus strand of NC_061145.1, from coordinate 8,239,557 downwards.
TATCAAGCTGTGCTTTTTACTTTTAACGAAATGTAAAAATAAACTAAAATAAACGGTCCCCGGCGCGGCACACTTTTTTCTGTTATTTAGTATGGATATAACATATCTGTTTATTAGAATATCATTGCTTTCACATTTATAATATTAATAATAATAATATGGATTATGACTCAAAGTTTTCACGTCTGTACGCGGTGTTAACTCAAAAATGCTGAAACTTGTACGGTTTATACAAAGGACTTGATTCATAAGAAATATTGAGGTGTAAAATTAATTAATATTTTGTGTAAACAGACTGAAATATTATAACGGTTTTTTAAGATGTCGGAATAAAACGTGCCAATTGGAGGATGTGTATTACGAACTTTTTAACATACATTACATTAACAGCCTGTGAATTTCCTTCTGCTAGGATAAGGCCTACTCTACCTTAGAAGAGGAGTAGGTTTGGAACATATTCTATCACGCTGTTCCAATATGGGTTACTGGAATGCAAATGCAGCAGAATTTCGATGAAATTTTACTGTGTGTTTCCCTTCACCACCGAGCACGAGATGAATTATAAACACAAATTAAACACATGTGTATTCAATGGTGATTGTCTGGGTTTGATACGCAATCATCGGTTAAGATGCACGCGTTCTAACCACTGGGCCATCTCGGCTCTTTAATGCAGACCCTTATTCCGTTCGTGCGAAGCCGTAAGATAGCAATGTATATAGAGATAGTACATGTTTACACATAAATATTTCATGATACTATTTTATATCTCAATGCTCGATCCTTTCTTCGGTTTTGAGGATATTTAAGCTTAGCGCTTCACCAATGCGGGTTCTGTAGTGTATCATATATGTATCGTATGAGTATATGAAATATTTTCAACCGATTGATTTATAAAAATTTAAATGAATTTTGTAGCACTACTATTATTTAAAACGGGATATTTATCATGTTTTTTTTATTAGTTCGAGCTCGACATTTTGATATTATCTAAGAAAGTCTTGTTCACAAAACTAAAAAAAATGTAGTAATAAGAAAAACAGTAAAAACTATAATTAACTAGGGTTTTGGTAGGTTACTAAGTATTGTAATTAAAAATAAAATGAAAATATAATTTATTCAAGTAAGCTTTTACAAGCTCTTTTAAATCGTCATTTAACAAACCAAATTAAGTGAAGCTACCACCGGTTCGAAATGAAAATTATATCGAGAAGAACCGGCAACTCTGTACTTACTCTTTTTCAACATTCAATAACACAAAGTCGTGTTAGTTAAATACAATTACATATGTATTTAATACATTCTGTCTGATGGTCCAGTTGTGCCAAAATCAAAAAAAATCAAAATCAAAATATACTTGATTCAAGTGGGCTTTTACAAGCACTTTTGAATCGTCATTTAACAATGAAGTGAAGCTACCACCGATTCGAAAAGTAGATTCTACCGAGAAGAACCGGCAAGAAACTCAGTAGTTACTATTTTACAACATTTAAAAAAATACAGTCATGTTAGTTAATACAATTATTTAAATTAATATTAATAACCGTCTTTTAATATAATTATATCATATATAATTATGCAATTAGTAAATCTAATAGGGCTAAGAATATAATATAAAAACAGTTCTTTGTCTAATACCGGATTCATACTTTAATTTATTATCTAAGCCGTCTTAATTCTAATCTCATTTCATCTTTAGAATCGCTCGTAGGAGACACGAGTTGATACCATTGGTATCTTTAGAAATAATTAATTAAATATAAAAGCAGTTTATTAACATAAGACGAACTACAGTAACTACTGTATAAATCCTGACCGCGTGGAAAGGTGGCAAGAAAGTTAGCACCATTTCCCCGTTGAATCCCAATTCCAATCCTCTGGGCTAAAAATGAACCAGTCTCTCCTGTCATCAGTGGAGGCCATGAAGCGAGGTGTTATACTTTTGATGAAGCTGTTTGCACACTACTCTAAGGGCCAAGCGTTTCGACTAATAAATTAAATTATTTTATTAATTAAATTAGAATTTTATACTATCAACTTGCCAGTAGATTATTATAGATAGCTATAATAGATCCTAGAATATTTATATATAAGATGTATTTATTCAAATTTAGTTACTACAGAAATATATTAACTCGAATTATTTTATTTATTTGTAGGTATTTATTTGAATTTAGTTCTAAACAACTTATCAGTATACGATTTGCCTCGAGACACTCAGGGGAAAGTCAGCTTCGATCCTAATTTATTTAAGGCCATTGACATTTATCATACACACTCTTGGCAACTCAAGTTTACATAAGGGAAAACTTGAGTTCTATCAATTATTTTAATTGGTTTAGTTCACTGGATATATATAGTTTTTTCATTTATTCAATTCATAAATTGTACAGTCGGGGTAAGAAAAGGATCGTCACCTTAAGATCTATTTTCGTGTGCTCAGTATGAACGATAATCTGCTTTACCGATCGAGAATGACATATTGCGTCGCAATTATTTGATTATTAGATTTAAAAGGTACTAAGTATTTAAGAGTTGATAAAGGAATCAATTTGAAAACTGACGAAGGTTTTCTTACTCTGACTGTACATGAAATACTTTTAATTGTGAAAACACTAAAGGACTTGCTCCATTACGAAACAAAATAAAAATACGATAACAATACTTTAAAACTATAATTGTTTGTTTTCACGTATATGACCTAATAAATATTAATAATTAGAATAATATCAATTAAACTACAACTGTTTTTAGCATACATATATAATTACCCCATATCTATGAGCTATCCTAACCTACACCGTAGCTTGAATGGAAGGGATCACTATGTAAGGTCTCCAATATTGTACGACTCTTTTACTTAGGCGGGATCCATGTTGTATATATATTTTTTGTATATTATATGTGTACGCTTACCGCTTTCCCAGTGTGTTCTTAGATAGACTGGGCTGGGAATCGAACCCGGGACCTCGGAGTGGCGCATCCATTCGGTGTATACACTACTCGACCATGGAGGTCGTCAAAATTAAATTGAATGATTAATAAAGAAACTTTTTTTTTGTTTCAGAATCATCTTTTTCTTGGCCGTCGCCCTGACTTCTGGCGCGATGTTAGCGGAACGTAACGAAGGCATTCTAGAACGTTCTCTCGTTTCTGGAATTACAGGTAAAAATATATTATAACTAAACTTAAGACGCTGACATGCCTTTGACGCGTGCTTAATACTGTTTGCAATCTGTGTGTAGGTATATTAATATCAACAACAACAACAATAGCCTGTAAATTCCCACTGCTGGGCTAAAGGCCTCCTCTCCCTTTGAGGAGAAGGTTTGGAACATATTCCACCACGCTGTTCCAATGCGGGTTGGTGGAATGCACATGTGGCAGAATTTCTATGAAATTTGTCACACGCAGGTTTCCTCACGATGTTTTCCTTCACCGCTGAGCACGAGATGAATTATAAAGACAAATTAAGCACATGAAACAGCGGTGCTTGCCTGGGTTTGAACCTGCAATCATCGGTTAAGATGCACGCGTTCTAACCACTGGGCCATCTCGACTCATATTAATATCGATACTTCGAATTTAAGATAAAATGTAGTAACAATTTAAACGTTTGTACATTATTGGGTCCTTTGTGACCTAATTTTGTGAAATCGTATAGTGCGACACAACTAAGGCCCTTCGTACACTATGATACGCAAATCTTGGATACTAATGTTGTATACTATATGACGACCTCCGTGGTCGAGTGGTGTGTACACCGGTTTTCATGGGTACGCCACTCTGAGGTCCCGGGTTCGATTCCCAGCCGAGTCGATGTAGATTACCATTAGTTTTCTATGTTGTCTTGGGTCTGGGTGTTTGTGGTACCGTCGTTACTTCTGATTTCCATAACACAAGTGCTTCAGCTACTTACATTGGGATCAGAGTAATGTATGTGATGTTGTCTCATATTTATACTACTTTAGTATCGTGTCGCGAGTATCGACTAGCGCACGGTCCGTACACACGGCATTGAATCGCAAGACGTGAATTGCCTATTTGGCCACTACTGACGTAGTAATATTCAATAAATGCTCCGCCATCGTGAAAATCTCTGTGACTTTTGTGGCGACGACCTCGGCTGGCAGGTAGCGTACGACGAATGTCGGCGACGCAACTATACTAGCGGCAAGATACGATGGCTGTTTTGACACATTAAAAAAGTGATGTGAAATGTAAATTTATTATCGATATAGTATATTCAAATCTTTGTTTTTTTCAAGTGATTTAATTCAAGTTTTTGTTGTAAGTTGTATCTGATTAAAAAGGTTTAATAAAATAAGTTTAAGTAATATATTCGAACGAAATCAATTTCAATCAAAAATTGTAATTAGAATTAATAACTTTATAAACACATTACATACAAGAAATAAATTGATACAAAAAATACAATAAACATATATAAATAAAATAAAATAAATTAAATAATTTACAAAATAGATAGAAAAATTACTGTCAACACAAATATAACACCGACGACACGTTTACGCAAAAAAAAGTTATCTTCGCGATACCCTAATATTTGTAGAAATCACATTCGATAAATTTTATGACTAACTGCACGTCACTATTGACAATAAAGAACAACAATTTGCTCCTTTGATGTAATTCTTTATTAAATACGAAACTTCATGAGCGGGCAAACGTCAAAACGGCCATCACAGCGTGCCGCTACTATAGTGTACGAGCCTCAATGAATTTGTATGGCGGTAGTCGCTTGCAGACTAAAATCGTCGAGTATCGAAGGTTTGCGTAGCCTAGTGTACGAAGGGCCTTAGATGTAGCGTCGGCAAAATTCGTAAAACCGATCACATCCGAATTGAGTACGCTCTCACAAATTATCAACATTTATTTCTTATGTGAATATGATCTTTACACAAACGTAGTAACTTGTAATATCATATAAACTAATCTATTCGGCAATTTGACACATCAATTTACAGACACTTGTTTTCTCAGGTTGAACTGACGCGATAATCTATGAGTCGAGATGGCCCAGTGGTTAGAACGCGTGTCTCTTAACAGGCAAGCACCGCTGATTCATGTGCTTAATTTGTCTTTATAATTCATCTCGTGCTCAGCGGTGAAGGAAAACATCGTGAGGAAACCTGCATGTGACAAATTTCATAGAAATACTGCCACATGTGTATTCCACCGACCCGCATTGGAACAGCGTGGTGGAATATGTTCCAAACCTTCTCCTCAAAGAGAAAGGAGGCCTTTAGCCCAGCAGTGGGAATTTACAGGCTGTTGATATTGTATGTTGAGAATCTATAGCGACGAATAGCGTCGAAAAGCGCGATAGGGAGCTATTTCTAGTGGTTGTACAAATCGGCAGCGATTGGTTTTATTGAATTTGCCGATGCTATTATATCTAAGTTGTGTATACTCGTGTGATAATCTTGCTTGACCATTTCAAGTCAGAATGACACGTGTCTCGAAATTTCACGAGGTATTCTCGCTGAATACAAAGTGGATTGTTAACTATACAAATTGGCACTCTTACAGGTGATCGAATTTCGACATTCAGTTTTAGTACACGTGTTAGTTTTAAGATATATGACGTGTTTATTCTGACTCTAAACATTATAAATAAATAAATATTAGAAAACATCACATACATTACTCTGATCCCAATGTAAGTAGCTAAAGCACTTGTGTTATGGAAAATCAGAAGTAACGAAGGTCTCACAAACACCCAGACCCAAGACGACATAGAAAACTATTAAACCTTCTTCATCGACTCGGCCGGGAATCGAACGTTGCACCTCAGAGTGGCGTACCCATGAAAACCGGTTTACACACTACTCGACCACAGATGTTGTCGAAACATTGGAAATCTAATCAAAATAACAATTAAACTTACTAAATTATTATACAGAATACAATGGCCTATCTATCATGTGATCTTATCACATACATACTATGATCCCAATGTAAGTAGCTAAAGCAATTGTGTTATGGAATGTCCGTTAAACTTATTTTTGCACTGGCTCACTCACCACCAAGAAACGACAATAGGAATTATATCCAGATCGTTGGAATTTTACAACAACAACAACAACAACGACAGCCTGTAAATTCCCACTGCTGGGCTAAAGGCCTCTTCTCCCTTGGAGAAGGTTTGGAACATATTCCACCACGCTGTTCCAATGCGGGTTGGTGGAATTTGGAATTTTACGAATGACCCATATTAAAATAATGTTCAATCTTCATTGTTACCAGGTACAGAGATCCTGTTCTCCCACGTGCTGGTACAGATGCTGGTGATGGTGGTTCAGACGATCACGGTCCTGCTTATCGGTTTCCTGGTTTTCAACTTGACCATCACTGGACCCGTTCTCTGGGTGGTGGTACTGACTCTCATCAACGGCTTGTGTGGAATGACTTTCGGTAAGATTCCTTTATATTAATACTTATTACTAGTGAAACACAATTTTCCTGTACCCACACACGAGATACATTATAAACATGAAATGTACAGGCTGTTACTTTACTTACTTTATATGAAAGCAAATCTGTGTACTCAAATATTCTACTTCGAAACTGCAATACTCAGTATTGTTGTTTTCCAATTTGAATGGTACAAACATGTACAGGAACAAAGAATGTAGCAGATACTACATCCATAGTCTCCAAGATTGTAGGGGAATTGGTGCTATGAGGAATGATGTTAATATTTCATATGGCACCAATTGCCAGTCGGACTACGTATTTGAGATAATGTCTTCTTAATTCAAATTTTCTTAAACTAAGCAATACTAAAATAAATAAATAAAAAAGTGGGGTGGAAAATGGTAGATAAGGTTTTATGTAAATTTGTTGATAAAAAAGTTAAAAATTAAAACATGTGATCCTCATTCCACTTTACTACTTACATCATCAAACAATAAATAGCGTTAAAACGACTGTTTTCAATCTTCCTCTCGATATTGCGACTGCAAAATCAATAACGCCTTTGCAATAGCGAGCTTTAAATATTCATGTATCACGACAGCTGGCGAGCGGCTCTATTTGGGCAGCCAAGACACACGAGGATTAAACTTACACTAACCGATCTGGTTTAACTGTGATATTAAATACTCCATAAATTAAGAATTGTACAAATCTTCTTTATCGGTTACCAATAATGATATATAATATTGATATATAAATGTGAAAGTAACTCTGTCTGTCTGTAGCTCTTTCACTGCCAAACTGTTGAACCCAATTTGATGAAATTTGTTTTGAAGCAAATTTGAACTCCTAAGAAGAACTTAGGCTACTTTTTTTGCTTAACACATAACAACTAAACCCATAAACGCGAGCGAAACCGTGTACGAAAACTAGTTGTGTGATAAATGTGATGAATTGAGTTGTTATTAAATAGAATGATTGTATTCTAAATTAACAATTTTTATTTTCGAAATAGCCCATACAGATTCATATTTATTTTAAATCCGGCTCGAAGGACCAATACCCGTAACTTCAATTGTAATTTTTCTTAACTAAAAAAAATATTTTTGGTCTTAAATCAGACTCAATTTTTCATTAATCACCAAATTGTTCATATAAATATATTTAGATTATAACAATAATGTTTTGCAAAATCTTTACAAATACTGGAAATAATTAGGATTAAGAGCTTTTGCATAAGTACCTCATTACTTCTTATATTTCATTCGTATTTGTTAACTGTTATTATGTTTGTGTAATAGGCATATGAAACAAACACGCTTAGAGTTCAATCAAAACCGTACCGTTAAGGACGTGATTAATCATTTCCCTTTGTGTGTTATTTTAATGACAGAAAATAAAAAAAATTACCCCCATTTAGGTACAAATATTTTCAAAGAAAGAACAATCATAATAATGGATTTACACGTTTGTCCATTAAGCATAAATCACCGTTAATTTATATAAGAAATTTATTATACCTACAAATTAAAAACACATTTATATTTCAAACAGTCGAAAAATTAAGGTGAAGAAAATGATAAGGCATGATCGTTATAAACAGACATCGTAATAAGCTTCTCAATTCAGACGGATTACTGCACCGTAATTAGGTTATCATTTCAATTGGTTGTTACCCAAACAATAAGATATTACAACCAAAATAAGTCGCATGTTACGTACTCTCAGTGTGATAGCAGACTGGGTGGATTTGTTTTGTTGCAGCCTGAGTGGACTCACAATAATTGCTGCTTGGAATATATCATATACAACTTAGATAGTATTACATTATAAAATAGATACATATTTTAAATATTTTTCTTTAACATGCTGTAATATCGGATTAGGACACCGTTCTGTCATGATATGTATACAGTTTGGCAATATAAATAAATAAAAATAAAGCTCGTTACGAGACCCGCTAACAACTTAAACTTACGAAATATTCACTTATAATTTTCACTTAATTTACAATACCTTAACAAATTTAAATTTGTTCATCTCACTACCTTTTGAACATTTAAGTTTATCGTTCCATAATTTAAGTTTCCCCCGCGTTCGAGCTCTAATCGGCTGAACTGATAACTCATAAAGATAATAAAGTCACTTTTAGATTTTACTTTACGACCTTTTCGAGATTAATTTATTAAGACTGAAATGGATGGTTATAAATTTGTTCATTAACTTATCTAACAATTACAAATGACGAATTTCCCTACTAAGTATTATGCGCAAACAAGACTATAAAAAAAAACAACAACAACAGCCTGTAAATTCCCACTGCTGGGCTAAAGGCCTCCTCCCCTTTTGAGGAGAAGGTTTGAAAACATATTCCACCACGCTGTTCAAATGCGGGTTGGTGGAATACACATGTGGCAGAATTTCTATAAAATTTGTCACATGCAAGTTTCCTTACGATGTTTTCCTTCACCGCTGAGCACGACATGAATTATAAAGACAAATTCAGCACATGAATCAGCGGTGCTTGCCTGGGTTTGAACCCGCAATCATCGGTTAAGATGCACTCGTTCTAACCACTGGGCCATCCCGACTCAAACAAGACTATGAAACTTCGTAATGTATGATTACTTATGTTTAATACGTAGTTTGTATAAAATTTCATATCTTTATGACTGGCTTAGGCTGTCAGTCTGTCATTAGATATATACGACACAATATTCATGTTATATTCAATTTAAAAGCTACTTAGATGTAGATATGCCTACTATAGGGCTGGCAACTAAGTGGTTGTCGATTTTGTGTATAGGTGGACTTTTTTCTACTGCCAGAACGATGGCGAAAGATCATCGAATAGAATGGATAATTTCTAATTTAATAAAGTTACATTTTAAAACAAAAAATTCAAATTTTCCTTCTTATTTGAAATCGTCAATCACTGAGTTGCCAACCCTATATTTTCAAATAATGAAATTTTTATTTTATGACGTCTAAATTCGTTAAAATAATACGTCAATGTTTACTCATTTAACGGGAAACTGTGAGGAGAAACTCGGAACTAGCAAACACAAAGCCGCTTTTTTTTAGTAAACAAAGAGAATAAAGCAGCAGTACAAGTTCAAATTAAAATGTAAATTCATTTCACATTCAAAATAAATAAAGAAAAAAATTGGCTTTGATTTTCAAAACCTTCTATAAATTCATTATTGTTTTAACTTTTCATAACATAAAGTAAAACACACAGACTAACTAACGATTCAAATCAAATTAAAATAAACTTTATTCAAGTAGGCTTTTACAAGCACTTTCGAATCGTCATTTTACAATTAAGTCAAGCTACCACCGTTTCGGAAAGTAGATTCTACCGAGAAGAACCGGCAAGAAATTCAGTAGTTACTCTATACTCTTTACTATACTCTTTTTTAACATTTAAAAATACAAAGTCATGTCAGTTAAATACAATTATTTAAATTAATATATCGTGCTTGGAAGTCAACAGGTATATAACTCCACGCTTTTTTATCATCTATAAAATCTTGTATCGAATAATATGCTTTTTCTACCAATGTTTTTATTTAGTTTTACAATTTGATAAATATCAAAAATCACCGTAACTAAATCGAACTAATTTAAATTGAAATCTGATTAAAACCAGCTGTCTTACAGATTTAACGACGTAAAATTTATAAAACTTTACCCATAGCACATAAACCTCCACCCTTATTATACCTCGAGGGGTGAATTAAATAAAATAGCTTGTAACCTTCCCTGGTACTCAAACTAACTCTATGGAGTTGAGAATGGTATGCCATTTACTTGATGGTAGGGTGTTGTGCCGTCTGGGTAGGTACCACCCGCTTATCAGTTATTCTTCCGCCACATAATAGTACTCAGTATTGTTGTGTTCCGGTTGAAAGGGTGAGTGAGCCAGTGTAACTACAGGCACAAGGGACATAACATCTTAGTTCGAGACTAGTGGCGCATTGGCAATCTCAGGAATTGTTAATATTTCTTATTATCTTTACATAGTATAAAATAAGTCGCTTACCGCTGTCTATCCCTATGTATACTTAGATCTTTAAAATTATGCAACCGATATTGATGCGGTTTTTTTTTAACAGATAGTGTTTCGAAATGACGGTTTGTATATAATACATAGACAATATAGTAAAAATACACTGATAATTTTAGACATTTTTAATGTGATGTCGCAAATAAACAAATTGTGTAGTATTTTATCAGCATTGCACCCGCGCCAAGCAGGTGCGGATCACTAGTTTTATCTAAATCAGTTCAGCGGTTTATGTCTGGAGCTAATAGAAACATGAATAATAATAATACATATAATATGCTTCATAAGGCAATTTGTGTTAACAGAACTATGTTTCGCTAACGAACCGAATATTTATCGAACATCTCAGATTGACTACTGAAGTCCCTAATTAAGACCGTACATCCAGTCTGATCTGAGACCGAAAAGGAACATATATCTATATAACTTCAGATGTGTTTATATCCATAGTAATTAAGAGGTTGTGTCTGATGCGTTTCGGAGACGGTTTTAATATATAGTATTATTATTTTAGTACATAGACGTGACTAGGGTTAATTTTATAGTAGTATAAAACAAAGTCGCTTAGCGCTGTCTGTCTCTATGTATGCTTAGATCTTTGAAATTACGCAACGGATTTGGATGTGGTTTTTATTAAAAGCTATTTGAGAGGAAGGTTTTTGTATATAGTACATGGACAATATGGTTAAGATACACTGATAATTTTAGAGGTTTCTAATGTGATGTCGTAAATAAAACAAATTTTGTAATATGTTTAGTATCAGTCTCGCACCCGTGCGAAGACGGGCGGGTCGCTAGTAATATATAATATGTAATGAACATGAGTGTAACATGAATGTAAAAAAGCTTAAATTTCTTTTCCAGGATTCGTTGTGTCGTGTATATGTGATACTGAAAGAACAGCTACGTACTTAGCGCTCGGATCCTTCCTGCCCATGATGTTGTTGTGCGGAATTATCTGGCCCGTTGAAGGTATGTCATATATCAATATATATTATAACACAAAGTCCCCCTGCCGTGTATGTCTGTCTATATGTTCGCAATAAACTCCAAATGTTGAGCGTATTTTCATGCGGTTTTCCTAATAGACAGTCTCTCTGTCTAAGGTTTATAAGGTTTTTTTGTAAATAAGTTAAAATAGGACGACAATTGTTAAACGTGTCGGAAAATCACAAATAAATGTTAAAAATATTTAAAAAAACTTATATCCATTCGAAGCCGGGACGGGTCGCTAGTATATTTATAATTTAATTTGATACACACATCCATATACATGGTACTGTAAGAAATATTAACCATCGCTAATACACCACAAATCTAACTAAGATCTTATCTTGAGTCCCTAATGACACTGGATCGTTCTTAAGACCGGATCACGACAATAATAAATAAAGCTATTATATGTTAGAATATGTTAGTCGGATTAACCTACCCAGTCGGTCACACAGAGTACTTTCCAGTCAATTATCTTAACTTATATAATGTTAAAGATCACGTGACAACTGCTAGGAGGTGAGGTCAAGTACTGAAAATGTTGCTAATTCTTTCAGTTAATTATTGTAAAATTTCGATTGAAGTAAACTTGTAAGACTAGCTTTGAACCCCCGTTATACCCCCTTAGGGTGGAATTTTGTAAAATTTACTCCCTATTAGGAGCCTATCTGCTAAATTTCAAGTTTGTATGTTTGTAATTGATTAATAAATGGACTTCACTCGCGTAAATGTTTGTTTGTCGGGGTTTTTGTTACGCTTTTTATTAGGCACATAAATACATAATACAGATGTATTATTCTGACCATTTCATATATTTAGAAAAACTATTCCTGTTCATGTTAAATACCTTAAGCATACTACTATCATAATACAATTAATACAAATATTTCAAATTTGCTATTATTATCATTGTTAATTTTATTTCGTTATGGATTTAATTTGAAACTAAATCAGATACACACCATAGCTACAGTCCATGAAATTGGACTCAATTGCCATTTTTAGTTTGTTTGGATGTCGTGTTATTATTATAAATACATTTTTCTAAATATGTTTGTACATAATAATTATCTGTATTCATCAAAATACTTATTATTTTTATTGGTAGTTGTATGTTTCGTTATTTTGCAACTAGAAGTATAAAATAGTTTGTAATCGACTTATTTATTTATTTCTAGGTATGCACACGATACTTCAGTGGATTAGTTTCGTTCTACCCCTTACAAAGTCCACCGAATCTCTCCGGTCCATGCTCCAAAGAGGTTGGTCCATCACTGTACCGACAGTGTACTCCGGATTCATCTCCACATCCGTCTGGATTATCGTATACCTCAGCGTCAGTATTCTCCTCATCAAGTTTAAGAAAGGCTGATTTTTCATATATATATATATGTATTAACTATTCCATATTTTTGTTTTAAATGTACAAATGTTTTTAATACAAGACCTTAACTTTTAAGCACGAATATATTATATATAATAACGTATACATGTAATATGTTACATAAGTATTAAAACGTATTTTAAAAATATATGTAATAATAGCTACTTTCAAGAATTATTGATTTAGTATATCTTGATTGCCTCAATGAAACTTAATTAAATAAGTCTGAAACTGATTGGTCAAGCGACCGTAACGCCATCTACATAGAACTATACCATTACTATAAAATATGTATTAAAACTTACATATATAATGGCATTAATAAAGTATATTTAGCATAATAATAAAATAATAGATATCATATATAATAATTTATCAAGTCATATCATGTCATGACATTTTATAAAAACATATATTATGACATGATAATCGAATTGTAGTTGATTATATGCTACATATCAAAGCCTAGGCACTATTATTATAATGAATTAATTGCTGGGTAAGGTACATAATTGTGATAGGTATTAGTCATAGTAGGTATGTATTGGGGGTAAATAATTGTGATTTACATTTGACATGACATTGTGATGTAATGATAAGGTAATATGCAATAATGACATTATTTAATTGAATTCACTTCTCCCACCTTCAATATTGCTTCTTAACGAACTTTTCTTAACTTAATTAATGAAAGTGTACACTTTATTCAGTTTTATAAAATCTTTAATAAGTTGAGAGTTAATTAAGCACATATATCTTTCAGTTGTTTTGTTATTACATATACTTATATATTTAACTTATCATTGACTAGCTCAAAAAGCATTTCTTTCGAATTATATTATATTAACTTTAACATATAAATAATATTCTAGTGTGTGTTTTATGTAATTAGTGGATTTTTGTGTTGATTTAAAAATGCTTGTGTAAATATGCTCTAGTTTATATGAATTGGGAATAATTTTACTGATCAAACAGTGGTATTGCTCAAGCGTTAATACGTGATAATCACGTGTTAATATATAATGTATTTGTTAAGGATGAATAAATAACTTTAACTTAAATTGTGGTTGTTTTTGTTGAATATTTTTATACTAGTTATCACCTGCGGATTACCTTATGTTAAATATATATAAAAAACAGGAACTTCCTTTTAGTTCAAACTTCCTTTATACCAAATTTTATCAAAATCGGTTCAGTGGTTTGTCTTTGAAAAAGACACATACACACTTATATACACATATAGTACGACACAAATTAGATGTAGCATCGGAAAATGCAATGGAATGAAAATAAAACCGATTACTGCCGATTTACACAACCAATAGAAATAGCTCCCTATCGCGCCATTCGACGCTATTGGTCGCTATAGATTCTCGCGTCAGAGAAAGCTAGTGCATGTAAATCAACGCGTCAAATTGACAAATATATTAGGTCATATGATATTACAAGTTATTACGTTTGTGTAAAGATCATATTCGCATCAGTTCATGATCGGTTTTACGATTTTTTCCGATGTGACATCTAAGTTGTGTCGTACTATACATGCTTAAAATGTATGTAGTAATGTAAAAGATTGGTAAGCAGTCGTCGATTTCCATACAATATGTTTTATTTGGTTTTATACAGTTGACTCAATATTTCATTTGAGAACCATGGTGACGTCACTGATTTAAAACTGATTGCAGACTTCGCTTACCATAGGACTATTTTACTATATGGAGGAATCAGATTAACATTTATTTTGTGACTAACTTAGTCTAGTGGCTTGATATGAGACACATCCAAAGGTCATGGGTTCAAGTCCCAGGTCGAGCCGGAAAAATGTATACTCAATAACTTCCCTCAATAATTTCCATCTAAAAATTCTCAGTAACTTCCCAAAGTGGATGTGGGAACCGTGCCATGCTTCGGAAAATACGTAAAGGTTTCTTGCATCCGAACACTTTTTGATCGAGTCAGTTTTGCTGTGCTATCGAATTATGAGAGTGTATGTGTGTGTGCTCAACACACAGTTAAGCACACACACAAGCACCAATATGTCTTACGTAGTTGGCTGGTCTACCTTGTGTTAAAAATGCCTATTTATGTCATTACATTTACATATTTAATAAACGTATATTTCGTTATTGTATTCGATTTCATAAAAGAGTAATCGATTTTAGAACATCATTCGTATGACTAAAAAATTACACAGGATGATTTCCCGCAAAAATAATAATAAAAAAAAACAATAGTGAGTCGCGTATGGAATGACAATAGCAGCTTTTTGTTAATTGGATTTTTACAGGACTATAATATTTATAAAACAAAAACAAAAATGAATAAATATTCTGTGTAATGGTGTATTTATTACTTGAGGTGGCCTTGACCACAATTGGTCAGGACATGATCAATAATAAAAAAATGTCTTCAGAAGTTATTTCGAGTCCAATAATTGAGTTCTAATCATTGACATTTAATGAACTTCAATAGAACCAAAGATATAATGAAATGTTATTTATAAAACATAATAAATATTTTAACGGTACAGTCAAGGTGAAAATTTCAATTATAGTACGACACAACTTAGATGTAGCATCGGCAAAAGTCGTAAAAACATCACATCCGAATTAAGCACGCTATCCCAAATTATCAACATTTATTTCTTATTTGAATATGATCTTTACACAAACGTAACAACTTGTTATATCATATGACCTAATATGTTCGACAATTTGACACATCGATTTATATGCAGTTGTTTTCTCGGATTGAACTGACGCGAGAATCTATAGCGACGAATAGCGTTGGATGGCGCGATATTGAGCTATTTCTATTGGTTGAGTAAATAGGCAGTAATCGGTTTTAGTGAGTTTGCCGAGACTACACTAAGTTGTGTCGTACTATACTTGTTTAATAATACTAGTCGCCCATTGGTCGAAGTTATCCGTAATAGATTGCTACTAAAATATTAGAGGCGTTGATTCGAAAGATATGTAAAAATGAGACACAACTAGACGATAAATTAATATAATTATTATATTTAATAAATAAATAAATATGAGACAACATCACATACATTACTCTGATCCCAATGTAAGTAGCTAAAGCACTTGTGTTATGGTAAATCAGAAGTAACGACGGTACCACAAACACCCAGACATAAGACATCATAGAAAAATAATGGTAATCTATAGGCTGGGAATCGAACCCATGAAAACCGGTGTACACACCACTCGACCAAGGAGGTCGTTTATTGTCACTTAAATAATAAATTCAAATATAAAATAATGTCAATGATCTTTGACATGACATTGTTGTCATTGCCAGTATATTAAACTGTGAATATTTCATATCAAATATTATGTAAACAAACGTGTATGTATTCAACGTATCGTAGTGTGTGACAGAGCAGAGATGGTCCAATGGTTAGAACACGTGCATTTTAACCGATGGTTTCGGGTTCAAACCCAGGCAAGCACCACTATATATATATATGCTTAATTGTGTTTATAATTCATCTCCTGCTCGGCGGTGAAGGAAAACATCGTGAGGAAACCTGCATGTGTCTAATTTCATTGAAATTCTGCCACATGTGCATTCCACCAACCCGCATTGGAACAGCGTGGTAGAATATGTTCCAAGCCCTCTCCTTAATGGGAGAGGAGGCCATTAGCCCAGCAGTGGTAAATTTACAGGCTGTTACTTTTCTTTACTAGTGTGTAATGTTTTTTTTTTTATTATTATAATGTATTGCCAATGAATTTGTTATAGAAAATATTAGCTTTCTACATTTCTCCACATAACCTTTAATAATGACGAATTTGATATCCGTCCTAATCGAACGTACGAACAACTTTAGATGGTAAGCATTTTTTTGGCTTTAGTTCTAAATGTTGTTAAAGGTTAGAAACAATTTGTTTTTTTCTTTTGAATATCGAATCAATGAAGAGAGCAAAGGTTACATTAGTGCGACCGTAAATGATTATAGAATAAATATTGTGAAGAAAAAAACAATAATAAATTTTTTTGTAACAATTTCACTTAGAAACTTATATGTTCTAAGTGATATTCACGTATAATTATAAAATGGTGAATTTCAAAGATATCATATTATGTGGAATACTTGATTTAAGTATATTTTAATGATGATAAAAGACTGTCATACTTGGGTAGAGCACAGATGAGTTATATTGGAATGATAGAGGAACACCAAAGATGTGTACCGAAGGCGACCTTCGCAGTGGGTATCTCAGTACCCTGTCCTCCCTAAGGGCGCGCAATCGTACAGAAGGAGGTTTGGAAAGTGCGTTATTTTGATTTTCTACGACTAATATATAAATAAAACTCTAAATTAAAAACCATTTAATTAGATTTATTTAAATCTTTAATATCCAATAATTTTTAATATTAATAATATTATAAATACTATAGTTTTCCGATGTTTATTACTCAATCACGTCAGAACGAAACTGAATGAAATTTGTCAGAGGTAGATTATTGTATGGAATAACACATTCAGGTGATTTCTTATGTCTGCACCCCCTCTTGTGTAAAGACACTAGTATATATAACTACTTAGATTAAATAAAATACACTAAGGCCGCTGCATTGTACAGTCGTGCACGTAAGCGTAAGAATCAGTAAGGCGTAGTACACACACAGCTGCGTTGTTATGAAAACTCTGTTCTGCAACCCTTGCGTGAGGATTAATCGCTACCTGTGAAAAAATAAAAATGTCATTTGTCATATACCTAGTAATCTTGGAAAATGATGATTGAAATTTGCTTATATAAGTTTGAATCGAATAAAGTATTACTTGAGTTTGAATAGTGAGAGAGAAGTTTCTTGATTTTGATAAAACAATACTTAACGTATACGTTAATTATTCTCAAAAATTACAGCTCCCCATGGGTGCAATACTACACCCGATAGGGTACCGATGTTCGCTAAAGATCGGGTCGATTATTAGTAAGCTACGATGAATAAAAGATGTACAATCCTTGTGTCAGCGGTAGAAGCAGCATCCTTAGCTTGATCGCCATCAGATATGATTTATATATCAAAAATATGTTGGGCAGTTTTTGAGAAATGGCGCAGCAATTAAAAGCATTGTTTCCGTATATGGACACATACATGTATATAAATAAATGTTTTTTTACTATTGTATAATTTTATATATTCGTCATTTGTTTTGAATGTGTAAAAATATCTTTCTTTCATTACTTTCAATGATTTACAAAATACTTGTAAGGTCCTTCATTAATTCGGTTATTTTCATTTTGATTTAATACAGTCTCTTTTATATAGCGGTTAAGTATTTGTCGCATAACTGGCTTAATTCGAACTTTACAGAAATGCAAAATTTAAATAATAATGAAAAAAGTCAAAGAGTTTAAGAACAGTCTTGAATGACGTGGAAAATTTAACCTCAATATCGCGCGCTTGTCAATGGGTGCTTCCTGTTGCATAATAATATTGCAACCACGAATTTGATTCATATAGCAAAAAACATTTCTTTTGCAATGAATTCAAATGAGTTTTGTATACATTCGACTTCCATACAAAATACACGTTGAAAATGATCAAATGCTGACAATTCACCTACTCCATCCTATATAGTAACATATGTACCTACTTAATCTGTATTGATATTTGTATCCATTATTATATATTACAATAGCTGTAGTAATCGTCCCTGATGACTTCTTGATATTACACGATCGAGTGCTACGTCAAACATTGACTTAATCAAACCAATTGGAACAAAGAGACACACAGATAAACAAAAAATATTGGTACTGGCTGTGTCCGTTAAGGTAATAGCTATCTGCCAGTGAAAGTCCCGTTTAAAATCAATCAAGACATTCCAGAGATTAGCCGGAAAAAACAGACAGACAGATAGACAGAAAGACATTTTTTTTTACAAAATACTATTTTGGTTTATGTACCGTGTATACATACATATGCATTTAATATAAAGCGTGTTATTTCAATATTACGAACAGACACTCCAATTTTATTGTATGTATAGATACGTCGAACGTTCCATCAGAAAAAGAAACAAAACTAGCAAAAAGGTCAATGAAAATAGGTTTACTTTGAAAGTATAATCTCCAGGCTCCACGTCGGTTACATCCACCCACTGGCAATCAATGTTGTATTGATACACATCCGAACAGTTTACGGAGACCCCTGAAACGGAATACATGTATTTATTAATGATAGATATTTGAATTGCAGGGATTTTACGCTAGGGAATAAGAAATAGACCAAAATAATACGAGATATAGGTCATAATTGTAGTCAAATTTCCTGGAGTAGTGTGATGGGATAAGATCCTCCTTAGCGCAGCAAACGAGGATGCATTTAGTAAAATTACAAACAGACACTCCAATTTTATTATAATATGTAGGTATTGTTATATAAAACGTTCTATTTCGTAGCAAATAATCATCACCATAAACAAAGAATAACAGGACTATTGTCGTTTAATCGGATATTATTCTGGGTTATGACTGTAATGAGTTAAAATTATTTCCAAGATTTACCCATTATAAAATTAGACCATAATTATACTAAGTACCTTGATCGCCATAGTTTTTGCACGAGTATTTTCGTTCAACGCCAGGGAGACAAGTGTTGTCTTCTAAGCAAAATGATGCTTTGTGCCCCTCAGCAACTCTTATACCATTTACATCTAAAATATCGAACGTGGCAAAAACTTCCATACTGTGATAGTGCCTGAAATCATTAATTTTGTTAAGCCACTACGGTATGTCATTAATCTTCTTACCTTCCAAAATGCTCAAGAATTAAAACTTTGGAGAGAAAAACAAAGATTACAAATAAATTTTAGGTGATCTTTTGACCTTTGAGAACTATTTGATTTTTTTTAGTTTTAGGAAATATTATGCCTTAAATTTCCTTGAATCTCTTGCTGCTCCTTATTTATCATTGCTAATATCCATTAGACGAAATGTCTTTATTTGCTAGCATAGTTTTTCTATCTTATTCTAAATAATCGATAACGTAATTATTCTTCAATAATTTGCATCATTAGTTGCCTTGATTCAAGATATAAATAGCGTTTGGTTTACAGTATTAAAGTCTTCGAATTTCAGATAGACTTTAGATGGAAATTCTGTTGGAGTACGTTGACGTATATTTAGTGTTAGGTGTAATTATCTTACATGTGACAAAGGTGCCATTGCCAAAGGTGTTTAGGTAAATACGGCCTGAATTCCGCATTACCGATGTTTAGAGAGGAGGCTGTAAAGCGTAGCAGTCGTCGCGTTTCAAATTGCCAATTGGGATTTGTTTTCTGAATCTGTATAAAAAAAAAAGAAACGAATGATTCCTATCTATATTCCTATTTATATTCAGTGCGAGCATGGGAGTTCGATTACAGTCGTTGGATGAAAAATTGCCAAACTTTTTGTTGAAAAAAAAACGTATTCGATTTTTATAAAATGACTCATGACGACCTCCGTGGTCGAGTAGTGTGTACACCGGTTATCATGGGAACGCCACTCCAAGATCCCGTATTCGATTCCCGGACGAGTCGATAGAGAAATTTTCTAGGTTATCTTATTTCTGGGTGTTTGTGGATCCGCCGTTACTTCTGATTTTCCATAATACAAGTGCTTTAGCTATTTACATTGTGATCAGAGTAATGTATGTGATGTTTTCCAATGTGATGTTGTTCACTCATTATTTCTACTATAAACGTTCTGTCCATTTATCTTTGCCTATCATTGCGAGATAATTCAAAAAAATAATAACGTTATTTTTAAAACGAACTGATTTCCCAAAAGCTGTATCACCATCGGATTGAATAATCTGATAACAATGGTGAAAAAGAGAAACCCGTTGAATATGACAGACGACCATCCAAAGCTCTTGTGAAATAAAAAGGGGATCCATTTAATCCGATATTCGGTGAGATTTATTAAAATTCTCGTATATTTTTCAATTTGACAAATAAATTATATTCAGTTAAATATATTGAAACGAAAATGACTTAACTTCATTGCACATTAATGAACTTAAGTTATTTTGGTTTGCACTGCATTTACTTTGCATGATTAATTAGCTTTGGGTATGTTATAAGTTAAATTAAGTATATTTTTTTATTACATTTATGACTTAATGCAGGGGAGGTAGGACTTAAATTTGATTATCACTCTAACCGTCAAAGCAGGATACCTTAAGTAGAGACGAAAAACCTAAATATTTGAAGAACATTTTTTTCATTCTACTTCTGTAGCTTTAATTTCACATGATATTATCAGGTTATATCCTAATTAATATTAATGAAATAGATCATTTGAAAATATGATAACGATGACTATTGATTATAATTTGTTAATTTATAAAACTTGTAACAAAAAGCACCTGTAAAAAATTGCCATTGCAAATTAATGCATTACTTCATACACATCTGATCAGAAATAATTATCAAAATTTAAGTTAAAATAATTATCAAGTACTTTTGACTCGTCTTTTTAAAGAAAAGCTAGCGTCGGCTTGGCAGGTAGAGTCTACTGGGCAGAATCTTGGTAGTAACCCTTTACAATATTTAAAATAAAAAGTTTTGTGAGTTAAATACAGTACAATAAACTCAGTCTCAGAGACAAAAAGATTTTAAGCCTTAACAAAAAAAACTACAGACACAATCAATCAGTTTACACTATAATTAGTTTTCATTTGTTAAACCTCGTTTATAAGGTTAGAGAATTCCTCATTTGGCTCTTCTTCGAAAAAAAAAGTCGAACTACCAATCTGCTGCTAATGTGAATAATTGTGACAATTTCTGTTTTTATAAGTCGAGATATCATAGATCACACAAAACCTTACGTAATAGCTAGTATTAATATAATCTTATTGATGAAGCTATAAATTTTAGGGCTGATATTCCGAGCGTTATTTGTGGTCTACGCTTAAGTTAGGTCAGGTCGAGTCTTGTTTCACATCCGAACAGACTTTACGCTTCATCCTGTTTATGATCACACGGTATAACGTTGTATTATGAGTAATTATTAGATAAAATCAATACATAAACATCTAAAATTTGGCACGTGGAGATGACCAAGCTTATGTTTGTACCAAATGGTGAAAAAGTGCACAGAAAACTGTATAAAACAAAATTGCTTACCGCTGTCTGTCCCTATGTATGCTTAGATCTTTGAAGTTACGTAACGAATTTTGATGCAGTATTTTATGATAGAGAGAGTAATTCAAGAGGATGGTTTTTGTATATAGTACATGGACAATATAGTACAGAAACACTGACTTCTGTAGAATATTATGTATCAGTATAGCAACCGTGCGAAGCCGGGGTGGGTCGTTAATATTAAAATAAACTGTGATGAAAAACTATGTCCTGCTATGACAAACATTACATATGCACAGGACAGGTATGATTGTGCACAAGTCTGTGCGCAAACTTGTGTCATATGAGATCTTGTAAATAAAAATATGCTTTGAAAAATATATATGTATATTGTCAGCAGGTCTTGTAAAAGACAGCTCGATGGAAATATACTGAATACTCTTTAAAATATGTTTCATATCCAGACCCCGAGTTCTTCGATTTTATTAAATGTCCTCAAGCCAGTATAAGTATCGTTCTTAAGTATTCAGTGATAAAGTTTATTTTCCCTTGTTTCAAATTTTCGAGTAAATAGACAATATCAGTATGTAAGCATGTGATTGATTAGTTATCTGTAAACCCTTGCCTTGGTTCGTCTTACATCGTGTATATTTGAGGTTATACTGTGAATATAAATTATGTTATTTTACGCTTAAATAAATATGGTATTATTATGTTACTTTTTGATCAAATAATGAAATCATCTTCATAGGTATTAATGCATATATTTTCTTGTATATTCAATTAAGAATGTACAAGATCCATTACACTGGTTTTAACTACTGAATTTGTTGATGGGTTTTCTAGCTTGGTAGATTGACTTTTAAAACAATTCTCTAAAATAACGATTCAATGTGCTTGTAGAATAAAGTTTATTTTGTTTTTAGTTCTTTGATTGTAATATAAATAAAATAAATAATTATGAGACAACATCACATACATTACTCTGATTCCAATCTAAGTACTGAAAGCACTTGTTATGGAAAATTAGAAATAACGACGGTATCACAAATACACAGAATCAAGACGGCATAGAAAACCAATGATAATCTATAACGACTCGGCCGGGAATCGAACCCGGAACCTTGGAGTGGAGTACCCATGGAAACCGGTGCACACACCACTCGACCACGGATGTCGTCGAACTGTAAAAATTACTAAACAAATATACTGATATAGAAGAAGGTTTTTGTAAGTAATAAAATTTTATAGAACTTCGAAACTAAATGATCAGATAACAGTTTAATAAAAAGTCATTATACATTTTAAACTAATAATAAAACTTATTTATACTAATATTATAAACGCGAAGGTGACTTGATTAAATGTAACTTTTATCCTGTTCTAAGTTTTCTATAGCATGGGGGTTCAGAATTACCCAATCAGATCTCTAGGAAAGAAAAATATTTTTTTTGTTGCCTAGTGTAATCATACCTCGTATGCGGATTTGCTGAGGCAGTTCTCTTCCATCGCGCACTGGAGTTGAAACATCGGCACATCTTGGAGGTGGGATGTTCGCTCTATAGTGGACGCATCCAGATGCAGATCAGCTAAATTCCGAGTGCAAACTACAGCCGCTACGTGACCTGTTTATAAAAATGAATATTTAATCTGTTGCTTTGATGAAATATTTAAACACTTTTTATATCAAAAGTGTGATTTAATTTAACATTTTTTGCAGAATTTTAAGATTCAGTCTAGTGTCATAAATGCGATAGTAACTTTGGCTGTTTCTCTTTTGTTTTATAACGCAAGAGAAGCCACAGAATAAGTAGTGCTTATTATTTATGATTCATGGATTATTAATGTTTTGCATACAACAACAACAACAACAGCCTGTAAATTCCCACTGCTGGGATAAAGGCCTCCTCTCCCTTTGAGGAGAAGGTTTGGAACATATTCCACCACGCTGTTCCAATGCGGGTTGGTGGAATACACGTGTGGCAGAATTTCAATGAAATTTGTCACATGCAGGTTTCCTCACGATGTTTTCCTTCACCGCTGAGAACGAGATGAATTATAAAGACAAATTAAGTACATGAATCAGCGGTGTTTGCCTAGGTTTGAACCCGCAATCATCGGTTAAGATGCACGCGTTCTAACTACTGGGCCATCTCGACTTAATATATTGCATAATTGAATAAAATTATGTGTAATATAATATCTGAATCAGTGTAAATATTATGAAATCATATAAAAGTTCGATGTTAGAGAATAGCAGACATTTACTTCGTAGGGCTTTGTGTAAGACCGTTTGGGTACGTACCACCTACTCATCATATATTCTACCGCGAAGTGATACCCAGTATTACTTTGTTGCATTTTGAACGGTGATTGAACCAATGTAACTACAGGCACAAAGGACATAAAATCTTAGTTTTCAAGGTGATGTAAAGAAATGTTAATATTTTTTAAAAGCTCCATTATCTACTATGGGCGGTGGTAAGCATATACAATCAGGTGACTCATTTGCTCATCCACCTCCTATCATAAAGAAAAAACAAAACTCAAATAATAAAAATGGAAAAATATTTTTATGATACAAAAAAAAACATATTTAATAATCCTAGTTGATTGTCCAAACGTCCAAAGTTTTACAAGCAATCTGGGTGTTAACGAAAACCATATCGGATGCCAGACGACGGATAAATAATTTATGCGTTCGATATGAAACGGTTCATGTTTAACAACGGCGATTTAATTTGCATCTTGATTAAGCTATTGATTTATCTAAATTGCTTCAGAGATCACCGGTGGTTCATTGAATATTATATATTTGTCAAAGTTATGGCGCTTTGTGTATAAAACTTGTACGATGTTTTTAATGCAAGACTAGCTGTACCCACGACCTTGTTTGAATTAAAAAAAAATATTGTAGCCGAAGTTACTCCTTATTATATTAGTTACCTGCCAGTAAAAGTCCCGTCAAAATCGGTGTAGCCGTTCCAGAGATTAGCAGGAACAGACAGACCGACAAAAAATGTAAAATGTTACTTTGGTATATGCATTGAGTTAAAAAGGGTTATTTTAATATTACAAACAGACACTCCAATTTTATTATATGTATATATTACACTATTACTACATACATACCGTGCATACATAAATAATGAACTGAAATTAAGTGTTGCTTTATTATAAGTAATCGCGTACCTTTGATACAAAATATATAATAAGTAACCCAAATGATCTAGACAGCAATTAAGTGTTGATTTCTTATAGATAAAAAGATATATATGGAAATTTGTGCAAGGCCAGTCTGCCTAGGTTGGGTTAGGTTATTTAGTAGACTTTGCAGGGTAGATAGTGTACAGAATGTATTTATTGTTTGCTAACAATGTTCGTGCAAATTATGTGTGTGTTAAAATACATTTCATTTTTGTGTTACAATATAAAAGATAAATTACAACTTAACCGTTTTTTTAACTTTGTGCTTTGCGGTTACGTATTATTGTTGTTGGTGTATTCTATTGAACCGAATAAGAATTTAAGCAAATATGTATTGATTTAAAGGCTTTATTACCATGTTTCTAATATTTACATATATGCTTATATATACATGTTATTGGTTTTCGCCCGATATTTGAAAATAATTTGATGCCGAAAATATGAACCTATTAGGTATATTCAATATTTATTCAATATTTGGTCAAAAGCTTAGTGTCGCTTATTAATGTTAGATTATATTAGAGTTGATTAATAATCTCTCTAGCTTATCAATGAATTCAGATGCACCTCTGAATCCGAAACTGTAAATACAAACTTACCTTCTTCTCCAGGACAAACGACATCTCCGAAATCTTGATGTTTGCACATGAAGAGGTTGGTTTCATTGCCTTCACATTGAACACCGCTTAGGATAATCTTGGAGCTGCCGAAGTAATTTGTTTGCAATGCCTGTTCAGCAAATCCAAGAGCCAAGTGGTGGCAGATCGCAGACGCCTCGTAGAGAGTCCAGCCATCTGGACAAATGCTTCCCCATATTCCATTATGATAGATCTAAAAGAATCAGGTACTTATCATTAAAACGTCGATTTTTTTAAATTTCTTTGTGGTTTTACGCACACTAGCACAATGTTTATGTGAGTGTGTGTGTGATTTATGTGAGTTTGTGTTATACGAGACATTAATAATTGATAATATTATAAGCGTCCACTCTCCATTATCTATTTGTCAAATGCCTCCAAATTATCAATGAATAAAGTAAAGAAAGGGACTAATCCTGGGCCAACAAGATGTAAAGAGAAGTCTACCACGATATATATTATGTATTCAAAAATTAACAGAACGATGAAAAAATTATCAATGTTTGAGAGAAAATTGGCAACAAAAATCCACACTTAGAACCACAGTTACAATAGTGTCATAATCTCACACTTACATCGACTTTGTGTATGTGAGTGTGTATGTGTGTTGGTTATTCGCCAAGTGCAAAAGTAGTAAAAATCCTCACCTCAATTCTACCTTCATTTGGGTTCCTACCTCCAACGAGCCGTAAGCTGACACTCCTTACATTAACAGCTTCATGTATGAGTTTACTGGGTTGTCTCTTAATATTACTTGGGACACTGTTGTCGAGATTGTCTCTGCAAACGACACCAGCCGCTTCACTCGGCTCACAATCAGACGACCCCCATCCAGAGAATATGCACTGTGATAAAGATTTTTCATTTCCTTCGCATACAACATCGTCCATCCAATATTTTTCTGTAAAAATGGTTTTTTATGCAATAGATATTCATACAGACAAAAAATATAAACTATCAGTATAGGCCGGGAGACAACATCTATGTACATATTATGAGGAGTCAATAACGCAATGGTTTAAGGGCCCCACAGCTTTGTAAAACCTGACAAGTTTGATCCTGAACCCTTTGGCTATCGCCTCCACTCCTAACATAGGTTTTAAGCTTAATTAGAGGGATAAATGTAAATGTTAGTAACCCCTTATAAAGGAGGAATTGTTACTTTTATTTTAATAAAAATAATAACAGCTGTACGGTTCGACTTCGCTGAAAATAATGAAATAAAAATGATTTTAATATATAAAAATGTGTATTTAGAACAGGAGCTAAAATATATATCAATTGCAACGGTCCATTATCGAATCTGATGTGAATCAGCGCCGCCTGGCGTTAAATTTTAGCAAATACACACATAGTATAAAATCCTAGGTGTACCAGCTTTTGAGTTGACTGTCAAACGTTACCAAAGTAAAAGATAATAAATTTATGAATAAACTATAGGTGCACAAACTCAATAGGCTATTCTGAGACACGAAACTCACCGCAGAACACGAGCGTGAAATGTCAGAATGTGAGATAATAATCTGAATATAATATTTACAACATTTACTTGGTTGTAGGGCTTTGTGCAAGCCCGTCTGGGTAGGTACCACCCACTCATCAGTTATTCTACCGTCAAATAACAGTACTCAGTATTGTTGTGTTCCGGTTTGAAGGGTGAGCGAGCCAGTGTAACTGCAGGCACAAGGGACATAACAACTTAGTGCCCAAGGTTGATGGCACATTAACGATGTAAGGAATAGTTAATATTTCTTACAGCGTCATTGTCTATGGGTGATGGTGACCACTTACCATCACGTGGCCCATCTGCTCGTCCACCAACCTATACCATAAAAAAAATACATGTATCAGAATAGCGTGTCATTGTAAGTCGGTTGTCAATATTTTACGAGTGAGATACGAAGTGATTTCTTACAGAATTCCACATCTGATCAGCGAAGGCTTTTTTATGCGAACAAGATATAAGATAAAATTTTAGATTTTTGCATTTTAAATTACATTTCAAATTTATACAATACAAATTAATTAACCACTTATTTTTATAACCTTAATCAATTCGACAGCTTATTTACATATAAAAACATATTCCTATGATAATAATCAACCCGAGCAATCTGGTTTGATACACAATGTTGTAATTAGCAATATATTACCATGCAGCTGTGTGGGTAAGCTAATTACAAGCGTGTAATGAGATCTGTATGTCTGTATGCGGAATTAGATCTGATACTAATAGGCTTCCTCCCAATGTGCGTTTTGAGCAAAACTCGTCTATGTAAGATAAGTTAGTTTACCTTCCACTTGCCATCAAACATTTATTTATTTTATTTATATACTCTTTATTGTACACCAATATAGACAAAAATAATAGGAGTAAAACAAAAACAAAGAAAAGAAAAATCTACAATAGGCGGCCTTATCGCTAAAACTGCGATCTCTTACAGGCAACCTTTGGTAGAAGAGAGAGATAGGATGGTAGAGTGTACAAATTATTTAATACATATAAAATAGATACAATATATATATATATATATATATATATATATATATATATATATATATATATATATATATGATACATAAATAAATATTCCATAAATATATAATTATATAATAATATAATATACATACACATTATAAATATATACATTTACATACTATAGATATTTACATAATTAGAACATCCTACCACCAAACAGTAATACTTAGTGTATTGTACTCAGGTTTTAAAGGTGAGTGAGCCACTGTTACTGTTACAGGCACAAGGGAGTTTTTAAGATTAATATCGCAGCGGCGACTATTATATATTTTATTTATATTTGTTGCAATGATTTTGGGAAATGGTAGCTATCAAGAGACCACAAGTGACCTACATACCAGTCTATCAACCTTATATACAAAAAAAAATCTCATAATTTTCTAGCAGTGAGTTATTTGTAACTGTTTTTTAAGCATAAGACACATTTAATTCACAAGACAATTTCTAATAAAAATCATATTACGTTCATTTCATTAATTTCGTTCAATCGTTCAATTCATGCTTCTCATCATCATTAAGGATATCAAGAGTTGTTATCTCACCATTAGCTTCTCCAAATTGACTACCATGTGTTGCAACACCAGTTTTATTGAAGGCTCTGCACACCACGTGAGCAGCTGCATCGTCCCAGGAGTCGTCACACACCGCTCCCCATCGACCAGCATGGTATATGTATGCATTACCTGAAATGCCGTTTACATTTTAAATTTTGTCTAGTAATTTGGGCTAGGTTACTCTTAATTGGTAGTGGGTCAATCCGCTTAAGTATCAATTCAATAGAATTAGTACTTATAGTGGTGTCCGTTAGGGTAAGTAATATAATAGTAACAGCCTGTAAATTGCCCACTGATGGGCTAAGGCCTCTTCTCCTTTTGAGGGGAAGGTAAGGAGCATATTCCACCATGCTGCATTCACATGTGGCCGAATTTTGTTGAGACACATGCAAGTTTCCTCATGATGTTTTCCTTCACGGCCGAGCTCGAACTATAAACACATAAGGCACATGAAAATTCAGCGGTGCTTGCCTGGGTTTGAACCCGCAATTATCGGTTAAGGTAAACGAGCGAGTGAGCCAGTGTATCTACAGACTAGGGACATAACATTTTAGACATCAAAGTCTTTAGTGCACTGTTTATGTAGGAGATGATTAATAAGTGTTAACAATCTACATGTACAGTCGGGGTAAGAAAAGGTTCGTCACCTTAAGATCTATTTTCGTGTGCTCAGTATGAGCGATCCTTTACCGATCGAGAATGACATATTGTGTCGCAATGATTTGACGTTTAGATTCAAAAGGTACTAAGAGTTATAGAAACTGAATATAGGAATGAATTTGAAAACTGACGAAGGTTTTCTTACTCTGACTGTTCGTGAAAAATTTGAATCGACGTAAAAACTAACGGAAAATACATTGAGAAACAATTTATCTCACCTTCATATATATTCGAACCTCCAAGGAGCTTAACTCTACCTTCTAAAATTTTCTGTTTATTCAAGAGTCTCTGTATAAACGCCGCTCGGGTCGCTCGCTCGCTCTCGCTAACATCCCTCGACAATATTACCACGAACTGTATAAACATTATAACAACTCTTCCATATATGCTATCCTTCACCATTTTCAATGATCAAAGGATAAAAAACCTGCGTAAAATAAGGTCCAAAGTGTACTGTAATCCACTGGCTTTGATTATTCACAGAAATAGTATCACAATTACATGATACAGGCAGGTTACCTCACGATAGTTCACGACGAAATTCAAACACAAATTTTATGGCGAAAACAAAT
Source organism: Vanessa cardui (assembly GCF_905220365.1). Taxonomy (NCBI): domain Eukaryota; kingdom Metazoa; phylum Arthropoda; class Insecta; order Lepidoptera; family Nymphalidae; genus Vanessa; species Vanessa cardui. Next base: position 8,209,406 of record NC_061145.1, on the reverse strand, counting down.
TATTGGGTGAAAATTCACTGGTTCTATAAATTGTTACTTATTTTTTTATATACATTTGAAGAGAGTGATTAGTTAAAGAATGCTGTCTTGTTCTATTGAATGTAAAATCAATGATGTAGGAAAGAGAGCATTCAGTTCACCAAACAACGTTTAAAAGCACCGTCAATTGTCCTAATAACTTTGAAGTACAACAAACACTTTAAAGAAACGTCTAAAAATTCCATACACCAAACATTGAACCATTTATTCGATAACTACGCGTTTGAGTGTCAAGAATATACTATACAGAGTATACAAATGGATATTCTAGCGTGGCATCACCGCGCCAACTGAATTTCATGTGATATTTTTATTAAACTGCATATTTGTAGTTCAATGTCAATGTGTTTCTGTGATTATGATTTGTGAACAGCTTTAAGGCGAAGATGAGGGATCTTTTTTATGTAACACTAGCTGGGATCTTGACTTCGTACGCGTTTGAGAAAAAGAGTAACTACTGAATTTATTTCCGGTTCTTCCCGGTAGAATCTACTTTCCGAACTGGCTCGTAAAAGCCTACTTGAATAAAGTTAATTTTGATTTGATTGATTGCAGCCAAAATTGGTCCAGGCTTTCCAGAGATAACCCGGAACAAACAGAAAAGAAATTGTTACAAATGTTATTTTGGTATATGTACTGTGTATAGATAGATGCATTTAGTTAAAAGCATTTGAATATCACAAACAGACACTCCAATTGTATTATATGTATATATAATGCCTATACATATATGTGCTGTACGTGCCGCTGTTTTTTTAGTTATACAATATTACAATCTGAATTTTTGGATTGCAAATTGATGTCGACAATTTTGCTTTCAACTTGTGACGATTTCTTTATTGGCTCAAAATTTGCCTTTATTGAGTAGCATTTGGTTTTGTTAGTCTTCGTGGGAATATGGATTTCCCAGCTAGTCCAGGTGAAAGACGAAGAAGAAAGCAATAAAAGGCACATGTAACTACTGAAAGTTAACTAATAACTTATAAAAATGTGAACTCAGGATTCAAACCAAGGATTCCTGGTTACAGATAGCCAATAACCTTAGTAGATATCTATATTTAATACGTGAAGACTATACACAAGATGGGAGGACGACATAAAAAAGATCGCAGGGACAAACTGGTTAATAACAACAAAGAATAAAGATAAATGGAACGCCTTGGAGGAGACCTTCACCTGAGAAGGGTCCATGCAAACACAAGTTTTCCCAAGAAGAAACACCTTACCTATGAATTCAAAATTATATGTTTAAAAGTTTCTTTTTTTTTAATTTTAAATTTAATTTTATATTAATGTTAATTCGACGTAGAATTTAAATATGAGACAACATCATATACATACATTAATCTGATCCCAAAGTAAGTAGCTAAGCACTTGTATCATGGAAAATCAAGAGACGGTACCACAAACACCCAGACCCAAGACGACGTTGTAAACTAATGGTAATCTACATCGACTCTTTCGAAAATCGAAAATTTCAATAACTGTTTCTACTGAAATATTCAAAACCTTATTTTAATATAACTTAAAAAAACTGTGTAACGCAGTATGTACATTTATGCATGGAATAAAAGACTTTTTATTTTATTTTTATATATATGTACCTACATATTACAGAAACATTTTAGAGGTTAAAGATAAAAGTTTGAATAGATCTTCGCTTTAATAAATGTGCGTAACACTTTAGAAACATTTGACCTAAATACATTCAACAATGGACGCCTTAATTGTAACGCGCGTCACCCATCATACATAGTAACGCGTTTCGTCCGAACAATTAACGTATACTGTACAGTCAGAGTAAGAAAACCTTCGTCAGTGTTAATTCCTTTATCAAGTCTTTAACTCTTAGTGCCTTTTGAATCTAAACATCAAATCATTGCGAACCAATACGTTATTCTCGATTGGTAAAACAGATTATCGCTCATACTGAGCACACGAAAATAGATCTTAAGGTAACGAACCTTTTCTTACACCGACTGTACATGAAATAAATGACTAGTTTTATAATTATGGCCTATTACAAATGTTCAACAATATTGTCACGAATATTCGAGAAATGAGCCAAGATAGCCCAGCGGTTAGAACCCGTGCATCTTAATCGATGATCGCGGGTTCAAATCCAGGCAAGCACCGCTGAATATTCATGTGCTTAATTTGTGTTTATCATTCATCTCGTCAAACCTTCATGTGTCTAATTTCATCGAAATTCTGCCACATGTGCATTCCACCAACCCGCATTGGAACAGCGTGGTGGAATATGTTCCAAACCTTCTCCTTAATAGGAGAAGAGGCCTTAGTCCAGCTGTGGGTAATTTACGGGCTGTTACTTACTTATTCGAGAAATTCTTAACTGTTCTAATTTTTCAACTATTAAACTATATAGTCATGATTGTCCTAGATGGTGCTAAGTATTTTTTAAGGAATTGAAAAACATTTGTGTGTTTTTGTAAATCATTAAACAAATTTACCACTCCAAATACGGTTTTTGGTAAAACGTTTTCTACTTAAAATCTCTATAGAGAATAAATGACGAAAAATATTCCAAGAAATGCGGAAGTCAAAGGAAATAGAGGGAGAATACTTTAAACGATATTTTTGTATAAAAAAAATATCATTTAAAGAATTCTGGAGCATTTTAAAGTTGTCTTGTGTTTAAATATAGCATTGAAGATAAAATGCAGTTTCTTCAAACTATTTTCTTTGATGAAGCTTTTTTTTTATTTCAAAGCTTCAACTATAAGCTCTGTCTTCTCCTTTAAGCTCTGTTGAGACTTTTTTAACAAGGTTTTATTTAACTTGACCAGTTACAATGCGTGGGTTAAAACTTAAAATTAAAATTAAATCAGTTCTATTGTAATAAAGGCGTGTATATTCTGAGCCTTCAAATGAAATAATTCTAATGCTAAGTACTAATATTATATATGTGAAAGTAACTCTGTATGTCTGCGTGTTAACCATTTACGACGAAATCACTGAACCGAGTGTAATGAAATTTGGTATAAAGCACGCTTGAATTCCAAGGAATAAATTTGGGCTTGGTTACTTTCTCTGCCTAAAAAATGAGGGAGTAAAATTAAATATTACTACTATAAACTTTTTACAACAAAGAAGTAATTTATAATAAAAAAATCCATCGAAAACAATGATCAATATACACAACAACAGCAACTTTCAAGTCTTTGCCATATCCAACTATCCTGTATTCAATAATATTTAAATATCGAACAATACAAGAAAAAAAAGAAAACCATCAAATTTATAATCTTCATAAACAAAGGGACGTAACGGATACGTTAAATAACGAAAATTGACACTAATAGTCGAATCGAAAGACATTGTTTTACAATTAATACCCAAATACTCAATAATATTTAAATATAGAACAATACAAGAAAAAAAAAGCATTCCAAATTAATAATCCTCATAAGCAAAGGGACGTAACGGATACGTTAAATAAAGAAAATTGACACTAATAGTCGAAACGAAAGACATTATTTTACAATGAATACCCAATAATATTTTGTAGGATACATTTTTTTCTAAATAATATTGACGCCTTTAAAGACGACATATACAAACATCAACATTCATTCCATGTAAGCCTCAAAACTGTCGATACTATTTTCGTAACACGTGTTCATATTTCATTGTATCCAACGTCAAACAAGTATGATTATTATTCCGTCAAATATTAACACTTAAACGAATTAAATATAAATATTAATATTGTTATAAGATCGACACTAAAAATATGAAACGTTTGAAAATAACAAAAAACTAACGAATATACTTAACTACTTATCGCGCGCGGCTTCGCTTCAAGTCTTCCCTGGAATTCAAATTGCTCCACACTAAATTTCATCTAATTCGATTCATTAATTTGGTCGTGAATGAACGACAAACAAACAGAGTTACTTTCACATTTATATTATTAGTGTATATATAGTTAATCATACCTTTGTTTTTAAGAATAGCAAGGTGTCAAATTAATTAAATTATTTGCTACTATTCCTATTTATTCCTTCAATTAGGCTCATCACTTCTGTTGGAAGTGGGGACGAAAATAGTGCAAGGGATCAGAGACGATCTTGTTACTTTTTACATCGCCTAGCGGCCCGTAAATCATTGCGCCATTGACGCTTATATTGCGGCAATTTTTCTATAATAGTAATCAATTTTTTTATAAGAAAGAAATTTATTAACATAAAAATTAATAACATTAAATGCTTAAATATATACAAATATGAACTAAAACTAGTTACTGTATAAACCTTGACCGCGTGAAATGGTGGCAAGAATGCTAGCAGCATTTCCCCGTTGAATCGCAATTCCGATCCTCTGGGCAAAAAACGAACCCAATTTTATGTATGTAACTTTTTTTATGGAATAGGTTGGCGGACGAGTATATGGGCCACCTGCTGGTAAGTGGTCACCATCGTCCATCGACAATGACGCTGTACTAGGAATACTAACTATTCCTTACATCGTCAATGCGCCACCAACCTTGGGAACTAAGATGTTATTATAGTTACACTGGCTCACTCACCCTTCAAAGCGGAGCACAACAATACTGCGTACTGTTGTTTAGCGGTAGAATATCTGATGAGTGGTACCTCCCCAGACGGGCTAAAACTAGTTATAGCTAGTTATAGCTATTAATTCACGGGTAGACCACGAACACTGTAAAGTGCTCGAAACGTCGTGATGTTAAAAATAATTAATATACGCGATTCAAATCCGTTATAGCTAGTTTTATTTCAATATAACACGTTTTAGATTTCACAACGAATTGAATGCTGTACAGGAATAAATTCTCTTATTGTTATGAATATTGTCAGTCATTTAAAAAATAATCAAGATCAAATTTTTCCCCGCTTTGTTGTAGGGCAGGTTTAAGGCTTAGAAAAGTATAACATGGTATATCTACCAATATTAACGTTGCTAGATCCATTGACTTTCAAATTACCAAATTTTATCAAATTCAGTTTAGTAATTTATACGTGAAAGCATATCAAGGACAGACAGACCGACAGAGTTACTATCGCAGTAGTATAGATGTTCACTCATGGGCAATGACTTCATAATTTTATTGCATTTTTTTCTTTTTTATGTTCTTACTGCTAATTTATAAAGTCGGCATGAATTAAAAAAAAAATGTTACGAAAATTTTGAGTACACTCGACGTGTCACGAGTCACGTCAAAACTAACAAGCTGACTGAAAGAGATAATGTATACACGTGACACGGCGTGTTAATTATGTAACTTTCTATCGTAGATATTTTAACTTTTACATAAGTTACATCACATATTTATTATATAATAAACAATTACAACAAACAACAAAAACTGCCTGTAACTTTCCCACTGCTGTGGGAATAAATGTTTTCTAAGGTTTCCTCTCCCTTTGAGGAAAATGTTTGGAACATATTACACCACGCTGTTCTAATGCGGGTTGGTGGAATACACATGTGGCAGAATTTCTATGAAATTTGAGTAATGTTTTCCTTCGCCGCAGAGCACGAGCTGAATTATAAACACAAATTAAGCACATAAATATTCAGTGGTGCTTACCTGGGTGTAAACCAACAATCATCGGTTAAAATGCACGCGTTCTAACCACTGAGCCATCTCGGCTCTAATCTATAATAAAATTATATAACAAAAGCCCGTATGTGTCTCACAGCAGCTTCTTTAACCTTAAAAAAGCATGCTACTACGGTGCTAGTAAGTTGCACGCTTCATTAAAAATCTGTTTTTTCATAACGCTTATTACAAAAAAATTAAAAACATTTTAATCATTGATGGATGTTGTGTAATCCTCTTTTTTATCAACCGACTTCAAAAAGGAGGAGGTTATCAATTCGTCTGTATTTTTTTTAATGTTTGTTACATCATAACTATTCACTGGGTGGACCGATTTTGATAATTTTTTTTTGTTTGAAAGGTAGTGCTTCCCGACATCGGCTCCAAATATAACAATAACTATAACTACGTTATATAATCGTAAATCGACTTTTAAGTAGTCTAATATTTTTCATTTCATTTTACTTAGGAGGACTCTAAAAAATATGTTGAATACGCAATTATTTTTATTACTTTTTAGTGCATATTCATTTGTTTTAAAATAGTGTTTTGTTTGAAGTCGGTTTTACTTTTTGTTAAAATTTTTATTTATAATTGGTTGAACCCATTCGGTATTCACTTTTATTTTAATATTATATAGATACAAAGCTGAAATTAGGTTTATACTTGAACGCACTAATCTCTGATAAAACTGGATCTGAAAAAAAACCTAATATTACTTATAAGGTCTTGTCAAAGCTCACGGAGGTGGAGCAATAACGGTTAGGGCGAATGTCACTGCGTGGGCATTGTATTAGATTCCAGATAATAGATATCTGTTCGATAATATAACGAAACTCAAAACGATTTTAGAAGACCCAGTTATATTAAATGCAATGGATTATATTATAAGGTAAATGATGATATGGATATAGAGGATGGACGACCAATGAAACGATGGATGGATTGTGTGAAAGATGATATGACTGGAAATAATGTTACTTGTAAAAATGAATACGCCAATTTTGCAGGAGTCTTAATTTATTTTCTGTATTTATTTAAATATTGACCGCATAGTACGAGAGAAGATAGGTATAATTTTAGTAATATTTATGTTACAGAAGAGAAGGTGAGATGGCCCAGTGGTTAGAACGCGTGCATCTTAACCGATGATTTCGGGTTGAAGCCCAGGCAAGCACCAATATGTATATGTGCTTAATTTGTGTTTATAATTCATCTCGTGCTCGGCGGTGAAGGAAAACATCGTGGGGAAACCTGCATGTATCTAATTTCATCGGAATTCTGCCACATGTGCATTCCACCAACCCGCATTGGAACAGCGTGGTGGAATATGTTCCAAACCCTCTTCTTAATGGAAGAGGAGGCCTTAGCTCAGCAGTGGGTAATTTACAGGCTGTCAATTTACACTTTTCACAGAGAAGGTCGTTACCCTTTTTCGCAAGTAAGAACCTTTTTACTACCTCTAAGAATAAGCTAGCAGACTAACACATGGTCACCATCGACTGTAGTCACTGTTACTAAAATATATATAAACTACTCATTGTTTATGCTTCAGAATGACCGTGATATAAGTTGACATATCCCTTATGTATGTGAGAAGTTATTACAGCATTATATCTATTAACAAAAGCACTATCTAAGTTATAGCAACCGCGTCTTCCAATACTAATGTTCCGTCGAACGTAAATCTAGAAACAAACTGCGAATAAATCTACGGCCATACTTGAGATTGAGTGATTTCCATTTTTATTGCTTTGTCACGCAGGTGAGTTCGATCCTTAATATTGTAAAAGGGGTTTTATGTTCGTAAAGAATGTTACAGACTTTGGATTCTTCAAATATCTTGTATAGTACGACACAACTTAGATGTAGCATCGACAAAATACGTAAAACCATCACATCCGGATTAAGTACGCTTTCCCAAATTATCAATATTTATTTCGTATGTGAATATGATCTTTACACAAACGTAATAACATGTAATATCATATGACCTAATATATTCGTCAATTTAACAGGTCACTGATGCGAAAATCTATAGCGACGAATAGCGTCGCATGGCGCGATAGGTAGCTATTTCTATTGGTTGTGTGAACCGGCAGTAATCGGTTATATTGAATTTGTCGATGCTACATCTAAGTTGTGTCGTACTATAAACTTTTCTCTATTGTAATCGGTTCGATGTTTGTAAAGCGATTTCTGTTACATTTTAGTTCGTATCAAAAAAAACATCAAGTTCATTGTATATAAGCCATGAGCCGAGTCCCAGTTTTTGTAACACATACATTTTACCGATGATTGCAGCTTTAAACTCAGGTAAGCACCATTTAACGTAATTTACATGTGACTAATTTGTGTTTAAAACTTACCCTCGACAAAGAAAACAAAAGAACAAGAGAGATAATTTCAATGAAATTCTGCCACATGTGCCTCTATAGAGCTCTTGATGCATAGTGGAATGAGCTTTAAAACTTCTTCTCAAAGGAAAATGAGACCTTTGCCCAGCCGTGGGACATTAACAGGCTAACTTTACACTTTACTCTCTCTCTCTCTTTCTAAGATTGTTCCAAGTATTTTTCATACAATCTATATTGTGCAGTCGTGGTATATAAAGCTATATTCAATGTAATCTTATTACATAACTATTCAAAATTTTAAGCACTTCTAAAAGATTGAATTGTTTGTATTTCTCTCCTGCGGTAAATTTAACTTTCAGGTAGGTGAATACTCCTTCCGTAAGGTATATCCTCCTAAGGTACTACTACAGAGCAAGTAGTATAGTCTTCCTCAATATACGGACTATCGGCTATCGGGCTATACCAAATTATTAGTAGCTACTGGATTAGCATGGAGCAACCGTACAAACTCCAATTTTTTAATATGAATATTAAGAATAATATTAGTGGATACTAACCTCATTGTAAATATCGTACGTTTTAAAAGACGTATGTACGTTTTGGATAGTTGGAAACAACTTTTGAAAACGATAGTAGAGTTGAAATATTAACGATTAAAGAATTGGGTAATTGTAAAGTTTACTTGAATAAATACATTAGCGTTGAATGAATAGCTTCTATATTGAAATATACATTTTCTGGTCTACTGGAAGTTGAGAATGAAAGTCTTTAAAAGTAGATAAAGGTGAAGTAAAAGAATAAAAATTCACTTTTACAAAGTAGTATTAAATTACAAAGTAAAATCGATTAATTCGATTAAATGGAAGGCGAAGATTTACGACCGGTTGGAGGTTTTCGATTTTAATATCTTTTGTGGTTCGAAACGTATTCTTAAAAGTAAATTGTATAATTTATTTTAATTCAAAAAGATGAATTAGGTATTACGAAATCCTATTGGAAATGCTCTTCTTTATATCTCAAAATGAGTTATAAAAAAATCGCTCAATTAAACTTGACAATTTATTTAAGACGCCTACAATTATATAGCGAATGGTATTATAAATAAAAATCAATTTTATTTATGTGATAGTTGGCAAACGAGCAGGAGGCTTACCTGATGGAAAGTGACTACCACCGCCCATGGACATCTGAACACCAGAGGGCTAGCAGGTGCGTTGCCGTCCTTTGAGGAAGAAGTACTCTTTTCTCGAAGGTTCCCATGTCGTATCGGTTCGGAAAAACCGCCGGCGAAAGTAAAATCAAATAAAAAGGCGAAATAATGTATTACTATGGAATACAATCATTTTAATATAGATATCCAAAAATCCAACAGCGTGATTTTAAGATATATTTTGTCTGATACAACAACTCTGTGAAACTTTCGCTGATGATTTTCCGAACCGATATGACTTGAGAACTTTGTGTGATAGTCACTTTCCATGACGTGCCTCCTGTTTACCAACTAAATTATAGAAAAAGTACTGACGCTCCTCACCGTTTGACCTAAAAAAATATATAAGTATACGTTATGTTACTTGATTGATATTCGCTGATTCGTTAGCTATTAGGGGTTGGACGTTTTGTGCATAAGAAAAACTTACTTCACACTAAATTTCAACAAAATCGATTCATTAGTTTGGCCATAAAAGCGCAATACGCATACAGAGTTACTTATTCATAGTATCAGTACAAAAAAAAACATCATCTTTTACATCATACATAATATCGAGAGTGATATTTTTCTATTGGAGCCTCGACTGACACTAATTTGCAAACATGTTGATATACGAATGAAAAATATTTTCTATTAAAACTGCAGAGAACTTAAAATAGAGGCGCGGGTTACGAGCTAATAAAAGAGAAGTTTTTTTCAAAAGGCCACTTCGTGCATGCAAACTTTAATAACTTTGCAAGTAATATCCACTGTTACTAAATACGATGGCAAACTTTGCAGGGAACTTTTTAAATATCTTTAGTCAAGTATTTTCAAGCTAACGACTAACATTTCACAAGGGTCGCATTGAGCATCACTAACGAGATGTAACTGTAACCGAGTGAAATGAACTGGTTTATACAAGTCTAGTAGTTAGATGTTGACTGCCTCATTGGTTTAGTGGCAAGTGGCAAGTCCAGGGTTCGAAATCACTGGTAGGATCAATTCACGCTATTGTATTTTTCTGTAGTAAGTAAAAAAGAAGTAAAGTAACACACAGCCTGTAAATTTTCCACTGCTGGGATAAGGCCTCCTCTTCCATTTAGGAGAGGGTTTGGAACATACTGTACCACGCTATTCCAATGCGGGTTGGTCGAATGCATATGTGGCAGAATTTCGATGAAATTAGATACATGCAGGTTTCCTCACGATGTTTTCCTTAACCGCCGAGCACGAGATAAATTATAAACGCAAATTAAGCTCATATATATAGTGGTGCTTGCCTGGGTTTGAACCCGCAATTATCGGTTAAGATGCACGCGTTCTAACCACTGGGCCATCTCAGCTCTCTTTCTGTAGTAGATGAAAGACAATTTTCAGTGTTTACGCTCATCTGTCTACTTTGCCATCCTATCGATTTAAGTTATATACACTATAATGTATCCGTAACGTCAGGACCACATGATTATATTTCATGATGCTGGTGGTTTGAAGTTGGGCCTGTGAATAAATATGACTTATACTTTGATCAGTTTTTTGTCCAATCTTAAGGATGCTGCTAGCACTTTTGCCACCGTTCCACGCAGTCAAGATTTATACAGTAACTAGTTTTAGTTCATATTTGTATATATTTAAGCATTTAATGTTATTACTTGTTATTTTAATAAATCTTAAGGATTCGATTTTTGAATCAGTTTAACTAAAAACATCTCTAGGATTTATACCCTATTGAATTTTTTTTTATATATGCTCGTTTCGTATATATTTAGACTTGTCTTGACTGAGGACTGATACTAAAGTAGTCTCATAAATTTTAGTGCTACAAAAATGCCGCTTTTCCTAAAATCGGGATTGAACCTATTTATTCAGTAGAATAAATAGGAAATATCACTGAATCCAGTGATATTGAATTCAGTGATATTTTCAATAACGTGACGGGCTATTTAGGACTAACTTAGAGACTGCGTTACATTTCCAGTTGGGGCACATTTACGATATTTTACTTTTATTTATAAAATGTCGAGCTATTTGGTCTGTCTTATATGTACGAGAATTTCTGGAAATGAAATTGGGTTTGGTTTGTCAAAAAATGTTGTAACAGCACAGAATCTGGTACAGTATTTTAAAAGTATTGTTGTTCCAGTATTGTACTTGCGCTAAAGTACGTAAATTCGTTGGTAGGTAATTTCGCGCTGAGCTCGCTATGTTGTAGTCACCATATCCAGAAGACCTATTCTGTTATTGTTTTATGTCGATTCTTCACGTCAGAACCTCGTATATTTCGAACCGGTAATAGCTCAACTTAACATAGTTCTGCAAAATTACGATTCAAAAGTATATCGAATAGAGTAGATTTAATTTTTTTGCCAGTAACTCCGCCATTTACTTATTATGTTACAATTTCCCGGTGACTTTAGTTGTTATTAATACAATTGGGATACAACAACAACAGCCCGTAAATTTCCACTGCTGGGCTAAAGACCTCCTCTCCCTTTGAGGAGAAGGTTTGGAACATATTACACCACGCTGTTCCAATGCGGGTTGGTGGAATACACACGTGGCAGAATTTCTATGAAATTTGTCACATGCAGGTTTCCTCACGATGTTTTCCTTCACCGCTGAGCACGAGATGAATTATAAACACAAATTCAGCACATGAAGCAGCGGTGCTTGCCTGGGTTTGAACCCGCAATCATCGGTTAAGATGCACGCGTTCTAACCACTGGGCCATCTCGACTCTCTCTCTCGATTTACCGACTGTTACTTTCCTACGTAAATTTTTATGAATCACCGAAAATGCTTCAATGAAATATTTATGTAAGAATTTGTGACCTTTAGCCCTCAGTGCTGCTACGTGTTGTCGGATTTACACAAATGAGGTGTCGTTATTTTCGCGGTAATCTGAATATTATATCCATTATATCGTTGGGGGAAAAAGGAAAAGATTTTTAACATATTAATATCCTCACTTATTGGAAATTTTACACACAATTTACTGTAGTTCTGTACACGAAAGGGATTACCGATTACGCCTTGTCATATACTGGTGGGTGGATGTTAAAATGGTATACTTAGTGGGTAGTAGACTTTACTACGTACACATTGGCGATGTAAAAAATATTAAGCATTCTTTACATCACCAATACGCCGCCAACCTTAGGGATTGTTGAGATGTCCCTTGAGCCTTTAATTTAACTTTTAAACAGGAACTCAACAACACTTAATGTGTTTTGATGGTGGTATATATTATAATGTTTGAAAGGTACCTTCCCAGATAAGCTTGCATGAGACGTTACCACCAAGAATAATTCGACTGTAATAAATTTCAGTATTTTTGTGTGCAACAAGTCGGATGAGGTTTTAAGGGTCGTATTAGTTCATCCTTTTTACTATACAAACTGATTCATTTAGACTTTCAGTTCAGTATGAACTGGAAGCCGAGATTGTTCAAAGGGTAGAACGGTTATGGGCTGATTAACAAAGATTGCGGGATCTACCTGAGTCCTCCAAATTATTCTGCACATAATATGAGTGTTTTTAATTTTTCCCGTGCTCGGTAGTGAAGAAAAACATCGACAGGAAATATACATGTAACGGAAGGATATCTGCCACTCGTGAGGATGCACACTACTTTTATGAGGATTGCAGCAGTGATGGATGATGGAATAGCCTCCAAATCTTCTCCTCAAGGGGTAAGGATGTTATAGCCCATTTACAGACCGTTATTGACTTGTACTACTCACTTTTTTAATGTAAATTTTGTAATTTTTTCTTCTTCTAATTCTCATACATGTTCAACAATTGCTTTATTATTTCTTTAATTAATGATTACTTTAAATCCTCTTGTGAATTAGATTCCAAGTAATTAATAGTAATCAACAAACAACTCGTTAACTCGCACCGTCTTTTGAAATTAAGCGTTTGTTTTTCTTCGAATATTATTTGCTTACAAACGTTCAATGTTCAAAGTTCCGCGGATGATGGCAAAGTAAATTTTGATTTACAACGATAAATAGGATATATTAACGTACATATTTATTAAAGCTAACTTAGCAAAAGTAAATGTTTACTAAGTTAATTGACAGTAGTAGATTAAGGTACTTGGTGGTAGGGCTTTGTGCAAGCCCGTTTGGGTAGGTACACCCACTCATCAGTTATTCTACCGCCAAATAACAGTACACAGTATTGTTGTGTTCCGGTTTGAAGGGTGAGTGAGCCAGTGTAACTACGGGCACAAGAGACATAACATCTTAGTTTCCAAGGTTGGTGGCACATTGAGGAGGTAAGGAATAGTTAATATTTCTTACAGCGTCATTGTCTATGGGTGATGGTGACCACTTTTCATCAGGTGGCCCATATGCTCGTCCGCCAACCCACACCATAAAAAGATAAGATAGCATGATACAGATTTATTAACATATAAGTTGAAAAACATGATTAAAGGATATCCAGTCCATTTATCTTCCGCATATAAAGGGGAATTTGCTTGAGACTCCCCTAAAATAGTTAAAGCCAGGCTAAAAAATGAAAAGCATAATTATAAAATATTATTCAACCACATAATTATATGCTTATTCAATATATATGTTTTGAAGCTCAACAACTTGTAAATGGTGCTCTACGCTAAGATCTTTTCATTCAAGGTTTGAACTTTATGCCACCAACCTACACTAATGTGGATCAAAAGACACGCTATACACGTGTGACAGATTTTCAAACGAAACATACATATCTCTTCACGATATTCGCCTTCGTCGTGCCCGACAGAATTTAAATATTACAGTCACGACATCATCATTACAGAGTATGAAACAAAGTCGCTTACCGCTGTCTGTTCCTATTAAATTCTTATTCTTAGATCTTTAAAATAATCAACGGATTTTGATAGGGCTCTTTTTAAGTAGATAGAGTGATTCAAGAGGAAGGTTTTTGATATAGCATATAGTAAAGAAACAAAAACTGTAGTATATTTAGTATCAGCATTGCAGCGAGTAATTCATATATTTCAGCAGTTATGAAATAAGATGATTAAATAACAAATAGTAATAAGGACATAGATAAATAAATATTGAACGATGTAATTAATTAAACAAATACATGGAGTTGCTATTTGTTTTTCGTGCATGTTTATATTTAATTTTTTTTTATTTTTTTATGGCATAGGTGGCCAACGTGCAGGAGGCTCACCTGATGGAAAGTGACTACCACCGCCCATGGACATCTGCAACACCAGGGGGCTTGCAGGTGCGTTGCCGGCCTTTAAGAAAGGAGTACGCTCTTTTCTTGAAGGTTCCCATGTCGTATCGGTTCGGAAAAACCGCCGGCGAAAGCTGGTTCACACACACACACAAAGTAGTTGTGCGAGGCAGAAAATGTCTGAGAAATCGCGCTGTTGTGGATTTTCGGACATCAAGGTGGTGCGAGTGAAACTTAGAATTTTGGCGAGATGTCCGAAGGTGAAATTCAGAGTGATCCAACATCTCTACGCAAAGCCAAAGGATCAAGGAGATCACCTTTTCACCTTGGGAATGAAACGATCGCCTCCTGGCTGTTTCATCTCATATTAAATTGTTTAAATAATATATGAGACAAATAAAAAAATTAAAAAAAAACCCGCTGAGTTTCTTTCGCCGGTTCTTCTCAGGTCAGGGTATTTTCTTTTCCGAACCGGTGGTAGTGTTTCAATTGACCATCAATAAGTAAGTGTAATGCTTCTATATTGAATAAAGTTATTTGAGTTTGAGTTTGAGTTTGATCGGAAAGAGCTTGATCGTCGATAACTCGGGCCGCTCTACGTTGGATGCGGTCAAATGGAAGGAGCTGGTACTGGGGTACTCCATGTGAGGCCGAACTTGCGCCTTGTAAAGTTTTAGGCGAGGGGCCGACGTGAAATACTGTCTCGACTTGCTGAGCACACCCAGCTTTTTTGAAGTCAATTTGGCTTTGCCTTCCAATTGACCACGGAACTGTACGAGGCTCGAAATATAGCGGCTATCGGAATGTTCTCAAATCGTGGAGATACGACAAATGGAGTTTTTTTAGCGGTTAACGCGCAAACTTGCGACTTTTTGGGGTTGAAATGGACTAGATTTAGTCGGCCCCAATTCGAGACTTCGTTTAACGAAGACTCGATTTCAGACACAAGTTTGTTCCTGTTCTCTTCGACGTTTTTCCGAGAAATATTAGCGCGGCCGGTGTATAAGGTGTCAACGGTACTGTCGTCTGCATAGCAATGAATGTTCCCGATTTGCAACAAATCATTGATATGCAGAAGAAACAGATTGGGTGATAGAACGTAGCCTTGTGGACTAGCTGAACTAGCTTTACCAATATCACACAAGCGATCACCTCCAATGAGGATAACCTCTAGGTGTGAATTAAAAAAGAACATATGCCCTAACCTCGGATATACAACCTCATTACTAAATTAAAAGCACAGATGGTACAGTGGTTAGAAATCGTGCATCTTAACCGATGATTGCGGATTCAAATCCAGGCAAGCACAACTGAATATTCATGTGCTTAATTTGTGTTTATAATTAATCTCGTGCTTGGTAGTGAAGGAAAACATCATGAGGAAATCTATCTGTGTCTGATTTCATAGAAATTCTGCCACTTGTGTATTCCATCAATAGGTTCCCAACCTTCTTCTTAAAGGGAGATAAGGCTTAAGCCCAGCAGTGGCAAATTTTCAGGCTGTTGTTTTTGTTGTTGTTGTTATCAAATTAAAATTTAATGGATTCAGCGGTTTAAGCTTGAAGGGGTATCAGATAGGGTCACAGCATTTATTAGTATATATCTAGTAATTGACTATTACAGGAATTTCTCTTTAACTTGAGAAACTGTTAAGTTTCTTACCATTTCTCGTTAAAATAAACGACGTCCCATATCGTTATTAGCTTTGCATTTATATTAGACCTTGAAATTTGACCCTTAAGGAAGTTTCCAAGAGACTCTTTCTAAAATCAAAGTTTTTGTCTCAACTTTTAAGTAACTTTATTCATTATCGAAATATTTAAAAAAAAGTATTCCGTACCAACAATTATTAACATTCCAACTGTCTAAATAATTATTTCTTTCGTTTTGAACAAAAATAACGGCACGTTTAACTTTTACGCTAAACTTTTTCCTCGTGTTCAATCTTGAGTAATTAAATTACTTTCCTAGACTTTTTTTTTATAAAATGCTCATTTATTCACCGCTTTTGATATTTTAACTCATTCACTGATAATATTCTTGTGCATAATTTGTGTTTATAATTCATCTCGTGCTCGAAAGTGAAGTAAAATATCGCGAGGAAAGCTGCATGTGTCTGATTTCATAGAAATTGTGCCACATGTGTATTCCACCAACCCGCATTGGAGCAGCGTGGTGGAATATCCTCCAATCCTTCTCCTCAAAGGGAGAGGCGGCCTCAGGAAGAATTTTCAGGCTGTTGATGATTGATGGAAATCTCGGTTCACAATAACCTTTAATTTAATTTATTTTAATTTATTATTATTAATTATTATAATAAAAACGTTTCAAGCCTTTTAAGATACTAAAATGGAAGCATAAAGAAATAGGGTTGCCAAAAATTCTAAAAATAATTTTGTATTTGGCTTTTGTTAATTCAACATTTTTAATAAAATTTGTCTCGTGCATAGAACTCTAGTGTTTCATTAATTTCGTATGTATTCTGGGAGAGTAAAAAATTAAAATCATTTGTTTAAATTTCAGCCTCTACTACTTATCTTAAGATGTGATCTTTTAAGTATAATTTACGAAGCAAAGAGTTTTTAGTGCACATTTAATTGTCAGTATACTTCGGTCACTTTTATATGGAGAAGTCCCAGTATCCGTTTGCATACGGTAAATAGTACGTTTTTGGGCAATGGTATACGCATATATAATAAGATACCGGAAAATATAATCAATATACTATTTCCAAAATTTAAGAAGATTATTAAGACTAAATTAATAAATAAATCATATTATTCATCAAAAGAGTACTTTTTAGAAAGAAACGCCTGGAGTTAGGCTCGGGTTCCATCACAGGACACTAATTAAGTAAATAACGGCATTATAAATCTGTTTATTTGAAAAGAGCAACTATGCGAATTTGTTGCCATTTCTTCTCACTAGAAGTTACTTTCCCAAACTGTGGTAGTATTTAATTATTGACGATTCAAAAACGCTTGATTGTAATGTTTACTTGAATAAAATTGATTTCATTTGATTTGAAAAACGTAGATTGGTGATTTCAATGATTACTTTCATGGTAGTCGGTCAAACTCTGTTAAAGTTTATTTATCTCCATTATACATAGAGCTGGATTGACTATGTAGGGGCTCCAAGATACTAAACATCTCGGGTCCCTTTTATAATTGCCTAATATATATTTTTTATACCACAACCCAATATTGATCAAAAAACACCGTTATTGCACTAAGAAGGTGTGCCAACACTTCATTCAAATAGAAGAAATATTTATACCAAAATTTTTTTAAAAATTTAAATACATATTTCCCAATTATTTATTAATGATTACTTTAAATCCTCTTGTGAAGTAGATTCCGAGTAATTAATAGTAATCAACAAACAACTCGTTAACTCGCTTCGTCTTTTGAAATAAAGCGTTTGTTTTTCCTCGTATATTATTTGCTTACAAACGTTCAATGTTAAAGTTCCGTAGATGATGGCAAAGTAAATTTTGATTTACAACGATAAATAGGATATATTAACGTACATATTTATTAAAGCCAACTTAGCAAAAGTAAATGTTTACTGAGTTAATTGACAGTTGTAGATTAAGGTACTTGGTGGTAGAGCTTTGTGTAGGTACCGCCCACTCATCAGTTATTCTACAGCCAAATAACAGTACTCAGTATTGTTGTGTTCCGGTTTGAACGCGAGTGATCCAGTGTAACTACAGGCACAAGGGACATAACATCTTAGTTCCCAAGATTGGTGGCACATGGAGGAGGTAAGGAATAGTTAATATTTCTTACAGCGTCATTGTCTATGGTAATGGTGACCACTTACCATCAGGTGGCCCATATGCTCGTCCGCCAACCCATACCATAAAAAAGTAAGATAGCATGATACAGATTTATTAACATATAAGTTGAAAGAAATGATTGAAGGATATCCAGTCCATTTATCTTCTACATATAAAGGGGAAATTGCTTTAGACTCCCCTAAAATAGTTAAAGCCAGGCTAAAAATGAAAAGCATAATTATAAAATATTATTCAACTACATAATTATATGCTTATGCAATATATATATGTTTTGAAGCTCAACAACTTGTAAATGGTGCTCTAAGCTAAGATCTCTTCATTCAAGGTTTGAACTTTATGCCACCAACCTACACTAATGTGGATCAAAAGACACGCTATACACGTGTGACATATTTTCAAACGAAACATACATATCTCTTCACGATATTCGCCTTCGTCGTGCCCGACAGAATTTAAATATTACAGTCACGACATCATCATTACAGAGTATGAAACAAAGTCGCTTACCGCTGTCTGTTCCTATTAAATTCTTATTCTTAGATCTTTAAAATAATCAACGGATTTTGATAGGGCTCTTTTTAAGTAGATAGAGTGATTCAAGAGGAAGGTTTTTGATATAGCATATAGTAAAGAAACAAAAACTGTAGTATATTTAGTATCAGCATTGCAGCGAGTAATTCATATATTTCAGCAGTTATGAAATAAGATGATCAAATAAAAAATAGTAATAAGGACATAGATAAATAAATATTGAACGATGTAATTAATTAAACAAATACATGGAGTTGCTATTTGTTTTTCGTGCATATTTATATTTAATTTTTTTTATGGCATAGGTGGCCAACGAGCAGGAGGCTCACCTGATGGAAAGTGACTACCACCACCCATGGACATCTGCAACACCAGGGGACTTGCAGGTGCGTTGTCGGCCTTTAAGAAAGGAGTACGCTCTTTTCTTGAAGGTTCCCATGTCGTATCGGTTCGGAAAAACCGCCAGCGAAAGCTGGTTCACACACACACACAAAGTAGTTGTGCGAGGCAGAAAATGTCTGAGAAATCGCGCTGTTGTGGATTTTCGGACATCAAGGTGGTGCGGGTGAAACTTAGAATTTTGGCGAGATGTCCGAAGGTGAAATTCAGCAGCCGGGATTAATCCGAACAATTCCTCGGAACATTCCCCGTGAAAAATTCGGTAGAAGATGCAGAGTGATCCAACATCTCTACGCAAAGCCAAAGGATCAAGGAGATCACCTTTTCACCTTGGGAATGAAACGATCGCCTCCTGGCTATTTCATCTCATATTAAATTGTTTAAATAATATATGAGACAAATAAAAAAAAAAAACCCGCTGAGTTTCTTTCGCCGGTTCTTCTCAGGTCAGGGTATTTTCTTTTCCGAACCGGTGGTAGTGTTTCAATTGACCATCAATAAGAAAGTGTAATGCTTCTATATTGAATAAAGTTATTTGAGTTTGAGTTTGATCGGAAAGAGCTTGATCGTCGATAACTCGGGGCGAGAAAAAAGGAGCAGTACTCCATGTGAGGCCGAATTTGCGCCTTGTAAAGTTTTAAAGGGGCCGACGTGAAATACTGTCTCGACTTGCTGAGCACACCCAGCTTTTTTGAAGACAATTTGGCTTTGCCTTCCAATTGACCACGGAACTGAACGAGGCTCGAAATATCAACGCCAAGTATTCCGATACTACTTGTAGCGGCTATCGGAATGTTCTCAAATCGTGGAGATACGACAAATGGAGTTTTTTTAGCGGTTAACGCGCAAACTTGCGACTTTTTGGGGTTGAAATGGACTAGATTTAGTCGGCCCCAATTCGAGACTTCGTTTAACGAAGACTCGATTTCATTCGGTGTATAAGGTGTCAACGGCACTGTCGTCTGCATAGCAATGAATGTTCCCGATTTGCAACAAATCATTGATATGCAGAAGAAACAGATTGGGTGATAGAACGTAGCCTTGTGGACTAGCTGAACTAGCTTTACCAATATCACACAAGCGATCACCTCCAATGTTATCCTCTGGGTGTGAATTAAAAAAGAACATATGCCCTAACCTCGGATATACAACCTCATTACTAAATTAAAAGCACAGATGGTACAGTGGTTAGAAATCGTGCATCTCAACCGATGATTGCGGATTCAAACCCAGGCAAGCACAAATGAATATTCATGTGCTTAATTTGTGTTTATAATAAATCTCGTGCTTGGTAGTGAAGGAAAACATCATGAGGAAACCTGTCTGTGTCTGATTTCATAGAAATTCTGCCACTTGTGTATTCCATCAATAGGTTCCCAACCTTCTTCTTAAAGGGAGATAAGGCTTAAGCCCAGCAGTGGCAAATTTTCAGGCTGTTGTTTTTGTTGTTGTTGTTATCAAATTAAAATTTAATGGATTCAGCGGTTTAAGCTTGAAGAGGTATCAGATAGAGACATTGTTGCGTTTATAATATTAGTATATATCTAGTAATTGACTATTACAGGAATTTCTCTTTAGCTTGAGAAACTGTTAAGTTTCTTACCATTTCTCGTTAAAATAAACAACGTCCCATATCGTTATTAGCTTTGCATTTATATTAGACCTTGAAATTTGACCCTTAAGGAAGTTTCCAAGAGACTCTTTCTAAAATCAAAGTTTTTGTCTCAACATTTAAGTAACTTTATTCATTATCGAAATATTTAAAAAAAAGTATTCCGTACCAACAATTATTAACATTCCAACTGTCTAAATAATTATTTCTTTCGTTTTGAACAAAAATAACGGCACGTTTAACTTTTACGCTAAACTTTTTCCTCGTGTTCAATCTTGAGTAATTAAATTACTTTCCTAGACTTTTTTTTTATAAAATGCTCATTTATTCACCGCTTTTGATATTTTAACTCATTCACTGATAATATTCTTGTGCATAATTTGTGTTTATAATTCATCTCGTGCTCGAAAGTGAAGTAAAATATCGCGAGGAAAGCTGCATGTGTCTGATTTCATAGAAATTGTGCCACATGTGTATTCCACCAACCCGCATTGGAGCAGCGTGGTGGAATATCCTCCAATCCTTCTCCTCAAAGGGAGAGGCGGCCTCAGGAAGAATTTTCAGGCTGTTGATGATTGATGGAAATCTCGGTTCACAATAACCTTTAATTTAATTTATTTTAATTTATTATTATTAATTATTATAATAAAAACGTTTCAAGCCTTTTAAGATACTAAAATGGAAGCATAAAGAAATAGGGTTGCCAAAAATTCTAAAAATAATTTTGTATTTGGCTATTGTCAATTCAACATTTTTAATAAAATTTGTCTCGTGCATAGAACTCTAGTGTTTCATTAATTTCGTATGTATTCTGGGAGAGTAAAAAATTAAAATCATTTGTTTAAATTTCAGCCTCTACTACTTATCTTAAGATGTGATATTTTAAGTATAATTCACGAAGCAAAGAGTTTCTAGAGCACATTTAATTGTCAGTATACTTCGGTCACTTTTATACGGAGAAGTCCCAGTATCCGTTTGCATACGGTAAATAGTACGTTTTTGGGCAATGGTATACGCATATATAATAAGATACCGGAAAATATAATCAATTTACCATTTTCAAATTTAAAAAGATTATTAATACTTAATTAATAAATAAATCATATTATTCATCAAAAGAGTACTTTTTAGAAAGAAACGCCTGGAGTTAGGCTCGGGTTCCATCATAGAACATTAATTACTGTAAATAACAGTATTGTAAATCTGTTCATTTAAAAAGAGCAACTATGCGAATTTGTTGCCATTTCTTCTCACTAGACCAATTTATTAATATTTATCACCAATATACATAGAGCTGGATTGACTATGTAGGGGCTCCAAGATACTAAACATCTCGGGTCCCTTTTATAATTGCCTAATATATATTTTTTATACCACAACCCAATATTGATCAAAAAACACCGTTATTGCACTAAGAAGGTGTGCCAACACTTCATTCAAATAGAAGAAATATTTATACCAAAATTTTTTTTAAAAATTTAAATACATATTTCCCAATTATTTGACCTCTCAAATTCTGCCTCATTACACAACATAGGATAGGCTACCGGAATACCCATTGATAATCCGAACCTCGATATATAAGTACACATATATTAAACAGAATACCGTAACGTAAAGACTTTGATTTCTTTATTATATTTCACTGACCTCAATACATAATCTATTTTTAAGATGGCAACCTTGTCAGAAGCAACGGAACTGTCAAATAAATCTCCTGAACGAGGCATTTCGTAGGCAATCTCTTCAAACAGCTCCTGGCCAAAAATATTCGAAATTTATTTTATAAAAATCCGAAGATCGTTCAATTAATAAATATGAATTTTTTGCTCCAATGTTGATCCAAAATTAGTCCAGGTGTACTAAATTTATGTAAATCTGACTGTGTTCCACCCACCACGTATTCTACCACAAAACAGCAATACTTAGTCAAATCAAATCAAATCAAAATAAACTTTATTCAAGTAGGCTTTTACAAGTAGTTTTGAATCGTCATTTTACAATTAAGTGAAGCTACCACCATTACGGAAAGTAGATTATACCGAGAAGAACCGGTGAGAAACTCAGTAGTTACTCTTTTTCAACATTTAAAAAATACAGTCGTGTTAGTTAAATACAATTATATAAGTATGTAATATATCCTGCCTGGAAGTCAACAGGTATTAACTCCACGCTTTTTTATCATCTATAAAATCTTGTATCTAATAATATGCCTTTTTTACTAATGTACTAACGATTTGCATTTACGAAACGGCAGAGTTAAAAATGCTTGCGGAATTATATTGTTATGTTCCGATTTGAGGGATGACTGAAGGATAGTTTAGTAGTATATAAATTTAACTACCTCGTAAATTTAGTACTTAGCTTATAGTTGATTCCAAGATTTCAGATTAACCGCAGCTAAATTGTATTCGTAAGCAGCTATTAATTTTGTAGGGATTGCCATTTGCTACCTCAAATGGATTAGGATTAACAACTTTAGGTGCTTTTGAGAAGCATGTGGATAACATGGGCAATTTACTCGCGATGCAAAATACATTGGAAAGTAACACACGAATCCGAGATCCTAAAATCCACAGTGATACAATCTTGTTACTACAGCACATGTTTTCTTAAATTTTCGCGATAATTACACATTGAAATAAAACTAATTTTAAAGTTAACTGTAAAGTTAATTGTAAAGTGCTCGAAACGTCGGGATGTTAATGATAATCAATATACGCGATTCAAATCCGTTAAAATTAGTTTTATTTCAAGACTATTAACTAATTAGTGTGACTTTCCGAAGGTCATACGTCAAGCGGTCAGATGGCTTTTAAATTAATTATCTTTTGGCGGGAAACAGCACGAAATACGTATCATTGTTATATTGTTTTTGTAATAATATTAGATAAACGAGTCGAGATGGCTCAGTGGTTAGTACATGTGCATCTTAACCGATGATTTCGGGTTCAAACCCAGGCAGGCACCACTATACATATGTGCTTAATTTGTGTTTATAATTCATCTCGTGCGCGGCGGTGAAGGAAAACATCGTGAGTAAACCTGTATGTGTCTAATTTCATTGAAATTCTGCCACATGTGAATTCCACCAAACCGCATTGGAACAGCGTGGAGGAATATATTGGAACATATTATACACTATATACATATACACCCTCTCTTTAATGGGAGAGGAGGCCATTAGCCCAGCAGTGGGAAATTTACAGGCTGTTACTTTACTTTTTTAGAGAACCAGAATTGACAATTATTAATCGTTAACAACAAAATACTTCAATATTTTGTTGTTAATGATTATTATTTTATATCCTCCAATAAATTTATTAAAAGTAATCTTGTTTTGTTAATAGTTTTATTTAACACAATCTTGGCGACAACAATTATGTATATTTAATCAGTAAAGGATTACAGAAATTATGTTTTGAATTAATCTCGAAAAAAAACGATTCAATGATGTAAGAGCCTTCTCGAATAAAGTATAATTATACTTTATTATAAATTACCAAAGCTTGACGGATTTTAATACAGTAAAAATAATATATTTAGAGACGAAAAATATTTACTGAGGTTGAAATTACGTTTTCTTAAATCCACTAAGATTTCAAGGAAAAACTAAAAGTAGAAATTCGCTTATAAATTTAGTTTCTTAAAAGGTTTGGAGAGGTTTCGGTCTTATTTACGTCTTTATTAACTTTTCATCTCATTATGTTTTATTTATCTTATTCCGCGATCTTCTTAGACTTATTTTGTTATTTATAAAGATACCAGCTATCTGTTTAGGTATCAGAAGCATATAATAATAATCGTAAGCAATTTTTTTATGTTGAAGAACAAATATAAAAGAAAAAATCTTGTTTTATTTCCAGCTAGGAAAGTAGAAAGTTGCTCTAAACTTATAAATATAACCTAATCCAATTATAACTAAACGTTTAATATGCGTATATTATTCTAAGTTCGGGTAATTATTTTCTGCAACAGCTTGTCTTTCGACATAGGCCTCCTCCAAAGATTTTCTCTGTCCTTTGCAACTCTGATCCATTCTGTACTGGCCACCTTTTTCAAATAATGTTGTCTTAGATTTTCGCGATTATTAGACATCGAAATAAAACTAGTTTTAACGGATTTAAATCGCGTATATTAATTATTTTTATCATCCCAACGTTTCGAGCACTTTACAGCGTTCGTGGTCACGGGTAGACTATCAGTCTAAAAAATAATTAATATACGTGATTTAAATCCGTTAAAACTAGTTTTATTTCACCTTTTTCAAACCATCTTCCCATTTTTTCGTTTGTCCACCTTTGCTTCTTTTGCCGTCTCTTGGATATCGCTCTGTTATTATACGGGTCCATTTCTCTTGCCTTTCTCTTAACATACATATTATGTTATCTACTATAATATGCACGTATAGATTTTCTCTTGAATCATCATGTTGCTGGATGAAAACCATATTAAAACCCTTTCAAAAAATCCACGCGTACAGACGACGGGAAACGACTATGTTACTGCGTAGATATTTGGCAAGTTTTTGTAACACTATAATTCAAATCATGATTTTAGGGATATTAGCCGTCTTTATATTTTCTTAAGGGGTTCTAGGTATGATACTTTAAGAACTTAACTCAATTTTTCACCTTAGTAACACTTAATGTTAATTATAAAATGAGGTGTCAACATTTTCCAGATAGAAGTATTTTATAACGCTTCTCAAATGTATTGTTACACATGTAATAGAATTTCCCCGTTTGGATTCAGTGATCTTCTATTAATCTTAACAGAAGTTTAAAACTCGAGTAACTCAAACTTAAGCTTCTTGCAATCTTGATCCTCAAGTATAAAAAAAAACTGTCTTCCCCCAATAATATTAGAATTTCCCTGTTTTGAATCAGCGATATTCGAATTCTCTTAATCGAAGTTTAAAACTCGAGTAACTTGGCCATAAACTTAAGCTTCCCGTAATCTTGATCCTAAAGTCCCCTTCCCAAATCTTCCCCAACACCTACATGGTACAGGTTTTTCACTACGATGAATAAGAAGGATATCAGATAAGTATTTATTTGGTGGTAGGGCTTTGTATAAGTCCGTCTGGGTAGATAACACCCACCTCAGTTATTCTACCGCCAAATAACAGTACTCAGTACGCCAGTGTATCTACAGGCACAAGGGATATATCAGCTTAGTTCCCAAGGTTGGTGGCACATTCACGATATAAGGAATAGTTAATATTTCTTACAGCGTCTTTGTCTATGGATGATGGTGACCACTTACCATCAGATGGCCTATATGCTTGTTCGCCAACCTATACCATAAAAAGAAAAGTAATACGTGATATAAAATGAAATTATTTTAATAACATGTATATAAATTGAACCTACTCTTACACGTTGCCATAGGAAAATGAATCGATGAGATTCTGCGAGAGCTCAAGTGCGGCAATAGCTTTAAAGATGTCGATTGCAGTTGCTTCCGCGTTGTCTAGTTGGACAAATGTGATCAGAGCTTTATGGCCTGTAAATCAGTTTAATCGGTAGGTCTAAGTTATATTGGTTTCTGTACCAGAAAGCATCGTATTTTATCCCTCCTTTAACAAAAATACAGGTACGTTTTTTTGCGTTTGTTTCTAAATATAATTATTTTTATTTTCAACCGAGGAGATTATCAATTCGTCTGTATTTTTTTGTTTGTTATCTCATAACTTTTTACTGGGTGGACCGATTTTTTTTGTTTTTGTAAATATAACAATAACTATAACTACGTTATATTAATCGAAAATCGACTTTTAAGAAGTCTAATGTTTTTCATTTCATTTTACTTAGGAGGACTCTAAAAATATGTTGATTACGCAATTATTTTTATTACTTTTTAGTGCATATTTGTTTGTTTTAAAATAGTGTTTTGTTTGTAGTCGGTTTTTCTTTTTGTTAAAATGTTTAAAAATGAAGATTTCGCTAATCCGGCTTATATATGTCACCGAACAACGTTAGCAATATTCAGTTTTTAATTAATTATTTGTTACATATCAGTGATATCAAAATTATAAGCTTAATATTATTACGTTAGTCATACTCGCACACTTTTAAAAAAATAAGAGGATATGAACGCAACCTTAAGATATCTAAAGCATCAATACCTTGTTACGTATTTCATAGAAAAACTTTTTGGCGCGAAGTTTGGTTGCTTGAGACATACTATAATAGTAATACCATATGCCGTTTTTAGTTGATTTTTGTTATTAACTATTATTCAGTTTAAGTAATTCATGCTATAAAGTCGCATAGTTAGTCTATTCTTTTTAAAAAGTCATTTTAATTTAAGAAGGGTTGGACATTTACAAATTAATTTCTTCGTCCAATCTCCAACTCTTGGGGCCAATGTTCCAATTCGAATATAATGAAAGAGAAATTAAAATAACAGCTTTCATTTGACCTTATTACCTTCATATTTATGTTTCGTAAACATTTTTATTAGTTTAGGAAGAACTTCAACGCTAAGAGGATCTTTTGCGCGCCATATATCATTGATTCCATTAGATAATACTGACTCCCTATAAGGGTCGAATCGAGTGTAAGCGATATTCGTAACGCAATTGTCTTAATAGAAAAAGCTAAGGCTTACAAGTAAATAAATAAATATTGGTCAGTTAAATTTCCCACTGCTAAGAGCTTACTTTTGAGGAGAAGATTGGAAGCATATTCTACCACATTGCTCCATTGCCGTTGGTGAATACAGATGTGGCAGAATCTTGTTGAATTTCGTCTCGTGCAGGCCTTACGATATTTTCCCTCAACGCCGAAAACGAAAAAAATTATAAACCCATGAAAATTCAGTGGTGCTTGCCTTGGTTTGAACTCGTAATCATCGGTTAAGTTGCACGCATTCGAACCACTGGGTTATCTCGGCTCTTAGTCTTCTCACTTTTCAGTTTATATAACAATCGCCTCCATCTGAACAAGCCTTTAATAGTTTCCTTAGTGATATATTAGCCTTTTGCGCGGGTTGAACGCGGGTCGAAAAATTGTGATATTAAGTTTGACAGAGTTACAAATTCAGATTATAAATCAAGACAGATGGAGCGCAAGAAACATTATGGTGAAGCAACAAAAGCGAATACAGAATCCAAAGCAAACCTCAATTCCCTGTACTATAAAGCGACGTATGCTTTTGTTAATATATCAAACGGGCGCGCCCAAATAATTGTTAGTTATATTAACAAAATTTTATATTTTTTCATTGTGGGGGCTTTGTATTCAATTTTGATATATCACTATTATATAGCTTGCGGGTTGCCTGTTATTTATTTTTTCTTCACAATCTGAGGTTAAGAAAACGTAATATTAAAAAAGTAATTTAAATTTTTTTTTTTAAACTAGGTATCCAAGCCGGCTTTGGACAATGCTGATTCTACATTATAGGTACTACAAAATGTTGTGTATAATTTCTACTTTCGTTGCGTCAACATATCAATTTCTTTCCTGCGCTTATAATTGTATGCAAGAGTTTCATTATAATCGGTTTAGTAGATAAGTCCTAAGAACAAAACAAACAGAACACATCTATATTATTATTATTAGGATAATTGAATCGACTATATCTTTGGGAATTATTATTATTGAAGTTATTTAAGATTTCCAGTGAAATAAAACAATTTAACATTTTATCAGCCGCGTGGATAATCTGAGTGTATTGTCTCTGCCTAATGGCTTCGCAAAGTCAAGACCTGAACGTTCCTTTGATATAAAACTGTGACCCGAATGACTTAGTACTTCTCTGAATAATTTCTTTTCTCTGAGTGAAATTGTGAATGGAAAAGTTAATCGTAGCTATTAAAACGAATTAAAAACATTTTCAACTGCGTAACTCGTAACTGTTCTTTGATATTATTTACTTGATTTAAATCGATATTTTAACAATACATCGATTACAATTTTATGTTCGATTATTAATTCTTTCACAGTAAAATTATATCTTATTACAATATGTGTGGGTAACTACCCAGTCGGGCTTACACAAAACCCTACCAAGTGAAAAAGGTAACTTAATTCTTTATTATATATCACCTAAAATATCGATATCAAATTTTAACATTATATTGCCAGGCTGCGAAATTTAAATAACCAAAATTTAACTTACCATGTTAAAGAGTTATCCACGGTAGTTGAGGAAAATAGGAAGTATAAAAGTATCAATCTACACGCTTTCGTAAAAACGGCTCATGTAACAGGAAAATCAACTAATTTCCTAAGCCATATAAACCAGGCGTACACTTTTTATGATCCTTCCCAAAATTTCCCCTTCATCGAGAACTTGCATAAGCTAATCGAATATCTTCATAAACTTGATATTTACATAAAGTTCCTGGTTTGAAGAGGAAACTTACCATACATCTATTTTATAAAAGACCAGCGAACTCTAATAAAGTGGTCCAAAATAAAAGGGTATACGAGCGCTGAGGACAGCTACAAATTGGTACATATTTAATTGTATGAACTTATCACTTGGTGGTAGGTTGGTCCGTCTGGATAGGTACCACCCACTCATCAGTTATTCTACCGCCAAATAACAGTACTCAGTATTGTTGTGGTCCGATTTGAAGGGTGAGTGTGTAACTACAGGCACAAGGGATAGAACTTCTAGTTCCCAAGTTTGGTGGCACATTGACTACGTAATTAGTTGCTATTTCTGCCAGCTTCATTGTCTATGAGTGATGGTGATCACTTACCAACAGGTGGCCCATATGCTCTTCCGCCAACCATTAGAAAAAGAATATCTGATATTGTATATACAAATGATTTCGGAAGCATTTATTTATCTATACTTATAATAAATCTGTAGAGATGTCAATTCTGTACATGAAATATTTTTACAAAATAACTATCAGGGGGTGATCAGGGGTCGATACTGATGGCAAAAATGCAATCAGTAAAATTTTTGTCTGTCTGTCTGTATGTCCATATAACCGTTATAGAAACAAAAACTACTCGACGGATTTTAACGAAACTTGGTGCAATTATTTTTCATACTCCTGAGCTGGTTATAGTATACTTTTCATCACGTTAAAGTCCATAGGAGCAGAGCAGTGAAGGGAAATGTCTGAAAAACGGGAGAAGCTACCCCTACGATTATAACACTCTCAATCATCCCAAATTACAAAAGTTAACAGTATTAACTATTCCATAAAAAAAAAATCATAGAAATCGGTCTAGAAACACCAAAGTTATACATAAAATACGCTAATAATAAAGCTATCGCACGTCAGTACTAAATCTATATTATTATATAAATCTCTAGAGTCTGTCTGTACACTTATTTTTGTCGTAATTCGTCATAACTGTGTTCTTTGACTGACTTAATTTTTACTATTTTTGAAATTTTTGTGTGTCTGTATCTTTATAAAAATTGGCATACAGGAAAAACATGTACTTGCGCAAATCATAGGCGATCTATACATACGAAAATATATATAGATAGCCAAAAGAATGTTTTTGTATGTGTATCATCGACAAACTCAGAAACTATTTGATCGATCATTATGACAATTGGTATGTTTATCTATTGTGTTATGGAGAAAGTAATTATTTCATCCGTATCATTAAAAATAACCAACAGATGGCCCTTACGTGTATCACGATGCACTTATATTCCGATCAACCGATACTTATAAAATAGGAAATAAAAAATGAAAATCTATTCAAAAAGCATAACAACTAACTTAATTTCCGTCATATGCCAATAAACATAAAATAATCACAACAATAATAATAGTCATTTTAAAATGAGATAATTATTATAAATTACATATATGGGAAGAAGTGATTAGCTGTTCCGATTATAAGAAAGTAAACAATAATCATTATTGGTAAGTATACTCATAACTCCAATAACAATGAATCTTTAGTATTAAATGTAAACGTAAGACACATAACCAAAAAAAAAACAACTTATTTATATAAATTGAAACCACCATGCCATTGAAGAAATAGAAGATCGGAATATCAACAATATATACGTAGCGTCATCCAAAAGAGCTACGGAAACAACACACCAACAAGAAATACGTTTAGAAACAAATAGAATCCGAATTTCTACTTTAAGAGCTGCCAAAACAGTTAGTCAACGAAATGATCAAGTTCCAGATCTTCGAACAAGCATCTTTATCGAGAGATACTGATAAACCTGACAAGTCCAATGACTGGATGATGAACGATTAAAATAGACTAAGTCAAGAACTAGAACCAATCTCAATAAATCAGCCTTCAATTACTATATAGGTTATGATAACAAGATGAATCCCGATGTGATCATTGGTTCAATGAATATAGTATGCCCATATTGTCACGCTAAATAAACTGATGGTATATGCTACTCCACTGGTAAAATGTATTTACCACAACTGGTTGAATCACCAGAACCTCTTCTTACCTACGTGACGGGAACCATTAAAGAGTCTAAATATTTCCTTCAGTATATTAGAAATTACAATTCATGCTTTTAAATGACATCTTTTGGAGCAATAAATATTGTACAATACAATAATTTCGCGTCTACGCTTAAAGTGTACCATATGATTGGTTCACTTCTTCCAGTATCTAAATAAAATCCCCAATCTCTGGACATTTATTTCACGGACAACGTAGAAAAAAAATTGATCTTCGATGCATGACCACAACTAATCGAGAAATAATCGCTAAGTTTAGGATTATGCCTAAAACTACTCTAGAAAGTGAAAAAACAAATGATTCAAAGTAATTATCAATGCAGATAGAACGCAGAGCATAAAAGGCGTATTAAAGCTTCCATAGCTCCTGAAGTCACAGCTGTAATTGTCGGTACAGAAATTACATAACGAGGTATTGTTATCACTAAGCGACACAAAAACAATCAAGGTATCGCTGAAAAATATCAATCGTATGACAATTATTACGATTATCCAATTATGATTATGCGAGCAGAAGATGGATATCATCTCGGACTGTATCAAAATAATCTCAAGACTGGCTCTATGACATCGAAGAGTTAGATTTTTATGCGTATCGTATTATTAGAGATAATTAATCTAACAATATTCTGAAGTATCGTCAACTGTTTTAACAATTCATTGTTGACATGTACGCTATGGTCGAGCACGAACGATTAAATTACATTCGATGCAACCAATCAAAACTTCAAGCCAAAGGGTACATTTATTTATTTATTTATTTATTTATTTATTACATAGGTCGCTAACAGAGCATACATTCTTACAATTGTACATGCTAATAAACAAAAGAAGATCTAGACTAAATGATGCCCTAATTATAAGCAACACTGCATTCTAATAAGACAACAACATAATACTTAGTACTAATAGTTTAGTGAGCAAAAAAAAAAAAAGTTAGTATTTGTTCTCAAACAAAAATATACGAATGTGTTTTTTAGTTATTACAATAATTAATTAAACATTTATAGAAGAATGAAGAAATTTAAGTTTTATGGTTTTCTTAAATTTATAAAGAGAATCAGAAAAAATATCAATATCATTGCTTGAGCATAATGTTTTGTGAGATCGTATCATTCTATTAAGTGGCGCATTTTGACCCAGGTTGGTTTTACAAAGTTTTTCATGAAATAATGAAACATTCTTTGATCTAGGTAGTCTTGATGGTATGGCAAAGTCGATTTGGGTCAATAACCATTCGGAGTCAAATACACCTCTTACATGCATATGTCTTCGATCTGATAGAGAATGCATTTTAAAGTGTTTCAGTTGATCCTCATAACTACGAATAGATTTATCGACTCGACAATGATACGAAATGTGCCATAAAAACCGCTTTTGAATAGATTCTAACCTTTTTTTATATATATTATAATGTGGATTCCAAACAACGCTGCAGTATTCGAGAATGCTACGAACTAGTGCGTTATATAACCATATTTTTGTTTCTGGTTTCTTGAATTCCTTACAATTACGCAAAAGAAATCCAAGAGTTCTAAGTGCTTTTTTGTAAACATTATCTATGTGCCTATCAAAACGTAACTTTGAATCAAGTACTACTCCAAGATCTCGCATGTGCTTAACTTCACACAATGGTATGTTATTTAAATGATATGAGCCCTGAGATTTAATTCGACTTCTCGTGAAACGGATGAAATTACATTTATCAGTATTTAGTACCATACCATTGTTAGTGCACCATGAGGCTAAACGGTTTAAATCACTTTGCAAAAGTAATACGTCATTGTCATTCCGGATGCATCTAGATACTTTTAAGTCATCAGCGTATAAATAGTAATCGGAATATTCAAAACTGCTACACAGATCATTAATAAAAAGATTAAAGAGTACAGGGCCCAGTATAGAACCTTGGGGGACTCCGGAAGTAGACGTAAATGGAGCAGAATTGTAACCGTTGACTACCACAACCGATGTTCTATTATAAAGGTAGGATTTAAACCACTTCAGCAATTGGTCTGTAAAACCATACGTAGCCAGTTTATGAAGTAAGATTTGGTGCTGCACCTTATCAAAAGCCTTACTGAAATCAGTATATATGACATCGACGGTCTGCCTCGAATCTAAAGCCGCAGAGAGTTTCTCCACAAATGCGACAAGATTAGTGCAAGTAGATCTGGCTTTTATAAATCCATGTTGATGTGGGGATATAAGTTGTTAATATAATAAATTTACGTGATACATACAGATGACAAGGTTGTAAATGTAATAACATCGATATTTGATAGAACCGGATAATAGAGGACGTTTTTGTGTGATACAAACTTTTCTAGACTATAGAAATTTAATTAAAATTTTCATCGTACCAACTTTACATCGAGATTACACCAACAAAAACATTCTCATAAATCATATCTGTTTCCGGATTCAAAAAAAGAAGATATGATCTTGATAAATAAGTTTATGGGTGTTATGACCAATCTGCAGCCTATCGAGAACATCATTGACGAATATTAAATGAAATAATTTTTAAGTATTTGATTAGATTACATTCTATCAGTAATTAATTACAAAATTAAAAATTAAAAAAATATTTTTCTACGACTAATGCCCAGCGAAGCGGGCGGGTATAGCTAGTTGTAAATAAAGTTATCATTTTAAAAATATTTATAGTATAATAATATTACGATTTTACGTTCATTTCATTTAGGCAATTAGCCACAGTCTGTCCTCTTAAAGAGATGGTTTGTGGTTTTTCTGGGAGGCTTCTGTTGTACCACTTAATGATAAGTGTTTACCATCGCCCATATACATTGACGCTGTAAGAAAGAATAACCATTCCTTATTATTCCTTATATTATAGATCTATAGCCATCGCCTCCTTGTTCTCCAAGGTAATGGAGTCAATTATAAACTGCCAATTCCTGCGGTACCTAGAGGAATACCAGCTGTTTATATACTGTTAGAACGGCTTTCGTCGGGGTCACTCAGCCGGTGATCTTCTAGTTTACTTTACACACAGATAGGCGGAAGCAGTTGATAGCAAGGGGCTGGTATTAGCGGCCAGTTTGGACACAGAGATAAATTAAGATGTTAGGTCTTTTGTGCTTGCAGTTACACTGGCTCACTCACCCATCATACCTTCAAACAATACTATTAGTATATAGTAGTATTACTATTTGGTGGTACAATAATAAACTCATTAAAACTCAGTTAAACTTGCTCTGGTATCGCAAACTGCAGAGTCTGCATGCATTTAAACATTCTAAGAAAATTAATATTTTTGTTTATTAATATCACTTACTATCTCCAACAAAATCCAGATCAAAAAACACATGTTGAGGTCATTGACTGAGTTTTATGTTTGGACTAGAGCAGATGCTATATTAGTATTTAATACATTTCTTATTATGTTCATTTTTCCTTTTATTGTTCTAGCTACATAAGTCGTTTTCGTAATTGAGTTTCTGTTTATTGAATAAATAAATGAGTATTATTATGTTTATTCTTGTTTAAAATAATGCAATGGCTACTGCAGCCAAGTTTATTTACATGTAAAGTTAGAGTAAGAAAACCTTCGTTACAAATTCATTCCTTTATCAAGTCTTAAACTCTTAGTACCTTTTGAATCTAAACATCAAATCATTGCGACGCAATACGTCATTCTCGATCGGTAAAGCAGATTATCGCTTATACTGAGCACACGAAAATAGATCTTAAGGTGACGAACCTCTTCTTACCTCGACTGTACATAATATATATCTATATATGTGTTTAAATAAATAAGAGAGATCCAGGATGAAATCAACAACTTTACATGCTTGCAGAGTGACGTATATTTAGCGCTGAAAACTTCCAAGTTTGGGCTATTGTTAAGAATTTAATTGCTCGGAACACGATATATTTGTTGAACCCAACATTTAAGGAGCAACCTTATAAGTTAGTAGATCAAGGAAGTATAATTTCTTGAGCCTATCTCAATCTTAAATATAAATACTAGTAGTAGCCCGCGGCTTTGTTCGCGTTTTAGGGTATTGGTTGTCACGTGTTAGGCAAACAAGCCTATATCCTTTCTTGGGGTTTAAGTTTGCTTCATAATAAATTTCATCAAATTCGGTTCAGCGGTTTTGTCGTGAAAGACAGACAGATAGACAGAGTTACATTTACGTTTATAATATTAGTGTAAGTAGGGAAAATGACCAGCTGTTATTTGGTCACTACCGCGCATAAACATATAAGTAGGGAATGGTCCTTACTATGATATGGAAAACTAAGATGTTATGACTCTGGTGCCTTTGGTTACACTGGCTCACCCTTCAAACCGGAACACAAGTGTAATAAGTAGGGCGTACTTACCCAGACGACCTTGTATAAAACCCTTCCAAATAAATATGAATATATTTAAGACAAATATAAATATACATTAAAAAAATTGTCCCAAAAACCGAAAATAATTCCATTGTAAGAAATCGTTGAATTAAAACGAGGTTCCCATTGTTATGTATTCAAATCAAAAAGGGCAGAAAGCACAAAGGCTTTTGATATCTATAATTGAATGGGGTTGAAAAAATATAAGAGATACCCAAAGTACCTCGATTGACCATGGACAGCGTGTGAGCTTGAACACTTCGCCGACGAATTGAAAAAAAAAATGTGTGAAAACAAATCAAATACGTTTTCTATTGCTTAATAAATGCCATAACCAAACTTAAGATTTATGTATATGTTACCGTTAGATTAAAAAATCCGTTAGATTAAAATCTGACGAGACAGATTGTAAATTGTCGAAATATTCTCAATAATTTCTATTTAAGTATGAGCGAGTTAAGGAAGACTGACTTCTCCTGGCACGGGAACATGCACTCAAAAGGAGAAGTCAACGCTCGCAAAGTTAATGAGGTGTTTTTTTACTGATAAATATATTTTTTTTATTTTTAATTGTTTTTTAGGTTTCCGTACGTCTGAATACAAAAACGGAACCCTTATAGGATCACTCGTGTGTCTGTCCGTCCGTCGCTTACAGTCAATTATCTCCGAATCTTTTAGACCGATTAAGTTGAAATTTGGTACACATATCAATTCCTGTAACCCAAAATACAGAACGTGTGACGTGAGCAGATGAAATCTGTATATGGGGGGTCATTTTTGGGGGGGAAGGGGAAAATTAAAAAAAAAAATCTGAAAACTGCATCGTGTGGCATATCAAATGAAAGGTCTAGTTGAGAAGATCTTAAATGTATTTTTTGTAATTTTAAAATAAATAGTTTCCAAGTTATTCGAGAAAATAGACGAAAATTGACCATTCCCCTTATCTCCGAAACTACTGAACCTAAAATTTTGAAAAAAATATAGAAATTAGTTTTCTCCTTATAGATTATAGGAAAACCTATAAGAAGTCCATGATATTAAAATAACATGGTAAATCACTCAATATTGTGCGTACCAACTTACATTTGCAGGTGGAATGTGTGGGAGAACATATTTTTTTAGTTACCACAAACAAATTTGGGTCAGATTTTAAAAAAAAATGATAGGTAACATCGTACGGAACCCTCTTCACGTGAGTTCAACTCGCACTTGTCCCCTTTTTTATTGTGAACTGTGAAATATGATTCCAATTTAACGTATTATTTTTCACTATATTGTAATCTATCGATGGGAAGTGGTTAAATTGTGAACTGGCGTAGAGCGGATGCATGTCGCGATTGGTTAAGCGTTATGAGTGTGTGAGTGTTGATTGTCATATTTTAGGCCAAAAAGGAACCTGTGTCCCTTCTTGGAGTACCTTTGGCGGATAACATAAGGAATCATAGCGTCTTTAATTCCAGTTTAATCAGTCGATAATTTATGAAGATTTATACAAACTTTCATCCCCTATTTTCACCCTTAGGGGTGGAATTCATCTAAATCCTTTCATAGCGGATGCCTACGTCATAACTTTATTCAAGTAGGCTTTTACAAGCACTTTTGAATCGTCATTTTACAATTAAGTGAAGCTGTCACCGGTTCGGAAAATAGTCAGTCATTTCTTGTAAACCCTTAAAATTAATGCTTTAATCAAATAAGGCATTGAAAAATGAGAAGAAAAAATTAAACACGCAATACATTTCGTAGCTGAGTTTACTTTTTAATTATTTCTGACATGCAATTTAATTCGTCGTCGTTGTACAGATAACAAGAATTTACTGTCGCTGGTCTCGGAACGAGACGCTTTCCTCTAGCGAACTTATCTGTGGGACTGTAATTACTGTTAATAGTAATATTTGTATATTACGTTTGAATGCAAAATACTCAAACTAGTTTGCAAAACTGCTTACGTAATGCATAGTTAAAATAGCTTTACTGCTTGTGATGTGAATTTCTACTCTTTAAATTAATACGATTAATGATTTGGTTAATGTTTGTGGATATGCATGCATGTAGCATCCCTAATAAAAGTATAATACAAAATGAAATATTATATCAAAACTCTTTTGTAACATCTACTCACACCTTTGTATATAGCTTGATACAAAATGGAAACCAGTGGTTAGAACGCGTGCATGCGGGTTCAAACCCAGGCAAGTACCGCAGAAAATTCATGTGCTTAATTCGAGTTTATAATTCATCTCGTACTCGGCGGCGAAGGAAAACATCGCGAGAAAACCTGCATGTGTCTAATTACATCGAAATTCTGCCACACGTGGATTCCACAAACCCGCATTGGAACAGCGTGGTGGAATATGTTCTAAACCTTCTTCTCAAAGACAGAGGAGGCCTTATCCCAGCAGTTGAAAATTTACAGGATGTTGTTGTTTTTTTTGTTGATAGAAAAAATAATACATAAGGTAGGTAGGTAGGTATACATCAAATATAAAACAAATGTTTCTAAAACAAGGGACTAATAAAAGTTTAATTATTTATTTAAATGAATAGTTAACGTTTTAAAAATATAATATAATGTTTTGTATAAATTCAATTGCTTTTCAAAAATTCCTTCACATAGAAATCCATACTCATATTTCATATCAATAGCATAAGCAGACTTTTTTCCAGTGATTTGGGAACTATAGATGCACATAAAAAGTCCGGTTTTGGTCTCATTTTGAAGAGCTCCAGATATGTAGAAAATTAAAGAGGATTCTTGATGGCTATTTATTAAATTGATACAAACTAACAAATAATTAATTTTAGAGAGCGGAAAAATGTTACTGGCCGATTAGAGAACGGTGCTACGGCTACGGTTTCTTTTTTCTTTTTTTTTTATGGTATAGGTTGGCGGACGAGCATATGGGCCACCTGATGGTAAGTGGTCACCATCACCCATAGACAATGACGCTGTGAGAAATATTAACTATTCCTTACATCGTCACTGCGCCACTAACCTTGGGAACTAAGATGTTATGTCCCTTGTGCTACAGGCACACTCACCCTTCAAACCGGAACACAACAATACTGACTACTGTTATTTGGCGGTAGAATAACTGATGAGTGGGTGGTACCTACCCAGACGGGCTCGCACAAAGGCCTACCACCAAGTAATTTGAGGTTTCATACATCAAACATTTGAGGTTTCATAATTTTGGCGCCAAATAGATAAGTGTGTGTGTGTACTTGAAGATTACATACATACAGTAATTGGTTTCGAAGTTCATAAATTCGGAATTTGAAAATATTTTGAATAAAGTTTCAACTATAGAGTACAATTCACAATCTAGTTTTACGGCGAAGAGTCAATCAATGAACGCTCTAGAATAGTCCGGCTATTTCTGTATTTTATAAAGGAAAACTTAAGTCTAAAGAAATTTTTGTACACCGTTAATCGGAGTTTATTTTTGGCTAGAAATATTGCTACAGTTTATCAATCTTTTCATTCTAGTCTATTCAGTGGCGGATTTAACAATGTGCTGCTAGTAGGCTAGTAGGCTATACAATTTTTGCCGCCCTTACTTTTATTGCAACATTTATGATTTGTGTCCTATCGTCCTCATTACATCGTTTTTTCCCGTTATTAGTATGATTATGAACTGGGTGATATTTCTGTCAGTTACTAGATTATTTTTCCAACCCGCTATGTAATGACGAGTATGCGGATTACGGACGTCATGTGTATACATATAATTATAAGTTTCTTTTTTAATTTCTGTAAGATAATAACAAATTTGGGCTAATTTGCCACCCCCCTAAATCTGCCGCCCTAGGCTCCAGCCTACTTAGCCTATCGGTAAATCCACCACTGAGTCTATTCAATGTTTTGAGTTTTCTGTTCGGCTGAGTAGGTACTACCCAGTCACCAGATATTCCGTCATATAATACTCAGTATTGTTGCGTTTCGGTTAGAACGGTAATGGTGACTAAATTTAATTGATGGACCAAAGGACTTTTATTTCTTTACGAAAAATACTTCAACGTACCGTACAAATTTCTAAGTAAACCACCATAAGTACACCATCAATATACTAACCATTTGCCAATTGCAGCATTTGCTCTCTTAAAATAATACTGAAACTAAATAATCAACATTTATTTGTGTTTCAGTACATACTAATTCGAAAGGGAATTCGAATTTTAAATATACGTTCTCTTGAGTCACTCATGTGTAAGTGATATCGGTTAATTGGCCTTGGGGTTTGGACGTTGGCAGACACACCTTGGTCGATATTCCCAAGAGTACACAAAGTTTTGCTTTAACGTAAGTTTGATTTTGATTTGCCAATAATTGTCCTTACTGGATTATTTGTTACTAGCGGTCGCCCGCGGCTTCGCCCGCGTAGATAACGGTTCATAATCAGTCTTCTAATATCCCTACTGCTGAGGCACGGTCACATTTGAAGAATTACTGCAACCGGCGCTTGGATCTATTGTGATAAACCTCAAATTCGTGATCACAACACCTCAGCCAGACCAACAACAGCCACGAATCTGATGAGGTTCTTAGGATCGGAGGCCATTATGCCCTCTAAGGACCGAAGTTAGAACATTTTATAGTTCTATCTTTTATAGTTTAGGCATCATACTCAAAAATCAATCTTTTTTGGTAGATTTTTTCCTTTTTTGTCCGAAAAACCCAAAATATCTTACGGAACCCTATTTTTTTTTCAAAATAAAATTTACCCTATGTTATGCGGGATTAATTTATCTTTCGAATGGTGAAAGAATTTTTAAAATCGGTCCAGTAGTTTTTGAGCCTATTCATTACAACCAAACAAACAAAGTTTTCCTCTTTATAATATTAGTGTAGATTAGAAGCATTTGAATCGATATTTATACTAATTGCTAAAATTTTTACGTACATAGAAGTTTTATTTAATAAACAGATATAAACATTACTTTTCAGTAAGGAGAGAAGTTTAAAGTAATTAACATTTTTTCGGGGTTAAAAGTAACCTATGAGTGTGCCCAACAACAATAGCCTGTAAATTTCCCACTGCAGGGCTATTCAATACGGTTTGGTGGAATACACATGTGGCAGAATTCCTATGAAATTAGACACATGCATGTTTCCTTACGATGTTTTTCTTCACCGCCGAGCACGATGGATTATAAACACTACTTGAGCACCTGAATAATCAGTGGTGCTTGCCTGGGTTTGAACTCTTAATCATCGGTTAGGATATACGCGTTCTAATCTAACCTAACCACTGGGCCATCTCGGCTCGTATGTCCAAGCTATATCTTAATCTATCTATCTTTGTGTCCAATTCCATTCAGATCTATTCAGGCGTGATTGTGTAACAAACATTCATTCATTCAAATTTTCATATTTATAATATCAATAAAATAGACAAACAGTTATTTTATTAGTAAAATTAATTAACAAATCTTGTTATAATAACAAACACATAAAAAGTTATACAACAAAAAATATGTAAAATAATTTTACGAAAACTTCATTAAATATTGTAATCCACCAAACCGACTAAACGTAGGAAAACAAACCCTTCCTAAAATCCGAACTAAGGCTAAAACACAATATTTAGGTAAAGTTAATATCCCTTAAAGCAACCGTACTGAATCTTAAATCCGAAATTAACTGAAACTTTGTCACTTAAATTACAATGAATATTATTTTGCGAGCTCGTGGACGCTGAGCTTATTACATTGTTTAAAACGTCTTTTTCTGATGATTATTTTTAAGTGAGATTCTGATGATATTTAAATCATGTCATAAAGTTTAAATTTGAATTAAAACATTGAATGAAATCCTAATCACTGGAGACTGTGGGTTCAAACCCGGTCAATTTTCATGTCTAACTTACTTTGTGCAATCCTGTGTTACTAAATATCATACCATAAGTACAACTTACTTATCCCGCATTTACCAAACGTATCTACCAATAATTATGGGTCAAACTAAGAACCTCCTTTTTTTCGTGTTGGTTAAAGCACTAAAACCTTCTTCTGAATGTAACAAATACTTTTCTGAAAACCGCATCCAAATAACTTTAGCCAAACGCGAGATAATCGCGGACAAACATACATACATACAAACAATGGAACTGAGAACGTCCTTTTTTTTAAGTCGGTTAAAAAACAGCAATATTTACTAATGTATTCAGGTTAAAAGGATAAGTAAGCCAGTATAACAGGCACAAAAGATAACCTCTCAGAACACAAGGTTGTTGGTGCATCAGTATTGTAAGAAATGGTTAATATTTCTTGATGATGTTGTCAATGGACGATGGTGACCATTTATCTTCAGATGGAGTAGTATTTGCTAGTTTTCCTACTGATTTTATAAAACAACTAATGATTTGTGGTGAAAGAGCTGTTTGTGTTCAATAAAAATCCGACATTTGTATATTAACCAATCCGTAATCTGTATAGAAGCATTGATGGAACCCTCTTCTCTATAAACATACAAACATATGTATATAAGCTGTTACTAGACTGTTGTTATTGTTAATTGAACTAAATCTTTAATCAAACTATTTGATATAAATACTTTTTTGTTCCATTTGCTGTCGAAACGCTTGGCCCTTGGAGTAGTGGTGCAAACAGCTTCATCAAAAATATAACACCTCGCCTCTTTGCCTCCACTGGTGACAGGAGGGCTGGTTCATTTTTTGCCCAGAGGATCGGAATTGCGATTCAACGGGGATATGCTGCTAGCATTCTTGCCACCATTCCACGCGGTCAAGATTTATGCAGTAACTAGTTTTAGTTAATATTTGTATATATAAATATTTAAGCATTTAATGTTGTTAATTCTTATGTTAATAAAAGATTTGATCCTCAAATAAAATAAATCAAAATATACTTAAAGAAACTACAATTTTACTGTCGATATAATATACGAAAAAAACTGAAGTCAATAACAAAGTTAAAATCTTTATTCAATAAAAGCCCAAACCAAAATCTCACTAGTCAAGTAAGTATTCTTAGAGAAATATCTTGGCATCCAATGTCTACTCGGTCCCAATTAATCACACACACACACACACACGCACACACACACACACACTCACACACACACGCACACACACACACACACACACACACACACACACACACAGAATTAATCAAAATAGGTCTAATCGGATTCCAACTTTAGTAACACACACGTGCAGAAACAAATAAATAATAATAGTAATAATATTACACATGCTTATGATTCGAATAACAAGTACCCCAGCCCTAAAATGAAACTTTGAAAGGAAGTTTTTTTTACCTCAAAGATAATAATTACAATTTATGATATCGTTAATAACACATTTTTATTTGAAAAGTCCCGGGGCTCCTTATTTCCAAGATCAACTGAAAAGTTGTAGACTTTGTAATATCTTTTATGAAAGCATGAAAACATCTTAACGATTCTTTTACAATTGAAAACTTTGAACATTTTATGGGATCTTGTTGTAAATTGATATACATTGTGCCACAAAAGAGTTTCTAACTGAAGTATTATCGGATGAAATATGTTACAAATTTATACTTGTTGCTTGCGTTTACAGAATTTTTGGCACGATTTCTGCGGCATTTAAGTAACGTACATTATTTTATTTATTTGACTAACTAGCAAATTGGACGGCTACATAACCTATCTAAATATTAACGCTTCAAATTTACATCGTCATGAAGTTAATATGTATGAATATTTATTCGTAAATATTTGTATCTTATAGTCTATTCCTTCACCATCTACCTGTTTCTTTATTTAATTCTCTCTTTCAATTAAGTCGTCTGTAAGAAATGGCTAATTAACCACAAGACCTTTCCTGTTCTACACATTAATTAGTTCTTAGTATTTTCTTTACTGTTATCTTGTGGTGTAAAATAAATATAAATAAAAAACAGAATACTGAATTGGAAGTTTTTGTTTTTCAAAAGCAGTGGACCACTTGAAATTGATGGTAAGTGATCAACACTGTTCATAGGCCTTGTAAGAAATTAACCATCTCAAAGATCGTTATTGCGTTACCAACTTTCTGGTGTCCCTTGTGACTATAGTTACACTGACTAACTCATCCTACTGTTAGGAAGTAGTGACGTCACGAACGCCTTCTCTAAAGAATATGTCATAAGTGTGGTGATTGAATGTATAAGGTATGATGAACTGATTGGATGAATTTAAATTGGATCAGTATGAATGAATGAAAGTATTTATTTTTATTTTCTTTATTTGGGAAACAAACAGTACAATAAGTCTTAATATTATCGAATACAAATTAAATAACAAGCCAATCAAGTTTCCACTCATAAATTAATATACAATATTAGAGCAATAAGAAAAAAAGGACGATATTACACAATTACAATAGCAGCAATTACAATTTTATTTTAATTTAAAGGA
The DNA here is from genome assembly GCF_905220365.1 of Vanessa cardui. Classification (NCBI taxonomy): domain Eukaryota; kingdom Metazoa; phylum Arthropoda; class Insecta; order Lepidoptera; family Nymphalidae; genus Vanessa; species Vanessa cardui. The sequence goes on along the minus strand of NC_061145.1, from coordinate 8,165,484 downwards.
TAATTTAAATAATTAATAAAATTAAACTAATCTCTGTATACGGAAACCTAGCTGAAGGATCGTTCCTGTTTTTAATATTTTTATAAGACAAGTTTCCTCACAATGTTATCCTTCATTAAATTATTTTTAAGCACAATTTAATCATATGAAAATTTATTATTTTTTTACGGGTTTTTTAAAACAAATATGAGACAACATCACATACATTACTCTGACCCCAATGTACGTAGCTAAAGCATTGTGTTATGGAAAATCAGAAGTAACGACGGTACCACAAACACCCAGACCCAAGACAACATAGAAAACTAATGATAATCTACATCGACTCAGCCGGGAATCGAACCCGGGACCTCCGAGTGGAGTACCCATGAAAACCGGTGTACACCGGTTTTCATGGGTACTCCACTCCACCACTCGACCACGGAGGTCGTCGTCGTCGGTTTGAACTCACAATCTTCAGTTAGAATTCACGTGTTCTGATCTCTGAGGTACTAGACAATATAACCAGTTATCACCTCTATCAGTTGCTTAAATGAACTTTCAAAACAGAACAATGTGTAAATAATCTATAAACTAACAATACCACACTGGCTTTATATTTTCCCAGAGACAATAGCACAGTTTGATTTATTATAATTAAAATCACATCTTCAACTTCATTGCATATTAAACTACTAACTGTTACCAGCGGCTTTGCTCGCGTAGGAAATCTGTGTCAGTATAATAAATGTAAAAGTAGCCCTGTCTGTCTGTATGTTGCTCTTTTACGACCAAACCACTGAACCGAATTTGATTAAATTTGGTATGAAGTAATTAATAACAATTAATAACAATTAATTAATTAATAACAGCAAGTCCTTTTGTATTGAAGCAGCACGCTTGTGGAATACCCTTCCGGTTCACATCAGACAAGCGAAATCACTTGAATCTTTTAAAATTAAGGTTAAGCAATACTATTTAGGACTTTAAATGTTCTGTCAATTACATTGCTACTAGCTATTCATATGTATTTGTATTCGTCTGTACTCGTACATAAGTTTATGTCATGCTGTCTATATCTGTATGTATGTATGTATGTTTGTATGTATGTATGTATGTATGTATGTATGTATGTTTGTATGTATGTATATTTATATGTTTTGATATATATTAAGGTATTTGTGTAGTGTATCTTCCTTGTCTAGTGTAATAATTTGTGTATAAATATAATTTCATAAAGTATTTAACCCTGTGCAGTACACCCGCTTTCCGCTTTTTCACATTAACTCCTCCACGCTGGTTGTCTGGAAGAAATCGCTTTTAAGCGATAAGACCGCCTGTTGTACATTTCTTCTTTTTTCATATATTGTGTTATTAAATGTAAAATTTATTTTTTAGTGTGTGTGTACAATAAAGAGTTATTATTATTATTATTATTATTATTAATAACAAGAAAGGACATATAGTTCAGGAATTTTAGCACCAAAAATCGTTCCGCTCTGCATAAAATCCTTCTACGTGATTTTTCGATTGGATTATGTCAGAGGGAGGCACCTAAGTATAAAACCGAGTTTCTGTCATCCGAAACCGCGAGCGTTAGCCGCCATCTTGGAAAACGTTTTTTTGCATATATCTCGGAAACGGTAAGTTTGACGTTAAAAACCGAAGAAATCTTTGAAGGAATGGTAACGGGCTGTATCCTCCGTCGGTGGTATAATTGCTAAGTTGAGCTTGGTGTTCCGAGCTAACTTACCGAAGTTCTGGTATCGGAAGAAGTCAATGGACTTTTCGGTTTTGTTACCTCCATACAGAGCAATAAGAAAGCGTTCGCTAGCTTCAGCAATACTGTTGGGATCGCTTTTTCTATTTCTCGAACGAACATTGAATTTACTTATACTTCCTTTTGTTTGCATAAGGGACTAACGTATTATCACTCACCGCTGATTTTCATGATATTTTATTGTGCTATAACTTAAAATATTTTTAGTGTGCAAAATTTCCTTTTTAATCTTTCATTTCCCTCCTCTTTACGATAAATATAATAGTTACCGTCTCCATGATAAAATTTTTCGATTCTCCTGTTTTGTTTGCATACCAGAGTAACGTATTACGACTTGCTGCTGATTTTCGATTCCAGGTGACTATTTTTATTCAGCTAGAACTCAGCAACTAAGCATTTTACAAGAAAAAGTTTTATACAATATACATTTGTAGGATATGCTCTCCAACTTTAATTCACACATTTTTTTCGTATCTCCAAAAATTATTGACTCACTTTACAAAAACAAAAAAATTGATTTTTTTTAAATATATCGGAAAATATCAATAATAGGCGGAAAAGTTTGATTTAAAAAGGTGGGAAATTTTGTTTTCTACAAAAAAGATTTCTTCGGTTCTTTGAAATAAACCAGGAAAAGCGTGAATAGCGAGACGGACATAGTTACCTTCGCATTTATTATATAAGTATGTATAAACTATACAATAGTAGCACGTTCCAACTTTGTCTCAGACACGTGATCATATATTTTATCTTGTTATTTGATTACCGAATCCTACCATTAAACTTTTATCACTTCCTCCATTGATTCCCTTATCTATAAAAGGGGTTGTGCGATTGTATTACGGACCGTTCGGCTGTGAGTTATTGGATCAACTGAAATAAACGATTGTCTGATCTGTTTTATGATTATTTACACGAGATGAATTATTAATTTTAATGTTATTTGCTGGTTCTTATATAGTCTACCGTTACTTTAATCGTTGTAAAGAATAGCATTGTAAATCTGTTTATTTGAAAAGAGCAACTATGCGAGTTTCTTGCTACCTCCGAGACATGTTTATTTAATTATTGACGATTCAAAAACGCTTCACTGTGAAGTTCACTTGAATAAAATTGATTTGATTTAGTATCAATCAGTAATGTAGCAATGTACAGGCACAAGTGAAAAATGTTGATTTGCCGTATACCGTAACAAATGTGAGCCGAGATGGCCCAGTGGTTAGAACGCGTGCAAGCTGTTGTTGTTGTAAAAAAATGTTATATATTATACTATATTATACTAAGTCGATTCTTGTCCCAGTGATAATAGAACGATAGCTGCATATAAAAAATCGGTTATGGCCTCATTTTAAAGAGGCTGCACCATATACGGAAATAAATGAAAGAGAATTGTTGTTTTTTATTAAATTGTTACGAATTTCTTTTGAAAAAAGTTACTGTCCGGTTAGAGAGCACTGCCATGGATATTTCTAAAAAAAATAAGAAACAAAATTAATATAAATTGTTTTCAACAAACTCCAATACTTACTGAACTAATGTATATTATTATTGAAAAGAGATTCATCATTTTGGTAGTTCGGTTGGATTTGGTAGATCATTTTGGTTGTTCAGACATGGGTTTCGAATTCCCTAAAAAATCTTTTGTAAAACGTATTTAAACACAACATACTATGTATACATCGGTGGTTTCATTTATAGTCTCATAGTTCTGCAAGTCACTTTGGGGTTGTCATTGAAGTACCCAAGCTGTCCAAGTCCAAGAGTCATTTAAGCCAGCACAAAAGATGACTAATGTTCCAGAGAAGTTCATGATATATGTTAGTTGGTTCTGTATGGAGAGCTTTTACCTGAAATGGATTCGAAATAGCGAGCGGGGTCAATGACTTTATACGAGTTTTCATGGGCCTTAACCTTTGCCATAGAACCGGTTAGGGTGCGTTATATTTATTGGTATTGTATTATATACCGACTTCAAAAAGGAGGTTATCAATTTGTCTGAATTTTTTTTATGTTTGTTACCTTAGAACTTTTTACTGGCTGGACCGATTTTGATATTTTTTTTTTGTTTGAAAAACATAACAATAACTATAACTACGTTATATAATCGTAAATCGACTTTAACGTAGTCTAATATTTTTCATTTCATTTTACTTGACGGACTCTAAAAAATGTGTTGAATACGCAATTATTTTTATTACTTTTAAATGCATATTTATTAGTTTTAAAATAGTGTTTTTTTTTTAAGTCGGTTTTTGTTTTTGTTAAAATTCATTGTCATTTTGTCATTGCTAAGCTATTCCAAGAGGTGTGACCAAAGTTCACATTACAATCAAGTAAATATAGACCAAAGCTGGCTCCTATGCTGTAACGTATGTACATATATGCATTTGATGCTCTTTTATTTCATATTTTATGGTTTTTCTTTTACAACCGGGTTCTCGGTATTGGTTGTATGCCATTTTCTTTTTAAGTTCAAATTTATAATGAAGTTTTTATAATAAACATTATAGAAACATTTGTTAATTGTCCAATAGTATTGGAAACGTTCTCGTACTATTTACAAGAATTTGTCGTACTAATCGGATAAGAAATCATTATGAAACTTTCGTAAACTTCTTTTCTTGACAAACATCAGTGAAAAGGAAATGTCTAAAGCGCCAAACTGGTAACTTTTGAAATTGAGATTTAAAGTAATGTTCGTAATCCTTATAATCCAATGGTACCATTTTGGCACTTAAGCGTTTCTTTCGATTGACTGAGGAAAATATACTTTTGATTGTGTTTACAAAAACACGCTTTTTCAGTATCGCGAAAACGATAAAATAATGTATATTGTTTATAATTATACTTGTATGTACCTCGTTTTGTGAAACGGAGTGTTCTGTTTATAGATTTGTTTACATAAAACCTTCGCAGTTAATCTGAATAAATATTGAGTTCATTTAGTGTTGTTTTTTTTTAATGAAGTACTTTAATTTGCATTTATTATTATTCATAACAAGCTATACCTTAGTAGCTTAGAATCTCGTAAAGTTTTTGAAGATATTAATTTGATTGTTGAATTTGATGATAAACTCTAGTAAATTGAGAGCTGAGATGGCCCATTGGTTAGAACGCGTGCATCTTAACTGATGATTTCGGGTTCAAATCCAGGCAAGCACCACTATATGTATATATATATATATATGTTCTTAATTTGTGTTTACAATTCATCTCGCGATGAAGGAAAACATCGTAAGGAAACCTGCATGTGTCTAATTTCATTGAAATTCTGCCACATGTACATCCCACCAATCTGCATTTGAACAGCGTGGTGGAATATGTTCCAAAAAATAAGGAGAGGCGTTAATGGAAGAGCAGGCCTTAGACCAGCAGTGGGTCAGACTTTTAAATTTACAGACTTTTACTTAACCATTTAATTTTCTAGTAAATTCTATTTCTTGATGGAATATAGGTATATAAAAGGATGCCTGAAAATGTCTAACGGTTCTATCTAACGGCATAGGCTATTTGACTGGTTTTTAAATTCAATTTTATATTATTTATTTGAAGTTAAGAAACCCAGTAAAAGTTGATTTTTTTATTTCTAGTACATATTTGCCGAAAAATATCATATTAAAAATTCCATATTTAAATAACGCGCGAAAACGCTACTTGGACAATATGGCGCTGCAATGGGGTCGGTGACGTCACTTTTCTGTATTTTAATCTGTGGCACGTATAGTTGAAAAGCAAGGTTTACAAAAAAGTGACTTCATCATAAGCCCGACCAATCAGGAGCGTTTTGTGTCACGTGACAAACGTATGAAAATATGCATTTTTCTTCATGGATTTTTGAATAAATTAAGTATTATTTTCAACTTACGTTAGTAAATAACCATTTTTAAACGCATAATATACACTGATTACAATAATACACAATTTATTTTTCGCATTGTCAAATTGCCTATTATCGAATATGAAAGAACAAGATCAAGATTTAGATGAAATAGGGAGCACCTGTTTTTGAACACATATTTGAGCACTTTAATACCTATCATATGTCCTGAGCATTTGGGAATTGACACATCTCTGTTGAAAATAGTTATTCTAGCAAGTCATTATTATTTAAATTAATTGATCTACTAGCTATACCCGCCGGCTTCGCTGGGCATTAGTCGTAGAATAATATTTTTTTAATTTTTCATTTTATAATTAATTAATTACTGATACAATGTACAAATAATCAAGAAATATGCGAGATCTAATCAAATACTTAAAATTATTTCTTTTAATATTCGTCAATGATGTTCTCGATAGGCTGCAAATTAGTCATGACACCCATAAACTTATTTATCAAGATCATATCTTTTTTTTTTTGAATCCGGAAACAGATATGATTTATGAGAATGTTTTTGTTGGTGTAATCTCGATGTAAAGTTGGCACGATGAAAATTTTAATTAAATTTCTATAGTCTAGAAAAGTTTGTATCACACCAAAAACGTCCTCCATTATCCGGTTCTATTAAATATCGATGTTATAACATTTACAACCTTGTCATCTGTAAGTATCTCGTAAATAAATGTACCCTTTGGCTCGAAGTTTTGATTGGTGGTGGATGTAGTTTAATCCTTCGTTCTCGACCATAGCGTACATGTCAACAATGAATTGTTAAAACAGTTGACGATACTTCAGAATATGGCTAGATTGATTATCTCTAATTATACGATACGCATAAAAATCAAACTCTTCGATGTCACAGAGCCAGTCGTGACATTATTTTGATACAGTCCGAGATGATATCCATCTTCTGCTCGTATAATCATAATTGGATAATCGTAATAATTGTCATATGATTGATATTTTTAGCGATACCTTGATTGTTTTTGGGTCGCTTAGTGATAACAATACCTCGTTTTGTAATTTCTGTACCGACAATTACAGCTGTGACTTCAGGAGCTATGGAAGCTTCAATACGCCTTTTATGCTCTGCGTTCTATCTGCATTGATAATTACTTTGAATCATTTGTTGTTTCACTATCTAGAGCAGTTTTAGACATAATCCTAAATTTAGCGATGATTTCTCGATTAGTTGTGGTACTGAACATGCATCGAAGATCAATCTTTTTCTACTTTGTCCGCGAAATAAATGTCCAGAAATTGGGGATTTTATTTAGATACTGGAAGAAGTGAACCAATCATATGATACACTTTAAACGTAGACGCGAAATTATTGTAATGTACAATATTTGTTACTCCAAAAGATGTCATTTAAAAGCATGAATTGTAATTTCTAATATACTGAAGGAAATATTTAGACTCCTTAATAATTCCCGTAACGTAGGTAAGAAGAGGTTCTGGTGGTTCAACCAGTTGTGGCAAATACATTTTACCAGTGGAGTAGCATATACCAGCAGTTTATTTAGTGTGACAATATGGGCATACTATCTTCATTGAACCAATGATCACACCGGGATTCATCTTGTTATCATAACCTATATAGTAATTGAAGGCTGATTTATTGAGATTGGTTCTAGTTCTTGACTTAGTCTTTTTTAATCATTCATCATCCAGTAATTGGGCTTGTCAGGTTTATCAGTATCTCTTGATAAAGATGCTTGTTCGAAGATCTGGTACTTGATCATTTCGTTGACTAACTGTTTTGGCAGCTCTTAAAGTACAAATTCGGATTCTATTTGTTTCTAAACGTATTTCTTATTTGTGTGTTGTTTCCGTAGCTCTTTTGGATGACGCTAAACATATATTGTTGATGTTGATATTCATTATTGTTTTTTTTTTGGTTATGTGTCTTACGTTTACATTTTATACTAAAGATTCATTGTTGTTGGAGTTATGAGTATACTTACCAATTATGATTATTGTTTACTTTCTTATAATCAAAACAACTAATCACTTCTTCCCATATATGTAATTTATAATAATTATCTCATTTTAAAATGACAATTATTATTGTTGTGATTATTTTATGTTTATTGGCATATGACGGAAATTAAGTTAGTTGTTATGCTTTTTGAATAGATTTTCATTTTTTATTTCATACTTTATAATTATCGGTTGATCGGAATATAAGTGTATCGTGATTCACGTAAGGGTCATCTGTTGGTTATTTTTAATGATACGGATGAAATAATTACTTTCTCCATAAAACAATAGATAAACATACCAATTTTCATAATGATCGATCAAATAGTTTCTGAGTTTATCGATGACACACATACAAACACATCCTTTTGGCTATCTATATATACTTTTGTATGTATAGATAGCCTATGATTTGCGCAAGTACATGGGTTTCCTGTATGCCAATTTTTATAATGATACAGACACACAACATTTTCAAAAATGGTAAACATTAAGTCAGTCAAAGAACACATGACGAATTACGACAAAAATAAGTGTACAGACAGACTCTAGAGATTTATATAATAGTATAGATTTAGTACTCACGTGGGATAGCTTTATTATTAGCGTATTTTATGTATAACTTTGCTGTTTCTATACCGATTTCTATGATTTTTTTTATGGAATAGTTAATACTGTTAGGTTTGGAATTTGGGATGATTGAGAGTGTTATAAACGTAGGAATAGGCAAATATAATCAGAAAGCTTCGAACTACTAAGCTATTGGGAGTGACACGTGTTATTGTGACTCAACCATAAAAGATAGACATAGGCTGTCATGGGATATTTTTTGTATAATTTTAAGGAGAACATTTCGTAATACATGATTTCTGTGTAGCTTTAACCATTAAGGCTAAACACGCGACGGAAGCTCAAAATATGGGGTAACTTTTCCGTTTTTCAGACATTTCCCTTCAGTGCTCCGCTCCTATGGACTTTAGCGTGATAAAAAGTATACTATAACCAGCTCAGGAGTATGAAAAATAATTTTACCAAGTTTCGTTAAAATCCGTCGAGTAGTTTTTGTTTCTATAAAGGTTATATGGACAGACAGACAGACAGACAAAAATTCTACTGATTGCATTTTTGCCATCAGTATCGTACCCTGATCACCCCCTGATAGTTATTTTGTAAAAATATTTCATGTACAGAATTGACTTCCCTACAGATTTATTATAAGTATAGATATAGATAAATAATAACAGTATTGTTTCATTCAAAATGTTTAGTAAGTACCGAAAGATAATAATAACTTTTGGTATAAAAATAACACAACAATTAAGTTTAAAGCAAAGTTCAAAGTGATTGTTTGTTTTCTTTAACCATAAACTGTTAACAAAAACAAACGGATTAATGTTAATCGTTCGAATGGAAGAATAGTCACGTTTAACCGTTAAGGATTCACAGTTCATTCAAATTTGTAGTAGTTACATTTAATTGCTATTTTTAAATTAAAAAGTATTTTAAAAGTGGGTGACTTTTCCTGACCGCTATATATATTTTTTAAATAACAAGATTAAAGTATAACAAATATATAGCTAAATACTAATATTATTTTAAAGATTGGAAGGTAAGTGAGTGCAACACCAGTGAATTTCATAAAAATGAAAATCAAATCAGTAACTTTTTGTCTAATAATAACTAAAAACCTTCATACAACACATACATACATACTTATGCGTGAAAATAAGAACCTCTTTTTTTCGAGTCAGTAAAAGCACTAAATCCTTCTCCTGAAAGTAAGGAGTATTTTTCTGAAAACCGCATCCAAACAGCTTTAGCCAAGCGCGAGATAATCCTGGACAAACATACATACTTGCAGGTGAAACACAGAACCTCCTTTTTGTCGGTTAAAGAACTACTAATTCTCCTGAATGTCAAAAAGCTTTCCTGAAAACCGCATACAAATATCTTTAGCCATAAACGAGATAATCGCGAACAAACATACCTACATATATACATACAAACAATCAAACTGAGAATCTCCCTTTCTTTTAAGTCCGTTTAAATATGTTATATATATTTCAGGGATAACATACATCAAGCATAATTCTTGGATCCAATGACTGATGTACTGATGATGTAAGAAATTGTTAATATTTTAGACGGCGCGAATGTTTGTTAACGGTGGTGACCACTTACGATCAGGGCATATAGATTGTAAAAAAATAATTAATGTTTAACGTATCTTTTACCCTGTAATTATTGTATTAGAAATACATAGCTGTGTTTACCTGAAAATAGCTTTTCATTTTTTTATTTCACTTGTTGTGAAATTTTTAAAATATAAAATTGTTGATAAATATAATAAAGAGAAAAATGGACTGTCGGTCTGTTATCTCAGTATCTACATATACAAAGGCTTTTCTTAATAAAAACCTTAACTATTAATATACTTGCATAATTACGTGTGTTATTAGGTGTTTATGATGAGGACTAAGATATTATTATATTGACGTACGCTTCCTTTGATAACTTACTCAACCTTAAAACTGGAAACCAAAAATAAAAAAACAAACAACAAAACAAAACTAAACAACAGTACGCAGTATTGTTGTGTTCCGCTTTGAGTGAGGCAGTGTAACTACAGGCACAAGGGACATAACATCTTAGTTCCCAAGGTTGGTGGCGCATTGACGATGTAAGGAATAGTTAATATTTCTTACAGCGTCATTGTATATGGGTGATGGTGACCACTTACCATCAGCTGGCCCATATGCTCGTCCGCCAACCAATTCCATAAAAAAAAAATCTAAGTAATACCGTCTGGATTTGGTATAAATCATGAGTGAGTGTTTACAGGGTATTCGCACCCTGCCTCCAAGTAAATTATTTACTGTTGATTTTATAAACGAGTGAAACATCTTGTACATACTATATTATCTGGCTTTTGACATTAAATAACTATATATTTTTGACATAAATATATCCATTATCGAAGCAAATACCGTACCACCGAGCAATCCCTTTGTAGTGTCAATAGATAGACTTGGTTCCCGATATCCAATTATGTGCAGTCAGAAGCAACATATTTACACAGAAAGTACCTGCTCGCCGTAATTCACGCTAAATAGACTAGGATTGAGTTTGATAGGGGTTACGGAAACACACTGATTGTCTGACGATCTTTGTTGTAAGTTTAATCGTTTAGAACCAACCAATATAATACTCATCAGTAAAGTCGTTCGTGTATCTTAAACAGTTTTATTATTTACTAGCAACCCGCCACGGCTTCGCACGGGTGCACTGATACTAAATATTCTACAGATTTTGTTTATTTACGACATCAAATTAGAAACATCTCAAATGATCTGTGTTTTTGTACTATATTGTAATTTTAAAGATTTAAACAGACATAGGGATAGACAGCGGTAAGCGACTTTGTTTTATACTTATATCGCAAAGTTTATTTCCCACTTAAATAAAGAATATTTCTTAGTATTTCTTTGTATTATACCATAAATTCAAGAATTACATGCTCCGTTAGTTAACGGCATTAGAAATGATGACGTTCGAATTGAAACGGTTTTTCTTTTATAATATTTGTGACGTCATTTGGCTACTGATCACGGTTTGGCATGTTGTCAGATAATTTATAAGGCGCCAAGCGAGTTCAACCAATAATTCCATATGACTCTCTTGGAGGATCCTACGTCGGTGGATAACGATGAAACGATGATTTTTTTAAATTATTATAATATCTGTAATTTTTAGAATTTACTTTTATCAATTTAGTATGAAACTAGCAACCTGCCCTTTGCACGGAAGTGTATGCATTGTTATATTACGACCAAATAACAAAATCATTATAAATGTGCCTATGTGTTATTCTGATATATAACCTATATCACTGTAAAATTTCATCCAAATCCGTTCAGTAGTTTTTTCGTGAAAGAGTAACAAACATACATACACCCGTCCTCAGAAACTTTCATATATATAATATTAGTAAGATTAGACAACAAGCTATTTAATTTAATTTTACTATTTGTTCACGATTTTTTATTTTAAATGTTACGACTTTATTGGTATAGTTGTTCCAAAATGTACAGTCAGAGTATGAAAATCTTCATCTGTTTTTAAATTAATTCCTTTATAAAGTCTTTAAACACTTAGTACCTACCTGTTGAATATGAACATCAAATCATTGTGACGCAATATGTCGTTCTCGATCGGTAAAGCAGATTATCGCTCATACTAGAATACTACAATAGAACTTTAGGTAACGAACCTTTTCGTACCCCGACTGTACATTTTCCGGCTATAAAAAAAATAACTTTGATGTGGATTTTTCACTAGAATAACAAAATAGATCACGACGCCTATAAGCATTTCTAGTCTAATAGTTGGTCACGCGTATCCCATTTAAGCGATCGGGTATCTAAGTAATCGATCATATGATTTATTTCGGTTGGTTTAATTAACTCCCAGGTGACGCAGCACTGTGTATATAAATTAGAAACTAGTTACATGTTGTTAGTCTTTATCATCCCACCGCTGGGCATATGTTCTTTATTATAAAATCATTACATAGTATATAATTATGGGTCAAACTAAGAACCTCCTTTTTTTCGAGTCAGTTAAAGCACTAAAACCTTCTCCCGAATGTAACAAATATTTTTCTGAAAACTTAAAATATATTTATAATAATATTTTTCTGAAAACTTAAAATAGATTATTATAAAATTCAAATAGCTTTAGCCAAACGCGAGATGATCGCGGACAAACATACATACAAACAATCGAACTGAGAACCTCTTTTATATGAAGTCGGTTAAAAACCGCTTACCGCTGTCTGTCCCTGCTGTATGCTTAGATCTTTAAAACTATGCAACGTATATATTTTTTAAATAGATGGAGTGATTTAAGAGGAAGGTTTTCATATGTACCTAATATGTGTATGTTATAATAGAGAAACACTGATAATTTTCGACATATCTGTTGTGATGTTGTAAAGTAAAGTAAAGTAACAGCTTGTAAATTCCCACTGCTGGGCTAAAGGCCTCCTCTCCCTTTGAGGAGAAGGTTTGGAACATATTCCACCACGCTGTTCCAATGCGGGTTGGTGGAATACACATGTGGCAGAATTTCAATGAAATTTGTCACATGCAGGTTTCCTCACGATGTTTTCCTTCACCGCTGAGCACGAGATGAATTATAAAGACAAATTAAGCACATGAATCAGCGGTGCTTGCCTGGGTTTGAACCCGCAATCATCGGTTAAGATGCACGTGTTCTAACCACTGGGCCATCTCGACTCGTCAATGTTGACTCGATGTTGTAATAAATACATTTTATTGCGATACATTACAAACGCTGGCTGAATCCTACGAGATAGATCAAAATAATGTACTACAATATTGTACATATTAAAATGGTCTTCAAAAAAATCTGCGATGTTATATCTATCTGTAAGGGATAATCCACAATAAAAAATTTTATCCGTTACTTATTAAATATGGCTTATTTACAAGGCGATTTCAAGTAATACAGCATTATACCTTATCCAATTAAGTACCTTAAATACATTGTGCATTTAATATAGCTCAATATGGCCCTGCGGCTCGAAATTTAAATGAATATTTTCTAATATATCACAGATATACAATGTAAGGATGTCGCGGTTTGTATTGTCTAATGACAAGAAAGCTGTGAACTTTGTAAAACATTCTGTAGTATATTTAGTATTAACATTGTACCTATGTGAAACTGGGTCGCTAGTAATTATATAAATGAGCCATGTAAATAGAACAACCGTTTTCATACTTATGATGACTTCCGTGGTCGAATAGTGTTTACACCGATTTTCATGGGTTCGATTGGAGTTAATGTAGAAAAATTTCATAAGTTTTCTATGTTGTGTTGGGTGTGATTGTTTGTGGTACTTTCGTTACTTCTGATTTTCCACAACACAAGTGCTTAAACTGCTTACATTGGGTTCAGAGTAATGTATGTGATGTTGTCCAATATTTATTTATTTATACTGTAAACCATTAAATACGAACTTGGAAATACATGTTATTCCATCCTCAACAGAAGTTATGTCAAATAAACAATTTTTACGTTGAATTGACGCGATGTCATGCGTCGTGACAGTCTGTCATGTATACCTTAAATTGTCATGAAGGAAAATTGCTTTTTTAATATCGACAAAGTTAGAAAATGACATGACTTGTGATACTGTTTGTATAGTCGTTCGATTGGAAGAGGCTTTACGTTACAGAGTGTGCTAGCTATTGTAGTTTTTCTTTCTGAAATTTCCATCGTCATGTCGTGTTAAATTCAGTTTGAATGAAAATGTTTTGCCTACACACTGTGTTATTAATAATATACACAATGGAATAAACTGACATTTTGACACAACTGAAGTTTTGGTTTGACAAAATAAATGAGAAAAATAGAACTAAAATTAAAAACAAATGGACATGAAAATAATAACAAAAAAAATATTTTAAATAATTATATACTTTAGAGAAAGAGAGAAAGATGTAAAAAAGAAACAGCAATAATAGGAATAAAATCACAACGTTTGCGTTTGACAACTTAAAAGACAAATTAAATGGCAAGTAAGTATAATTAGAAAGAGAGACGGAAATGTCATCTGGAGGGAGCATAACGCACTTTCCTTACGTGACGTGATTTCCAACAGTTCAATATACTGAGGACCGCGCAAAAGAACTTCCTTCCAAAAGTTTGTTCCATAAACTTGTTTGACAGACGTCAATTTCAGGTGAAACTTTGCCGTCTCCGCGGTAATTTAGCGCCGTAGAATAAACGAACCGTGGTGAATTAGGGCCACAAAGCGAATGAACCATTCCGAATTCGTTTTTATAACATTAGTATATTACGACACAACTTAGATGTAACATCGGCACATTCAATAAAACCGATCACTGCCGATTATCGGGCCATTGGACGCATATTCGTCGCTTTAGATTCTCGCGTCAGTTCAACCCGAGACAACAAGTGCATGTAAATCGACGTGTCAAAGTGACAAATATATGATATGATACAAATTATTACGTTTGTGTAAAGATCATATTCACATAAGAAGTAAATATTGATAATTTGGGATAGCTTGCTCGTGATGTAATTGGTTTTAAGAATTTTGCCGATACATCTAAGTTTTTGTCGTACTATACAAGGTTCACGATCGCCCATACTTCATGTAACTACTAAAATTCTGAATTAATAATTTGATAGAATTAACATTTGGAACCGACTTTATTTCGTTTAAATCTCAAATACTTTTAAGTCTTCCAATAAGTTCTAGAACATTACATGATTGGATGTCCTTTGACGACAAAACCGCTTTCTTTGTATAACATTAAAAATAAGTGCGTCGTGT
This sequence comes from Vanessa cardui, assembly GCF_905220365.1. Lineage (NCBI taxonomy): Eukaryota > Metazoa > Arthropoda > Insecta > Lepidoptera > Nymphalidae > Vanessa > Vanessa cardui. The sequence continues at coordinate 8,150,475 of NC_061145.1, read as the reverse complement.
GTAAAATTCTTCCCGTGTTCAGCGGTGAAGGAAAACATCGTAAGGAAACCTGCATATATCGGATCTAAAGCTTGATAAATGTGTATCCATCAAAACGAATTTTCACAGCGTAGCAGTAGCTCAAGTAATAAATACCTTGATGAAGCCTTTTCGAAATCCAACTCAACAGTGGAAATCCTCGATTTTTTTGGAAAGATGATTCGAAGTTATATTTGAAAACAACTCACTTCTCTTCAAAAATAACACCACCATTCCTTGTCTTGTGAAATATTATTTTAGGGAAAGGAATTTCAGCTCTCATAGATAGTCTACTATCTTTATATATAGTATTGTATCTACTATCATATCTATGAACTTTTAACTATTTATGTAGAAGAAAAAAATACCAGTGTCACAAGTGACAAAAATAGTCAGCAAATTGGACTTGCGATGATAACTTATCGACATTGGTTTTATTTGAAATTGTTTCGTGGTCCTCTGGGGATGTCAAAGTATATTCTGAATCTCATGGGTATAGACTATAATGAGAGTCCAAAGCAATTAAATATATAAATTTGATTTCAAACGAATTAAGTTAGAAAGTGCGTATCGGTCTGGATGCAATTAACAAATTCACTAGAACTGGAGAAAAATTAAAGATTTTTCCCCAATCTATGTCTTTTAAAATGTTGAATTAGAGTATCTTCTGAATTTCCTACTGATTCTTCTCGGTAGAATCTCCTTTCTGAACCAGTGATAACTTCACTTAATATAGTTGTTAAATGAATATTCAAAAGTGCTAAACGCCTACATGTATATGGAATATTTTGATTTGATTTGATTGCTTCCTATCGACATCACGTTCCGTGTCTGTGGTGTAATACCATCATGAAGGAGGAAATTAAAGATGCTTGCGCCCTCAGAACTGAATAAATGATATAATATCGTTGAACTTATTTCTTTTTTTAAAAGTAGAATAAGGTGTATAATAAAGGAGGTGTATGTAAAAAATATTCCTGTAATATTTTAGAACAGGATCTTGGTGTCAATTTCGATAATATAAGAAATATCCGGTTCAGTTAAAATATTCTTAACTTTGCCGATTAGTAAATTCAAATCGTTTGTAAAAAAAATACATTGGTGAAAAAGAATATTACTCGATACAAGATTTTATAGATGAATAAAAAAGCGTGGAGTTAATACCTGTTGACTTCCAAGCAGGATATATTAAATTAAATAATTGTATTTAATTAACATGACTTTGTATTTTTTAAATGTTAAAAAAGAATAACTACTGAGTTTCTTGGCGGTTCTTCTCGGTAGAATCTACTTTCCGAACTGGTGGTAGCTTCACCTAATTGTAAAATGACGATTCAAAAGTGCTTGCAAAAGCCTACTTGAATAAAGTTTATTTTGATTTGATTTGATTTGATATCAATGTTGCCCGTTAAACGGCGAAAATTCCACAAGCCTTTAATCAAACATCAATTTAAGCGCATGTAATCGATACTGTGGCCTGAAATATTACGAACAATAAAATTTGATGGTATTTACAATGACCGCGGACTAATAGCAAAATAAATCAAATTTACGTTCTCTCAGCAGAGCCGACATTTAATGCGAATTACAATGTTATTCGCTTAAAAGGCTCATAGTAACAGTAAATTTCCCACTGCTGGAATAAGGCCTCCTCTCCCTTTAAGGTTGGTGGGTGCACATAACAGAATTTCTTTGAAATTAGACATGCAAATGTCGACGACCTCCATGGTCGAGTGGTGTGTACACCGGTTTTCATGGGTACGCCACTCTGAGGTCTCGGGTTCGATTCCCGGCCGAGTCGATGTAGATTACCATTAGTTTTCTATGTTGTCTTGGGTCTGGGTGTCTGCGGTACCGTCGTTACTTCTGATTTCCATAACACAAGTGCTTCAGCTACTTACATTGGGATCAGAGTAATGTATGTGATGTTGTCTCATATTCATATTCATTCATCTGACATATGTAATCCTTCCTATAATTTCCTCACAATATTTTCCTTCAAACCGAGGTCGAAACGAATTATAAACACAAATTACGGACATTTAAATTCAGTGGTGATTGCCTGTCGCATTCGTCGGTTAAGATGTACGTGCTCTACCACTGGGTCATCTCGGCTTATAACGTTATAATTAGTAACAGCCTGTAAACATGTGAATATGTTCCAAAACTTCTCCTCAAAGGGAGAGGAGCCTTTACCCCAGCAGTGGGAATTTACAGGCTGCTGTTGTAAACATTCCACTGCCTCGGTGAGGTCTTCTTTTTATTTGAGGAGAAAAAGAATAAGGTACAGTATTTTTAATCTTTACTCGAAACAAGTTTTATTCTCATAACGATAGACGACAGTATGGTAGGGGCGGGTTGATAAATTTACTATTGGAATGTATTATAACTATTTTGCAAAGAATAATAAATGTCACAAAAATGGTTTACTTTGCTGAAGAAGATATTTATTTCACATTTAGATACTAATCTATGCATGTGTCAGAAACATATCGTTTTGAGACAGTTCAAAATAATATTAAAATAAATACACAATATATCCTACGTTCTATCCTACGACTTTTTTTGGAGTTCAAGTGTGCTTCATACCAAATTTCATTAAATTCGGTTCAGCGGTTTGGTCGTGAAAGAGCGACAGATAGACAGACAGACATATTAACTTTCATATTTAAAATATTAATATAGATTAGATTGTTTTGTTTAGATTCGATAGTTACATTGAAAGTGAAATATTTAGTTTTGTATCTAGTTTAAGCACAAAGCTGCAAATACTAAGTGGAACTTTTTATTATCGTAGGCGGTTAAGACGGGCTTAAAAGCTCGGGGTGGAGGCGTTGATTAATTAGTGTTTAAGCTTCAGATATACGGCGTTATTTCCGTTTACAGTAATACTTAATAAGCATTTTACTCATGTAGAGGGAGATGCAAGATTATCTGTCTTTTTCTGTATCTGTAACGATATTTATGGAACATTTCTTGATAATTGGTTGTAGCACATATTGCATACGCACTTTCGCATATAATATTACATGAAATCAAATTAAAATATACTTTATGCAAGGAGGCTTTTACAGGCACTTTTGAATCGTCTTAGTAGTTAGTTTGAAACTAGCACCGGTTTGGAATACAGATTCTACCGAGAAGAATCGACAAGAAATTCAGTATATCAGATCAAAAAGTTTTGTACATATTTCGTATTCGTATAACGTTCACGATACGTCTGAAATCGTTTAGTAAGGTTAACAGAACAAAAATACAAATCAAGCGTCGTCATGTCCGACCCTAATCAATGCTGATATATCATGGAAATGAGGGTTGACAAGGGTGACAACTTATGACATGTCATTAAATAAGTTCAAGTTGTACATGAAATAACTTGGATTCGTAATGGAAAACAACATTTACGTGAACTAAAGCCTATGATCCCTAGAAAATAAATAACGGCAGTGAGGTATATTCAAACAAAATGTATCAAAATATGGTCTTTTCCTAATAAGTAATTTTTTGAGCATGTGGTTTTAGTTTTTTAGTTTTTATTTTAAGTGAGTGGCCTCACAGTTCTTTACTGTACTCTGAGGATGTTGAAATTCAAAGCACGATACGAGCTTGAAACGTCAAAATGAACTATAATGATTGTAAAACTTATAGGAGATAAGTATCAAAATTGCGTATCACCGTTTTGATACACGATGAGTCATTTGCGAAGTTACGTCGAATCTTTAGATCGTCGATCCCACAATACCTTGAGACGAAAGTCTTCAACCAGTGCATCCTACTCGTACAAAGTGTGAGCCGAGACGTGGACACTTACGACAACAATGGTCCACCAGTTTAAAGTCACTCAGCGTGCTACGGAAAGGGTTATACTCGAAGTTTCTCTGAGGGATCGCATCAGAAATGAGGTGATCCGTCAAAGAACCAAAATCATCGAAGCCCACCGGGTTAGTAAGCTGAAGTGGCAGTGGGCTGGCCATATCTGTGGTAGAACAGTTAACCGTTGGGGTAAAAGTGTTCTAGAGTGGAGACCGCGTCTCGGCAAACGTAGTGCAGGACGTCCTCAGGCACGGTGGAGTGACGATATACGCAAGGCGGCAGGCAGGATCTGGATACGGTAGCCGGAGAAAGACCACAGTGGCGTGCACTTGAAGAGGCCTTTGTCCACCAGTGGACAAAAACGGGCTGATGATAATGATGAGTCGCTTTTAATAATTTCACAGGTGTTTTATGTAGTGAACCGAATCACATTGCATAGGTATATAAAGTATACAATACAACGGTAAAAGTCAGTAAATATTCCACTGCTGGGCTAAGATCTCCACTCCATTTTGAGATGGTTTGTAATTTATTCTACCACGCTCCTCTAATGTGGTTTGGTGGATAGACGTAGCAGAATTACATTGAAACCAAACACAAAATAAATTATAAATACAAACTCAGCGCATAAATTCAATTTTGTTTACCTGAAACACACAGTCATCTCTTTAAGATGAACGCGTTGTTGGCAATGGGCCATAATATTAATCATATAAAAAGAAATGGTGTATTTTCTCGATCAAGATAAAATCCTAAATATCTCTTCGTTTGTATCTTTTTTTTACGAGTTCGTACACTATTCAAGCGATTAAGTTGGATCTTTTTGTGGAATCACCAAACCAAATTTTTATTTTCCTCAAAAAGAAAGAAACCCTTTTCCATACCGAGGAAAAGTTACAAACTTTTATTTCAATTTATTTTATTAGGGAAACATACAGTAAATGTTAAACGCATTACAATATTAAATAACTAGATAAAAACCCGACTTCGCTTGGGTAAAATAAATGAAATGTGGAAAATACGACTTTGCCTTTACTTTTCATATAACATATAACTTTTTCATAAATGCTAATATATAATTTATTGTGGATAAGTTTCCATCGAGTTTACCGTTTTTTTGCACGAAATTACTATTCGGAACACGCTTTCTGAACGCACCCGTAAACGTCAAACATGGCCGCCCGTTGAACTGTCATGTCATTGAATTTTATGGATTTAATATCAAATATTCTGCAACCCATATCCTGTTCCTTTGTCCTAAACTTCTTCGTCCCATTTATGACATCCTCCCTCCTAAAGTCCCTCGCCCTGTAAATGTTGAATGTTTGTTGATGTTTGTGTTCAGTCCATTTTGTTCAATCCTATGTAAATATATCAAATGTAATAAAATTAAGTTGTGAATAGTCCAATTTTTCATATTTTATTACATATATAGTTGAGAATACTAACAACTATTTTTTAATTGCCCTATTATTAACTCTTAATGTTTTTCTCTTCTTTAATCTATTCTTGGCTTTTTAATTCAATTGAGTTTAGTGTCTCAACCGTACCGATCAATCTCATTCGTGTCTTCTCCATCCTACGTGACATTGGCGAAATAATCTGTGCCCTGTCGGCACAACTAAAAGCCATTAAAGTAAGAATTGAATTGAATTGAATATCAAATATCTCGATTATTCTGATTGCTTCTGATATAATAAGTTGTCGACTAAAGAATCATTATTTTTAACGACTTATAATTGTGGATATGTTTCTATCGGGCCTAACGTAGATGCAAGAAATTATTAATATAGATAGATCAGATTTTTACATTAATCATTTAAATCTAATAAAAACATTTAGAAACCGTCATATCCACGCTAATTTTCTTTCGCCGGTTCTTCTCAGATCAGGGACCTTTTTCGAATCAATGGTAGGGCTTAATGTGACAATCAATAAGTAACTGACTTATTTTCTCATAGTAAAACAATCATGAAACAAAAAAAATCTTAAGTAATATCTTCATAATTTCTGACATTTAATATATTGACTCATGATTATTGGAATTCATTTAATATTAGTATTGTATAATTTGATTACGAAAGGAAAATGTAAAGTGGAAATTGAGATTAGATTGGCTATTTTAATTTTATTAAGTAAGTGTAATGCTTACATCGAATAAAGGAATTTAAATTGATTTCTTTAATTAAATAAAAAAAAAAATCATTTCATTGTCTTCAAGATGATCTATTTCTTATCTAAATAATCAGTTGATTCAAGTCTGATGTTAAAACTACCCACAATTTCTTAGAACAAAACTCTTTTAATTTTAATAAAGAATTTCAAATTTCGAATTTCAATCGAAGTAGGTCAGGCTCAGGAAATTGCAACTTCGACTACTAGGCTATAGATGGTGTAGGTCAGGTTCATAATATAAGATTATCTACTATATGATGATCCTAGAAACGCGGTAGCGTGTTGCACCAAGTTCAAGTAATAGAACTGGTTGGCAGCACCGTTAATATTTAACTTGATCAATTACAAATGCTAAGTCACTGTTACGTCACGTTATTTACAACAATATTATGTATATTTACGGTGTATATAACAATATTATGTATATTAACAGTGTATGTATGTAGTGTGTGATAATGAGTGATAATCAATGTAGGTATGAGACCTAGGAGTAAGGATAAGCCTATAACACCAAGTTTCCGACTCCGCAAAGTCAATAAATCCTTCTTGGGGCAAGGTATCCGTTTCTATAATAAAATTCCACAGATATTTTTAATTCGTAAATTCAAATCGTTTATACAAAATACATATACCTACAAGATTTTATACATGATAAAAAGCGTGGGGGTTATACCTGCTGATTTCCAAGCAGGATATATTAATTTAAATAATTGTGTTTAACTAACTGGACTTTATATTATTTAAATGTTGGAAAAGAGTAACTACTGAGTTTCTCGCCGGTTCTTCTCGGTAGAACCTACTTTTCGAACTGGTGGTAGCTTCACTTAATTGTAAAATGACGATTCAAAAGTGCTTGCAAAAGCCTACTTGAATAAAGTTTATTTTGATTTGATTTAATAAGTACCAATAATCCGTACCTCATGTTACAAAAAAAAAGGATACTACTTAAAAAAATTAAATACGGCTTGGCATTTATTTATTATATTATATAAAATGTCTTTATATACAAAGTTCACAGTTTTTTTAAATCTTTAGACTCCCACTAAGCCGCATTGGAACAGCGTGGAAGATGTTCCAAAACTTCTCTTCAAAGGAAGAGAAGACCTTTAAACCGTTATAAATCTCTATAATTATAAGTGTTTAATTACTATGTTACGCATCTATTAAAAAAAACGCATCAAAATCAGTTGCTTAGTTTTGAAGATCTAAGCATGTACGGGAACAGACAGACAGCAAGAAGCGACATTGTTCTGTTTTGTTTTTACTATGTAATGATTTATATTACATATTCAGCAACGTAAACTAGTGCGTTCATATCGATCATTGATTAATTAACATAAGTTCAAAAACACGCCGAATGAATTATGAAGCGCACTCGACAGCCAGCCTTCCTCAATTAGGGTTAACAAATAATGTTGCAATTATATGAACCATAATCGCGTTTATGATAGACTGAAGTGGATGATTAAAATGAAATACTACTTTAGCTAGCTGTATCCGCGACTTCATTTGAGTTCTAATTAAAAAAAAAGTTATTGTTGTGGACCAAGTTACTCCTTATTACATGGATTTCTGCCAGTGAAAGTCCTGTTAAAATCGATCCAGCCGTTCCAAACAGACAGACAGACAAAAATTTAAAAATATGTAATTTGGTATGTCTACCATGTAATGAGTAAAAATATGTACAAAGCGGTTATTTTACTATTACAAACGGACACTCGAATTTTATTATATGTATAGATCTAGCAGCTAGTTTGACTTTAGTTAATTTTAAGAAGTTCTTTAAAATTGTTTTAACATTTTGCCTGAGTTAGTTCAGTTTTCTTCCAAACAATTTTTCAATATGTTTTTCTTATATCTGGAAAAATCTTTATTACTGGAAAGAGGAAGGAAGGAATGCTTCTTTTCTTTACTTTTAAGGTAAGTTTTGACTAAGAAAATTAGGCTTGGTATAAACGAATGTTTCATTTAGACCTGTTTATATCTCACTGCTAATCAACACTAGTCAGTAGAATAGATGTTAATTCCACAGCGCTATTTGGAATAGTGAGCATAAGGACAAATTTATTTTGAATTTGAAAACCTACATATTACTTAAATTATAATAGAGTAGGAATATTAAAATAAATGCCATGAAGTAATTAAAAGTTGTTGAGATATTCTTAAGACCAAACTCGAAAGTCACCTCGGAATACGATCGTAAAATGCCGCGATATGTCACGACATGTGACATTTCACTAATTATAATTATAACATTAATAATTAAACTAACCTATTCACGTAATTGAATGAGAATAGTAAACGAGTAGTTGGTGATAGGGCTGGGTAGGTACCACCCATTCATCAGATACTAGGCTGAAGTATAATATATGTGAAGGCTGAGTGAGCCAGTACAGTCACAAGGGTGATAACATCTTAGTTTCCCAGATTGGTGGTGTATTGGCGGTATAAGGAATGGTAAATATTGCAACGATATTATGAGCGGTGGTGACCACTTACCATCAGGTGCGCCTTACCAAACCGCCTCACAAACTCACAGTATAGCACGATCTATCCAAGAACCAATACAAAATTTAAAATTGACAAAGTTTGGTGTGTTATAAATAAAATACATTTCCAATAGTAAAATGTTTATTATTATTATTAATTTATCACAAAATCTGTAGTCCTAATTGACTAGAATGTTTTTATTACATATTATTAGACATCATTTAACTTACATAATATCTAAATATTTAATCACGTTATGAAATACGTTGAAGACTCCAAATATAAATTTATATCGGTATTATGTAATTATGTAATATGTAATTCTGAAACTGAACATAATACTAACAAATTATTTCGTAACATAATCTCAGTACTAAGATTTAACAATTATATACATAATATGAATTACACAATATTATCATCCTTACAAGTATTTAAAATTACATAATTATTATAAATTTTTTACATAAACCTTCAGATATTTTATTATTGAATAAATGTCATAAATTATGTTGATACAGTTATTTATGGAAGTTATAAAGGAGATATGAGTTGAAGGGGAATTTAATTATTTATCTCCTAGCTTTATCATCAGATCGACAAATAAATGATTGTACTGTTATTCGATTTACATAACGACATAAACAGTACTTAGTATTGTTGTGCTCCAGAGAAGCGAAATGGCCCAGTGGTTAGAACACGTGCCTTAACCGACGATTGCGGGTTCCCAGACAAGCACCACTGATTTTTTATGTGCTTATTTTGCGTTTATAATTAATCTCATGCTTTGTGGTCGAAGATAATATTGTGAGGAAACATGCGTGTATATACACCAACCTGCATTGGATAAGCGTATCGGAACATGCTCCAAACCTTCTGTGGCCCATTTGTGGGTAATTTACAGTCTGTTAATGTTGTATTTGTTTCGGTTTAAAGGTTTAAGGAGTAAAGTACATAAGGGGCATAACATCCCAGCACCCAATATTAGTGGGATATTGACAATGTAAGGTATGGTGAAACTTTCTTCCGACGATGGGAAGTGGTGACCACATACCAACATGTGACCAAATTCACTCTCCGTCGCGCTTTAAATATCCAAATTTACGAATATATTCAACAAATAGCAGTGGTTTTAAGTTAGCTCCATTGATACAAACGAATTTAACAGCGTCTATAAACAACTATACTGTTATATAAAATGTATATTATACAGTGAATTTTACGATGCAATGATTAATATAAAAATATAATCTGGCCGATTTAATTTAAAAATGGTCAACTAAACTTTGTCAAATTATCTTTGCAAAGAAACGATTTGTTTTAATGTAATAGATGTTTTTATTACCTTTTAAAAATAATAAAAAAAGGTAACAAGATTGTATATACAACGGTTGTATACTGTTGTTAATTATCTATGGTAAAAGGCTAAAGCGCAAAGATCAAGTTTTTATAGAAAGGATAAATATAAACGATTATTTCCTTTGAGATAAATATAAATTACAACAAAAGTTTAACCCTACAAAAATGGCTGGAAAGGTCATTAAACTTTTATATAAGAAATAATTTATTGGTAATAATATTTGATTATACTTACTGCTCGTATAAAAGTTCACAATGTCTTATACTCCAGGTAGCTGTTGAAAATATTCTATATTATCTGATAACTTATTGGCTCGAGATAAATAAGGCTTTCTGCCTCTTCTATCCATATTAAATACCAGTTTTCACCCGCGATTTCGCTTGCGTTTTAGAGGTTTCATTGTCATGTGTTAGGCGAAAAACGTAGCTTATGTCCTTCTTTGAAGTTTATATTTGCTCTATACAAAATTTCATCAAATTCGGTTCAGCGGTTTGTCCGTGAAAGAGCAACAGACAGACAAAATTAATTTTCAATTTTTATTAGTACTGATTAAAGATATAGCAAGTGTTGTCCAGTTATAATTAAATGTTAAACATTTTATTATGAGTGTAAATAAAATTAACATTTAAAATCCATTAACGCTACTCAAAAGATTAGCCTATTTAATTTAGTTTCGTTTATTCGCAAACGTTAAGCTGCGTGACAACCGCACGTACTGTCGCTTTCGATAAATTATTTAGCTATTACAATGTGAAACAACAAAAAGTCCTTCTTCAAAGATTTATTTATAAAATAAACGACTTGTGTGCTGTAGGGCTTTGTGTTACCATTTTTATAAGATACGCTAAAGCCAAACAGAAATAGTCAACCATTGTAACTGTAGGTACAACATATACAGTGGCGGATTTACCAATGGGCTAAGTAGGCTGGAGCCTAGGGCGGCAGAGCCTTTGAGCCTTTAGAGGTGCAGCATATTTAGCCCAAATTTGTTATTATCTTACAGAAATTAAAAAAAAAACCTTATACTTATATGTATACACATTACGTCTGTAATCCGTATATTCGTCACTACATAGCGGGTTGGAAAAATAATCTAGTAACTTACAGAAATATCAACCGGAAAAAGGAAAAAACCGATGTAGTAAGGACGATAGAATCATAAATGTTGTAAAAAAATGTAGGGGGGGGGGGGGGGTGTCAAAAAATGAATAGCCTACAAGTGGCAGATTTGTAAATCCGCTACTGAACATATAACAACATGTAATCGTATAGCCTGTATTTTTCCCACTGCTGAGCTAAATATCTCCTTTTGAGGAGAAGGTTTGGTGCATGTTCCACCATGCTACGGGGAAGTGGCAGAATTTCATTGATATTAGAACTAAAGGTATAAATGATACCATATAATCTTATCTCCCAAATTTTATACCATTTGTGACGTATGTGGCGGTGGTGACCACTTGAAATCAGGTAGCTCATTTGCACGTCACCTGTTACAAACAAAAATTACCTTCTCATTTGTTTTTGATCGAATTTATTTTCAATTATAAAATAGATACAAGAACTTAAATATTGGTGGTAGGGCTCTGCCAGATTCTTTTTTTTTTATGGTATAGGTTGGCGGACGAACTTATGGGCCACCTGATGGTAAGTGGTCACCATCACCCATAGACAATGACGATGTAAGAAATATTAACTATTCCTTACATCGTCAATGTGCCCCACCTACCTTGGGAAGTAAGATGTTATGTCCCTTGTGCATGTAATTACACTGGCTCACTCACCCTTCAGACTGGAACACAACAATACTGGGTACTGTTATTTGGCGGTAGAATAACTGATGAGTGGGTGGTACCTACCCAGACGGGCTTGCACAAAGCACTACCACCAAAATATTTATTTCTGTGTAAATACCACTCACACGTCACATTTTCTACCGTTAAACAGCAATACTATTTGTGAGTGTAAATACGAGCACAAGGGATATTAATAGTTCCCAAGTTTGATGGTTAATTTTACTACACGATGTTGACCAATTACAATAATGCCCCTGTTAAAATATTAAAAGTTATGCGTTTATTAATATTTAAATCAAAATTTATTTGCTTTATGTCAGTAGGATTTTACAAGCGTTTTTGAATTGTCATTTAAAAAGTATATTAAGTGAAGTAAACACCGTTCGGAAAGTATTACTACCGAGCAGAATCAGCAAGATATATAGATATTTTGAAAAGTTAATTAATTTTGACTTTTATACAGAGTACGTTTATTTACGTACGACTTTCAAACTCCGCAGATAAAACTAATTGATCATTGCTGTCTTGCGTACGAGAAATATTAACATGAGAAACCTATTAAATTACAATAGACGTTATTTATAGCTATTACAGCTTCGATACTCATAATAATATTCCCCTTATTATCATGAATATATGTAACATACAACATCAATGAAGAAATGAAAATGTTTTAACATAATATTAATTGTGTTTGTAACATTTAAAATTGGAACACTTGTCTTTATGGCCAGCTATCATTGCATTTTAAATGTATTTAATTATTATAATATTTGAATTTTATTTCGAGTTATCGAATTTAAAAAAAGAATGTCACTTACATTAAAATCCTTTCAATAGATGCAGAACAAAATTATTTGAATTAAGAATTGACTTTGTTTCGAATGGACTAAAGTCACTTGTATTAAAAAATAAAATTATTTTTAAATTGAATAGGTCGAGGCAGAAATAGTAGTTCCTAAATAAACTATAAGTCCGCTTGGGAGCGATCTTTCATAAGACCGAGTAGGTCGAGCCATTCATTCATTTATAAATATTGTGACACAGATAACAAACGAATTTAAATTCTATTTTTAAAAGCTTCTATTTAACTTCAACGTAATATGCGCAGTTCTAATATTAATGAGACATTGCTGGAGACAATTTGTAGTTACTTCCATGGGTTGTTGGTAACTCATGGTCTCATGTATTCTTCACGACATTTTCCTTAACCATTGATCACAAAATCTATATTAATAATAATTAATATTATAAATGTGAAAGAAACTCCATCTGTCTATTGCCCTTTCACAACCGAACCAATGACTCGAATTTGATGAAATTTGGTGTGAAGCAAACTTGAACTTCAAGAAGGACATAGGCTTCGATTTTTGCCTAACACATGACAACCAACCTACTAAAACGCGAACGAAGCCGCGGGCAACAACTAGTAAATTATAAATATAAGTGCACATTGAAATTCAGTTGTGCTTGCCTGGTCTTGAGGACATCATCGGTTAAGATGCACGCGTTCTAATGGGCGCTCTACACTCTCGCGAAAATCTCGCGAAAACGCGAGGAATACACAAGAAATATAAATGTGGAACCGATTCGCGGGTTCCCGCATACAACAACAACAGCCTGTAAATTCCCACATCTGGGCTAAAGGCCTCCTCTCCCTTTGAGGAGAAGGTTTGGAACATATACCACCACGCTGTTCCAATGCGGGTTGGTGGAATACACATGTGACAGAATTTCAATGAAATTTGTCACATGCAGGTTTCCTCACGATGTTTTCCTTCACCGCTGAGCACGAGATGAATTATAAAGACAAATTAAGCACATGAATCAGCAGTGCTTACCTGGGTTTGAACCCGCAATCATCGGTTAAAATGCGCGCGTTCTTACCACTGGGCCATCTCGACATCGCATGGTTCTCCGATTTTAGTAGGTTTTTTGGCGCGACCAAGGAGCCGAGAAGGCTGTAATGAGAATCCTTGTGAGTGTGTACAAGCTCTCGCGCGAAATCCTTGCTGAGATTCTAGCGTAAGTGTAGAGCGCCTATAACTGTTGTAACTGAATATTTAACGATTTTCAATCAGACAATGAAATTTAAATATTTCATTTTAGTTTAAATTTTTAACTAATTACAAGTGCTTACATATTATGCAGATTAAATACAATCTTGTTTTCATTCGGAAGCTTTAATAATCAGTTCATTTATTAATTAAAAAAATATCACAAGCAAAGGGCTCAATAATTACACACGTTACATGACTGAGAAATTATTATGTGCATCACTAATTTAAATCAAGACGTAAAAATAACTTAGATTACAACTACAGCCTGTAAATTCCCACTGCTGGGCTAAAGGCCTCCTCTCCCTTTAAGGAGAAGGTTTGGAACATATTCCACCACGCTGTTCCAATGCGGGTTGGTGGAATACACATGTGGCAGAATTTCTATGAAATTTGTCACATGCAGGTTTCCTCACGATGTTTTCCTTCACCGCTGAGCACGAGATGAATTATAAAGACAAATTAAGCACATGGATCAGCGGTGCTTGCCTGGGTTTGAACCCGCAATCATCGGTTAAGATGCACGCGTTCTAACTACTGGGCCATCTCGACTCAACTTAGATTAACGATAAAATAATAAAGAAAAATTTAATACATAACTAATATAAACGTCATTACTGCAAAATTAATGCTTAGAGGATATTGAATTCTATCAACTATTTTAAGGCCTGTATGTAATTAAAACTCGCACACATATGAATATCGCTTCGTAACACTGATTTAAATTACCAATATTTCAAGTATGGGTCAAGCAGTTCTTGACATTATATTTTGAGAGATTTATGCATAATTGGGTGCCGTACGTACATGCAGGATAAAAGCTTTAATACTTGTTCCACATTCAAAATCAAAAGTGTTCTTTTTTAAATATACAATTTTTGATATGCGTTAATGAATAAAAAAACATATAAGAACTCAACCTATTTTTATCTAATTAATCTATTTACACTTTCCTTACAGATACATTATCTAATTTGGAATGTAGTACGTTTATTAATAATTTTATTATTACTAAAATAATGTATACAAATATTTAATATTCATTTGATGATTATTATTTACAAAATTATTTGTATTATTTTAATTTGTGCAATGGATTTATAATTACGTATTTATTATAATTTACTATTATTTATATACATACATTTATATTTATTAAGAATTTACATTCTACAATATTCTTTTGTTTGGTTTCTTGACTAGATATACAAATTTAAGACAGTTTCATGGGCTGTTATTTTGAAAATAAAAAGATAATTATAAAAATATTTGATTACTTATATGTCAAAGATAGACTGCCAAAGATGAGAATGCTGAAAATAATACTGGCTTATAGTACAATACAACTTAGATGTAGGATCGGCAAGATCAATAAAACCGATTACTACCGATTTATACAACCAATAGAAATAGCTCCCTATCGCGCCATTCGACGCTGTTCATTGCTATAGATTCCCGCGCCAGTTCAACCCGAGAAAGCAAGTGCATGTAAATCGACGTGTCAAATTGACGTTTTTGTAAAGATCATATTCACATAAGAAATAAATATTGATAATTCGGGATAGTGTACTTAATTTGATTTTTGCCGATGCTATATTTAAGTCGTGTCGTACTTCTCGTTGGCCACTAAGGTCACACACACTAGTAAAGTAAGACGTTAGACGACAGTCAAACAAAGCTGTCACGCACACCAATATAATAATGATATATAAATAATCAAAGCATACAACAAATTGGAAGGATTTCTTTGTAGCATTACGACCATTTCCCGATATTAACAAACGTTAAAATTTAAAATAACCATATCATTTTTCACATTATCTCGTATTCCTTCAAAAAGTCCAAACTTGCAACAAAAAACAAAGAAAATTCGTACAACACAAAATCCGTATAACACAAATCTACGCAACGTCAAATCCGTTGACATAAATCTTCGCAACGCAATTGATGCGGCAGAAATCGCATCCGTAAAAACAACAAAGCGTGTTGTTGTAAATATGTATTGTTGAATTCAATAATTATAATTATGCATAACCTCCTTTTTTATTGTATTTCGATATCATAATATTATGCTTAGCTTACAATATTTATTAATTAAATATATCATCGATAGTTAAATGATAATTTTGTTGTTGTATGAAATAATTTGTAATTTGCGGTCGGTATCTGAAACGCTAATCAAATTGTCTGTTATTTGTAAATTGACTGGATACCGGAAAGCTTTTAAACATAAAACAATATCATGGATAGTTTGTGGAATATTCTTTGCTTATTAAAATGTTCTTGTTATCAATTAATCGGGTTTCACGCAGGAGGAATTTTGCCATACAAAAGTTGGTTTTCTCCACCAAAATACAGAATTTTAAGGTGATCTTCAATTAATTGGTGTAAGTTAATTGATCTGTAAAAGTGTTATGAGAAATTATTTTGTCGATTGAGTATTTTTAGAAGGAATAATAACATAATGTTAACACACATTACTATTTTAATTTAATTATATTAATAAAATTAATTACAAAAATGAAGGGCGTTTTCCATATTTATTAGTACTATTCTCATTAATATAATAATCGATTAAACTTTGGGTACAAAACAAATGACAAGTACCTTAAATAGTTTTTATACATAATATTGTGTTCTAATTTCATATATTAATACTAATAATTCATATATGTATCTATTGCTTAAAAAAGCACTATGGATTATTAAAATCTAGCGCTTAACTCGCTTACATTTTTTTATCGTAAGCCTCCAGAATGCCATCCGAAAATCCGGCGAATAAAAAGCGTAGATGAATGGATTTATCGCTGAATTGAACCAACCTAACCATGTAAGTATGTACATCAAAACCGAGTTGACATATTCACTTGGAATAAAAGGAGTCAGAAGGTAATATAAAAAGAAAGGCAGCCAGCACGCTACGAAACCGCCCACGACGAGGCTTAGAGTTTGGGCAGTTTTCGTCTCTCTTCTCAGAGATGATACTCTGTTCTCCATGTGTTCTTTGACTGAGCAGCTTCTGTGTCGACTGGTGCCTTTATATTTGAAGTTTGATTTGAACGTAATATCGTTGTTGAAACGCGATTCCTTTTCGGTATTTGAGCGGTACTTGGATTGACGGCGTTTTTCAGTTCGGAAACAGCATGGGCATTTCTGGTCGCTCTGGGTGGAGCATTCGCTGTGCTGTGTTGATGTTTTCGAAGGTTGCTTCGAAGCGCTCTGCCGGAGGGATAGTTTGTCTGAACCGGAATCGGACTCGGTACGGATGCAGGATAAATTGTTTTTCTGTAACAAAATTTACTATGAACAAAAAACTTCAAGTAAGCGTATATTTTTCCACAAATATATTTTGTACGTTGATTGTATCTTTACTTTGTTTTACATTATATTTTAGTACAAATTGTAGACTGTTAGTACAAAACAAAGATACTTAGACAAATAAGAATATTTTGTTTTCATTGTAAATATGTTTAATTACGAAAGAAAGATAAGGTTTTTTTATTTTATTATTATTGTTATAAGTCGTATTTTGTGCCAGGTAGTATTCCAATCCAGAATTAAGGATTATGACAACAATATTTATAGTATTTAATACAAGTGTATCTTGGATTCTAAGAAGATTATGTACATACCTTGTTACATTTTGTACTACTTGACAGTTGCTGATGACGTCTCGCCACCACACAAGATATCCTGGCGTAGACGTACACCATGACGATCATGGGTAAGAAGAAGGAGCCCATTGCGGAAAAGACCACATATCCAGGGTTTTGATTGTACCGACACACACCACCTTGATTGTGGTCGGGTTCATACCTGCGAAAAATGCAATTCATGTATAAAATCAGGTTGAAAAAAATTGGTTCATGACATGCGACGATCTTTTATACGCCCCTTACTAATCAGCAGTCATGTGGCACTATAATAATAATAATAATAATAGGGCTTTATTCTTGGCATAAGTTTCCCCACTTTCCCAAACACGGTTGTATTTTAATTTAAAAGGTATATCCTAAAGTTGATTGTGCATTGACAATGTAAGGAGTGGTTAAAATTTCTTAAGACGCCAACGTCTATCCATATACGGAGGTCACCACTTACCCTCAGGTGGCCCAATTATCTGTCCGTTTTATATCACGTATAAGAAATAAACAATCAATCATCTTACAAATATTATAAATACGAAAACTTCCTCAATTACTCAATATATATTACTCAATCACGGCAAAATAGCTGAACGAAACGGAATCATATTTGGCACACATAGATTATAGTGTGGAATAGTACATAGGTTAGTTTTTATGCTGGTAAAGATGTACGTAGTAGCACTTCCCCAAGCCAGAAATTATATGCCACTCGAAGGAACTTGTTTCTGTTATAGATTCAAAGATTAATTATTATTCTATTCCCTTACCAGCCAAACATAGGTGGACAAGTTATAGCACCAGCTGCAATCCATACAAATAAAATCATAGTCAGTGCCAATTTCTTCGATCTTCTTCTTCTGGAATACGACAGTGGTCTTGTCACAGCTAGATACCGGTCCACGCTGATTGCGCACAGAGAGAGGATGGATGCAGTGCACAGAAGAATATCCAGACTAATCCAGATGTCACAAAGTATCCAGCCCAGCTCCCATCTACCTTTAAACAAATTGAAATATATTTAATAAAAAAAAAATACAACGCAAAAATAAAAGAAGGAACGTGACAATCCATACATAGACACGAGGTGAAAAAACTAATTACACCTAGTTTCTACAAGTTAATACATCCTTCCTGGGTCACTGAATTCGTTTTACATTTATAGATAAAATTCTAAAGTTATAACATTAAAAAAATTAAATTTGTGTTTAAAAAAACTATAGCTAAAAACTGTAGCTTATTTATCTATGTTTTTTGGACACACGCTTTTGGATATATCTGATATTATATTAAAGCTATTAAAGGGATGATTTCATCAATCGGATCATTCTCAGTTGCAAACCGTAGGTAGTGGTCAAAATGAATACCTATGCTTCTAAAGCACGTATAGCCATTACTTCCACACAAGAAATTTTTCTTGTAATGCCGCTCAGCGTAAAATCTCAATATTCCACCTGTTTGCACTCACAGTGCATTGCAAATCTAGAGTCCATGATAAGCCACTTTGTTGGAAATTAAGTTAGATCAAAAGTGCATGGAATAAGAACGCCTTTTGTTCGTATAGTTGCAATATTATAATGCAGAAAATGTACAGAATATTATAACAACTTAAAAAAAAATGTTTGTATGGCAAAGTCTGGTATATATAAACTTTGTAGAAGACAGCATATCTCCAGAGCAATCGCCTGAAGGCATTCAAGTACAGTGCAAGTAAACATGCTAAAAATAAAACAAATGCCTCACGCTAGTGCAAAGGTCGGAGGTCTGCAAATTTGCAACTAGATACTTATTAATAAGTAGCCATATTAAAAAATAATTCATAAACATTATATTACAAAACATTAGACGAAAAATTTAGTTAATAATACAAATGTATTAAGTATTTGAATTTTACATAACTAGTAAATATTCGAATCGTTATGAAGATTGATTAATTTAGTAGTTGATTTGATTGATAGCGAACTGACTATCATTGCGATTATTGTTGCTTTATTTTATGATTGTGTAATTTAGAACTAGCGCGCACTGGTAACATTTATCACGGTGATTGTTTCGTCACTCTTGTCAAGTCCTATGTACAGATGCAGACACAAATCTCACCCACTTGTCACGTCGTAACGTGCGCGCACCTCCATATATATTATACGACAAGAGTGACGAAACAGTCACCGTGACAAAAGTTACCAGTGCGCGCTAGTTCTAAAATGAAAAGTTCTGACGCTTTATATTCGGACCGAGTATGGTAGTAACTTCTACCCACAGATAATACTTTGTCGCACTTATAGATCGTGGAGATGCGTTATCGTGAGTATGTTTACTCCCTATGCTTACAGTACTTTTCATTTTAGCTACATTAATATTATAAATGAGACAGTATCTTTTTCTGTCTGTAGCTCTTTCACGACCAAACCGCAACGTGGCACGCTTCATGGCACTTTACGGTGCATTATGTGATAATGCTCTAACAGCTCGGAACATGTTCCTCAGAGTAATACGTAGTTAGCATACGGTGTCGTGGATAGCAGTGACGCTTCTCACAGCTGATCCGCCCTGGGAACTCTAAGCAGAGTTGCTCACAAATATATACCGATTCCGAGTGGAGGGCAGAGTGAATCACGACCATCTACGGTCTGCAGACGTGAAACAACGAATTGAACGAGTGAGGAGAGTTCGCCATGCTTGGAGTAGGGGGTTCTCTGTACCCCAGGATCATCACAGTCTCATGTACATTACAACACCCCTCTTAGAGTCGGAGTGAGTACTGCTCTTCTTAGCAATAGATACAAACCTACCAACACCCCCATTCACTATCACTAAATAAGTAATACAAGATACACACTTAAAAGGTTTCGGAAATTTACAAACACCCATAAATTAAAGCCGAATCAGTTATGTTATACGACCACAAGAAATTGAATGTGCGACCGAATCTCATAACTTGAAATTGCATTACACCGTATATGGAGGCTCCGCAAACTAGAATGCAATAACGTTCTACAACAAACAATTTACACAAGATTTGCAAATATCATCTGCAAGCTTTAGTTGGCTTTATGCATGTTAACAATTAGATCACGTACTAGCTGATACTAGGGGAAAGCTTCCTTAATATTATTTAAGTATAGAAACATTTTATATGAAATTTGCATAGAAAGAAGAAAAAACTTAGAGATTACCACATTGAAAAATCACATCATCATCACATCAGCAGCCTGCAAATTTAAATTTCAAAAAACTAAGGCCAATTTGAGGAGTTTCGTTTCGAGTTTCAAGTTTTGGAACTTATTCAACCACGCTGTTCCATTGAGAGTTGGTAGAATACACATGTTGTAGAATTTCTATGAATTTAGGTGGGTTTCTTCACGATATTTTCCTTTACCGCCGAGCACGAGATGAATTGTAAACACTAATTAATCACATGAATATTCGGTGCTTGCCTGGTTTTGAATCCGCAATCATCGGTTAAGATGCACGCGTTCTACCCACTGGGCCTTCTTGGATCATTGGAAAATATGAGTTTGAAATTAATTCTTCGCGAGAGAAAATATCGTGAAGAAATCCGTATACTTGATAAAATTCCTGTAATATTTACCTCACCTTTACTGACTTAACTATTCATTCAATTAGTTGAAACTTTCAAGAGTTCATCACTTAAGTTCACATAAATTTAATTGCCTTTAAAAAAAATTCTAACTTTTGCACTAAAGACTTTTCTAGTTTGTATTTTTATTATAATAACAGAGATAGGTGGAAGATGTAATTGGTCATTTGAAGATTTGTGGGTACCACTACCCATAGACATCAACGCCGTTAAAAACATTAAATATTCCTTAGATCGCAATGCGTCACCAACTTGGGAGCTAAAACGTTGTCTCTTGTTCCTGAGTTTCCCTTCTAACTGGAAACAAACAATACTAATATTTTTGTTTGTAAATATAATATAAAGAATGTCTGTTAAGTAGGAGGGGTACCTCCTACTTAACAGACATTTCACAAAGACCTACCACCGAGTATATTGCAGATGTAAGGTCAGTGTGTATCTTGTACCTTTTTAAAAGCCAATGATTACATTGCATATTAATTATACAGCCAGGAAATTAAATACGTAAAGTAAAACTCTTAAAGTTGAAGGCTTAGAGCTAATTCTACTACAGTTTGAGAAAGAACAAAATCCGATACATATAAACAGTTCGTCAGTTCAACCAGAGAAAGCAAGCGCATGTAAATCGACGTGTCAAATTAAATAATATATTATAACGACATATTATATTACAAGTTATTACGTTTGTGTAAAGATCATATTCATATAAGAAATAAATATTGATAATTTGGGGTAGCGAACTTAATTCAGATGTGATCGGTTTTACGTATTTTACCTATACTACATCTAAGTTGTGTCGTACTATAAATGACAACAGATTTGAACCCGTAGTCTCCAATTAAATTCACTGAGCTTTCTAGGCATGAGTCTATTCAATTAAGATTAATATACATAATCTCCAAACATCCGTCTATAATACGTCACGATAACATGGTCGAGATAGCCAAAGTTACATAGGAATATACATATAATATATATGTATTTGCAAATTGAGTGGAATCTTGCAATTTAAATCCATCCGGAGTTTCGGGATTCCAAATGATATTTCGAATAATATTGCTGAAGTAAATTAAATAGAGTCGAAATGATCCAACCGTTAACACGCTTGAACCCCAAACGGTGATTGCGGGTTTAAATCCAGACGAGTAACACTGATGGTTATGAATTGGAGCTGTGAGGTGCGGTGAGTATGTTCCAAGTTTTCTCGTCAAAGAGAGAGGAAGCCTTAACCCAGCAATGAGCCAAAGGCTGATTACTTTTTTACTAAGCAATAATTAAAATATATATATATACAATTATATAAAATATTAAATTATATAAAATATATACAATTAACTAGCGACCCGCTTCGGCTTCGCATGGGTGCAATACTGATACCGAATATACCACAGAATTTGTTTTTATACGACATCACATTAGGAACTAAAAAAACTCAGCGTTTCTTTACGATATTGTCTCTGTATCATGTACAAAAACCTTCCTCTCAAATCCCTCTATTTATTAAAGAAAACTGCATCAAAATCCGAACTGGCAAGAGAATCCGTAAGTACTGTTTTCTACGATTAAATTATATACATGCTGCCTAGAACACAACAAATAAAATTATGATTGCGATATACACAACAACATGTTGTTGTTGTTGTGTATATCAGCCTGTAAATTCCCACTGCTGGGCTAATGACCTCCTCTCCGTTTGAGGAGAAGGTTTGGAACATATTCCACCACGCTGTTCCAATGCGGGTTGGTGGAATACACATGTGGCAGAATTTCTATGAAATTTGTCACATGCAGGTTTCCTCATGATGTTTTCCTTCACCACTGAGCACGAGATGAATTATAAAGATATTTTTTTAAGATTGCGATATAATGCGTTTAAAAGTATAAATTAATAATAACCATTAAAATATTCAATTAAAATGTATGTACACATCTGTGGTTAGAACGAGTTTGCTTAACCGTTGAATGCGGGTTTAAACCCAGGCAAGCTTCACTGAATTTTCATGCGCTTAATTTGTGTTGATAATTCATGTTGTGCTCAGCGGAGAACGAAAACATCGTGAGAAATCCTGCATGTGTCTAATTTCAACAAAATTCTGCCACATGTTTCACCTGGTGGTAGGGCTTTGTGCAAGCCCGTTTGGGTAGGTACCACCCACTCATCAGTTATTCTACCGCCAAATAACAGTACTCAGTATTTTTGTGTTCCGGATTGAAGGGTGAGTGAGCCAGTGTGCCTGCAGGCACAAGGGACATAAATACTTGAGTTTCAATCAGGTTTATTTTCAGGGCAGTGTATTTTATTTTCCGAACTGTTAGTAGTCACTCTAACTATCAATAAGGAAGTGTAGATTGTACACTGAATAAATTAATTTGTATTTTATTTGATTACGTCAAAATATATGGGTCTATAAATAGAAGCTAATGAAAAATATCCTCAATCTTGATACCGAAATGTTACTTGTAGTTAATTCAAAAAAAAGGTTATACCTACAGAAAATAAACTCAATATCGCAGCTTAAAAAGCTAATGGTAATTACTCGGAAACGCTTTTATTTCGACCATCGATCATTTATTTGAAAGCTTTGATAGACGCGTAAGAGGCAACGTCGAACCTAAGTACTGAAATAAAATATATTTTTGGTACTTGTTAAAAAGTAATCCCTTATATTTCACGCCTAGTATATTCGTTGGGTATGAAAGTAAGGGTTATTTGGATAATGACGTCACGGGAATGAAACGATCGCCTCCAACATTGGAGTTGTAATTTCCAAACATCCTTTCTACGTCGCGAGACAAGTAACTATGCAAATTAAATATATATAGTTGTCAATTGAGAGATGCCAATGGTTTAAAGTCTGTCATTGTATGTTCTTTTGTGGAATGAGGCAAAACCAGCGTCAGACGTGCGTACTGAATAAAGTAAAAAGTAAAGTAACAGTCTGTAAATTTTCCACTGCTGGGCTAATGACCTCCTCTCCCATTAAGAGGGCTTGAAATATATTCCACCACGCTGTTCCAATGCGGGTTGGTAAAATGCACATGTGGCAGAATTTCAATGATATTAGACACATGCAGGTTTCCTAACGACGTTTTCCTTCACCGCCGAGCACGAGGTGAATTATAAACACAAATTAAGCACATATATATAGTGGTGTTTGCCAGGGTTTGAACCCGAAATCATCGGTTAAGATGCACGTGTTCTTACCACTGCCATCTCGGCTCACATAAATACATACCCAACAAAGTCTATCCAAATTTGTAGAGAAAGGTCACGGCGGCGGTTAAAATAGTTCATTACCTATGTTTTTCAGTTTGATCTGACACGTGTAAGTTTCTACGTAGATGTTTTCCTAGGTCTCGTATGAAATGAATTGTAATAGAAGCCTATTATTTTACAATTTATTTTTCTAAAACATCCAAGTATATCTATTTGTCAATCAATTGTCACATAATATATTCGATCTTGTGGGTTTTATTTCTATTTATACTGTTGCTGGGCCGATGTTGAGCAGGAAGCTCACCTGATGGAAAGTGACTACCACCGCCCATGGACATCTGCAACAACAGGGGGCTTCCAGGTGCGTTGTCGGCCTTTAAGAAAGGTGTACGCTCTTTTCTTGACTTTACTTTTTTTATGTGACAACACAGTTTGCATAATGTTGTCTTAAATTCTAGGTCTACCCGTGACCACGAACGCTGTAAAGTGCTCAAAACGTCGGGATGTCCAAAATAATTAATATATGCGATTAAAATCCGTTATAACTAGTTTTATTTAAACACAGTTTGCGTTAGACTCGGACGGATATGTGGGACTCCCAGAGTAGAATGGTTCGGCTTACCCACTAAAAACCTCCTCAGAATTCCGCCCCACCATATAGGGGCAAGGTTAAAAAAACACGCGTTGCTTACAACTGCGGCACTACCAGCAGCAATGGTAACTAGGTGACTTATCTCTAAAGCGCTCGAGGGTCTCCTATTCTCGGGCAGGAGTCGATGCAAGGCATGCCAACCACACATCAATCCTCACTGAAGCGGCATTGTTTAGCCTGTATACGCATGTAGCCACCAACCTGATCTCCTCTATCTAAATATGGTCCTGTGTACATAGTAGGGACGTTGGGATAGCAGGCTGGTCGAATGAGTGATTGTGGAAAGAATGCCAGATTAGTATTAAAATACATGAAACAATCCCCTAGCCAATGCGGAGTGACCACACAATTCCTTGGCAAGTGAACATTTTCAGAATGAAAACATTCTAAATTTATTCGTTGGTGAGATTATTAAAGCCAAATATTTGTCTTACTTGGGTGTTGATATATCTCTGTCGAATAGTAAAAAAAATATATTCTATACATATAATAAAATTGGAGTATCTGTTTATATTATTAAAAGACCCCTTTTTACTTAATGCATATGTATTTATTCACAGTAAATACCAAAATAACATTTTTTATAATTTTTATCTGTCTGTCTGTTCGTTAGGGCTAATCTCTGGAACGACTGGACCAATTTTGACGGGACTTTCACTGGCATATTACTGATATAATAAGGTGTAACTTAGCCTACAATAACATTTTTTTGTTAAATTCAAACTTGTTCAAGGTCGCGGGCACAGCTAGTTATGAATAAAATAACATTGTATTAGAAATTATATATTTCAAGAAGCTAGAAGGGTAACAAGATATGCATTGCCTAGGGGCCCGACATGTCCGCTTCGAAAACATCTAATTTATCATATTGTTGAGTCTCTCTCAGATTTTCTGAATACCTAAGTTATTTTTACCGAATTTTGAAGTTCTTTGACGATAAAAAAAGTGTAATGCTTCTATCTTTAATGTAAATATTTGAATTTCGAATTTTTCTTAAACCGACTCTGATAGTAACGAACAACGAATTTTACGAATATTTTATCCCAGGCATAAAAAAAGTCCACAAAATTTTATTGGACGGACAAGTTATAATTTCGTCCATATCGTCTGCAATATGAAATGGACCATATTGCTTGTTAACTAGAGTTACTTTTCAAATAACAGGCAATAATAGTTTTTTTAACGTCCCATGCCGATCCTTTTTGGCTGTCCCCAAGTTACGCTCCATGGACCGTAAGCGTTACAAATCCTTGATAATTCAACCCTTATAAAATCTTGTAGATAATTTTCAAAACATTTTTCCTTTATTTTTGAATTTTCGTGCGACTTTTGTTTGGCAAAGTATTTTTGCAATTGGCGTTTATTTTTCAATAGTAACTGTTTGTATATTTAGTGTTATGGTTTTTATTTTTGTTGTTTTCGAATTCTATAGAAAGAGACAGACAGAGAGAGAAAGAGAGAGGAAGAGGTTTCTTAGAAGATACATAACGCTTTTGCCTGACGTGTCTAATTCTGGCATTTCGAAGGCCGCTAGAAGAATTTCGTTTCAAAAATAGAAATAATGCACTTGCTTAAAAGTTATACCAACATTTTAAATGATAGGCAAAATTAAAAAAAAAACAATCTTAATAAGAAGTTAGGTATCTGAGCATCTGATAAAAGATATCCCAGTGATTAAGAAGATTCCGAATTCGAACATCGGATAGCGTCACTGAATTTTTATATGCTTAATTTGATTTTAATTCATCTCATTCAAGACAAAGAAAAAAATTATAAGGCAAAATGTAGAGGATGAAAATTTAAGACAACAACAAGTAAACTCAAAAAAAAAACTTTGCCTTAAAAAAGGATTTTTAAGGAGCAGGTTTGAAGGCGTCAACCCAGCAATGGAATATTTTCAGACTGTTATTTTTATCTGAACAGATATCAATCTAACCTTTGAACAAAGAAAAAAGAATAAGCTAGCCTCAAAAAAGGCTCTAGGCTGTCACGACCATTTCAAAGAAAACGTTATGAATGATGAGAAAGTCTGAAGTTACTTTAAAGATCATTTACTAAAGAAAAAATACCCTTGAAAGCAATATCGTCTGCACTACGCATACAGACGTTATTCTTGTCGATCGCAAATATGAATCAAATTTAGACTAAATATACCATATATAGAATATTGCCAATTGTGGCGCTATTTATTTGATTTAGATTGAATTAATTTGTAAAGTTTTGACTATTAGACGAGGGTGAGTTAAGCTTGCTTTTGTGAAGCGTTTGACGTGGCGCCGTTAGATGGCTAATATTGCTTAGCAACGAATAAAGTAAAAGCAGTGTATGTCACGCAAACGGATCGCCGTCGACGTCGGACGTCTATATTTGTAATCCCAGTTGGTTATTTGATTTAACTATTGAAAATAATTGTACGAACGCATGCAAAGCATTACAACATAGTAATCTAACGATACCAACATTTATTTCTGGAATCAATAACAACATTCCCACGCCCTCATGATGAGTGATACAAATTCTGCATTAAGAGACAAAGATGATAATGGCGCTCCAGTGCCGTTATATATAATATAAAATATAGTCAAAGTCAAAAATCTTTATTCATTATGGGTGTGACAGTTATTTATTAATTGTCAAAAAATCTTCCACCCATTCGGAAATTAACACCTCGGACCTGAGAAGAAACGGCGAAAGATTTTTTTTTTTAATTTCATTTTACAAAGTATTTTATATATTATAATAAACATATTTTCGTATATTTGAAACATCCTGGAGGCGATCCTGTCATTCCCAAGGTGTGCAATTAGCTAAGAAGTCATTAGTATTGTAATATCCTTTAGCACACAAACGTCCTTTAACGATTCTTTTAAATTTCACAATTGAATATTTTTGAACATTTTCTGGGAAAAAAGTTAGCTATATTACTATGAAGTAACTAACTAATAAAATTTAAATAAAACTAATTATAACGGATGAATCGCGTATATTAATTATTTTTAAACATCCCGACGTTTCGAGCACTTTGCAGTGTTCGTGGTCACGGGTAGACTGCAAAGTGCTCGAAACGTCGGGATGTTTAAAAATAATTAATATACGCGATTCATCCGTTATAATTAGTTTTATTTAAATGTGTAATAATCGCGAAAATTTAAGACAACTAATAAAATGTGTTTCCATAAACAGGCGATTGTTTTGGATACTTAAAAATGTATCGAGGAAACTTACGTTAAGTTCATCCTTAAGTATCCGCCAAGGTATACTGAGATTAAAAAAGTTTAATGAGAACGCGCTAGATAGACCATTTGTTAATAGTTTCGATTTTTAAAACTTCAGGTATATCCACTTGTAAATAATTTTATTATTTAGAATAAAAATTGCCCCTTGTCGGTAAAAAACATTTTTGCCCAAATAATACAAAAAACTCCAAATTATAAATTGTGAACGTCAAAATAATTGAAAACGAGGCTAAATCCTTAGAGAAGGTGTTGGATACACTCATGGCTAAATTTCATTACAGACATATGCAAGTTACTCAGGGATGATTTTGACGATTATAAACACAATATATTTAAATTTTCAGTGTGTCTTGCATGGGTTTGAATCTGCAATCATCAGTTAAGATGTCCGCGTTGCCACCAATGTAATACTTAGGTGATAAATCTAAAACATTTGTCTATAGACTATATAGATTCAAGAATATTTGAGTTTTTATTGCAATACAATTTCCTACCATGATTACAGAAAATGTCTGAGCTTCATTCGAAAAATTTAGGAAATTATTAAGAATCGATTTGTCTGCAAAATGGTATTCTACAATTTGTTTATAAATTAATTTGTTAACAGTTTCTTTGCAGGAAAAAAAGCATTTAGACTGGTTTATATCGGATCTAGATATCTTTGACTATCAATGGGTACGATATCTGAATTTAAACGGCGTAATTTGGAATTACAGAGGATTTCCGTGCAATTTCTATGCTAATTGTTATTGCAAGTAGTGGAATTTGTACATTCAACTAATGAATAGGAAACTATATTTTGTACTTATGTAGTTTGGCTTTAATTACTTCCAAGAATAGAATATTAAGCTGTTGCAGTAAAAGCTGGTATTTCACCACTGCTGGGCAAAGGCCTCCTCCAATGCTAATAAAAAAATTCTAATGAAGATTCCAACTACTTCAGTAAAAGTAAGTTGATATATTTCTGGCAGAAATTCATCCCATGAAGATTTGCTGACAAAAAAATCCTTCATCTTATTTTATCTTCAAATATAGTACGTGTTAATTTATAATTATAACAAAATTTACTTTGTTCGTGTAGGCTGTCAAAAGCACTTTAGCGGCGTCGTGTAATAAGATTAAATTGAATGTAAAATTACCACCGGTTCTGTTGATACTACAAACAAAACTCGCGTGGTTCCGGATAAGAATAGGCCAGCTCACCGCCTCTCATGGGTGCCGTAAATTCGAGGAGAGAATTTTATTGGGAGACCTTTTAAGTATATGAAGCCCTTATCGTCGAAAGCTTACATTGCTTTCAACAATCCTGGTGTAATAACGAGGTAATACAAAATAACTCAAATTACCTGGATCTATTTAAAGGTATCAGGATTTTTCATGCAATCCAAACTGGGAATCATTCATGTGGCAGAATATCAGTTACTCCGTTGTTCCAGAATTTGAAGAAGTGATATTAATGCAGATACTCAAAAACTGGTATTCATCTCAGATGTTTGAAAAGTAACAGCCTATTAAGGTCCCACTGGTGAGCAAAGGTTCGCTACCTTTTGAGAAGAATACTTTTGGTGTTTGTGTTTACTTCACCACACTGCTGCAATGCAAATTCGTGAATAAACACAGAAATTTCTCATATACAACGTGAAAATTTCCTCAAGATGTTTTTCTTCACTACCAAACATGAAATTCAAATAAATATATAAGCTGATTGTACTTGCGCCGGATTTGAACTTAAACAAATTACTTAAGATTCACGTCATGTGTACAGATGATCATCACAAATTATTGTGTACCGACTTAATTGAAAACTTTCAAAGGACTCACGAGCAAAATACAATACAAGCGTACTCTTCAGATATATATAGTATTTTCCAATAAAAGGATGGAAATTAATAAAACAAAATTGATGTAAGGAAAAAAGTATTATAATAAAATAATATAAATTATAAGTCGTCTTCAGATCATGCAATGGTCCCAGTAAGCCACTGGATTCGGGTAACGCAAGACTAGCTTTTATGGAGATCCGCGGAGAAGAACTTTGTCCAGCAATGGATGTATATCAGCTAAGATGATGATGATATTAATGATTATTATCTGTTTACTTATTGATAGATGAAACACTACTAACATAAACACAATATAAACAAGAAAATCTGAAGACAATAGCAGTAGGCACTAGTACAGCGTGATACAACAATACAGTTATAATGACTGCACTCAACATTAATTAGTGAAGATAGAAGTAATAATGAAAAGAAAATATAACAATCAATCTTTTGTCTTTCACTTATCATGGGTATTTATATTTTTGAAGTGAAAACTTCTTAAATCACTTTTCACTTTTTGGTAGGCAAATATCATCATATTTATATCATGAAATGTCATGCGTTGGCGTTGCTGAGATGCTTACAATTGAGTCAAGTTTTTGTAAGGAATGAGCCAGGATGGCTTTGTGGAGCCGAGATGGCCCAGTGGTCAGAACGAGCATCATAACCAATGCTTGCGTGTGAATTTTCATGTGCTTTGTTTTTGTTTATAATTCATCTCATACTCGGTGGTGAAAGAAACCATCCTAAGTAAATCTGATGAGTCTAATTTTAAGGAAATTCTGCCAGTTGTGGCAATGCGCTGAAATAAGCTCAAAACCTTCTCTTCAAAGGGAAAGGACTCAGCCCAGCAGTGGGAACTTTGCAGGCAGTTTCCCTGTGTAAGAAATAGTCGAAATTGGATCGAAATACAAGCGGGATCGTATTATTACCGTTATTAATTAGAAGTATTTCCCCCCAAGCTGATAATGCAATATAAAGTCATCTTAGTCACATAACAATACCTAAGAAAATATAATCTACTTTCCGAACCGGTGGTAGCTTCACTTAATTGTTAAATGACGATTCAAAAGTGCTTGTAAAAGTCTACTTGAATGAAGTTTATTTTGATTTGATTCATTACATTTTATTGTACCATATTTTATATAAATGAATAACGAAATATATTTTAATGTAATATGAGATATTAAAGTTCAAATATAATTTATTTCCTAAACATCAAAAGTTGATATCGTTCATTATTCATTTTACGAACAGCCTCGGTCGCGGCTAATTCGGAAAATTGACATCTTAAATGGCGGAAAATCTGCTATCGGAAGTTTGAAAGTGAAATTAAAGCGGATTTATATGATTAAATGAAATTACGAAATATAAAAAAAGATATATATTTATATGAAGACTTTTTAATGTACGCCATATGACAGAACTAATTATACATTCTAGTCTAACCAATCGCATGTATGATTCCATATCATAAATATACAACAACAACAAAAACAACAACAGCCTGTAAATTGCCACTGCTGGGCTAAAGGCCTCCTCTCCCTTTTAAGGAGAAGGTTTGGAACATATTCCACCACGCTGTTCCAATGCGGGTTGGTGGAATACACATGTGGCAGAATTTCTATGAAATTTGTCACATGCAGGTTTCCTCACGATGTTTTCCTTCACCGCTGAGCACGAGATAATTTTAGAGAATTTAGAAAACAAATTAAGTACATCAATCAGCGGTGCTTGCCTGGGTTTGAACCCGCAATCATCAGTTAAGATGCACGCGTTCTAACCACTGGGCCATCTCGACTCCATAATCCCATAAATATACATCTATTATTTATTTTTAGTGTTCCTGCCATTAAAAACCATTGTGAATTAACAATGACAAAATATTTTTAAATAAGGCTAATTTTAAAAGAAAGACACAGAGAGGAGTGAGTTAAAAGAAGAAAGATAGAGCGAAAAAGGAGAAGAGAGTTAAAAGTTACTTAGACAGGACATAACGCTTTTTCCTTAACGATTCCTCTAAGTATACTCTATTGTAAGACTCGTAAAAGAATAATGTTCGTATTATGCATGTTAATGAGTAGCACTGCATCAATTAAACCAATTAAGCGGCCGAGACGCGGCCACACACACACGCACACGCACACACACACTCACACACACACACACACGCAAATGCTTAACTATGTAACAGTTCCAAAAGATACTTACCACTTATATGTACCGCAATAGCTGGTGGCATTACAAATATCCCAACCAAGAGATCAGCAACAGCCAAACTCGTTACAAAACAATTGGTAACTGTTCTCAGTCTCTTCGTGGTAACCACAGCTGATATTATCAATGTATTACCTATAACCGTCACTACTATGAGAAGGAATAGTATAATAACAACAGTAGCTTCAAAAATATCATATTCGCTAATTGCATCACACACATCACTCATGTCAGTCCCGTTATTCGATAAATCGAAACGATTATCGGTTTCATTGCAAAATATTGTCGATACTTTTTCATCTGCTACGTTTATTATGTGATAAATATTGCTGGTTGAATTTCGGTCTTTTTCTTTTGTACTTCCTGCAAGAACTTCGATTTCTGTCTGTTGTGTTGTGTTCCATTTTAGAATATTTTCAATTAATTCCAAGTCGGATATCGATATCATGGAATTATGCTCGGAGTTGATTCGAATTCTGCGACTCCATTTTCTGAAACAAAGATGAAATTTTGATTAGTTTTTTTATGTAAGAAAAGGCACGTTTTTTTCGATTTAATAGAAATAATGGAAAAGGTCAAATTAAATTTG
Source organism: Vanessa cardui (assembly GCF_905220365.1). Classification (NCBI taxonomy): domain Eukaryota; kingdom Metazoa; phylum Arthropoda; class Insecta; order Lepidoptera; family Nymphalidae; genus Vanessa; species Vanessa cardui. Next base: position 8,117,790 of record NC_061145.1, on the reverse strand, counting down.
CAAGAAAAGGTCCCAATTGTGTAGTTCAATATGTCGATTTCGATTAAGAATATGACTTCGTTATCGAATCCCTTTCATTTGAATTTCGTAATTGTTCGAATATTAAAATCGATAATAATTATTAGTTTCCATTCATACGGTGACACTGAATCTTGGAAAATATTAAGTAATTGTTTTGGGATCGGTATATTGAAATTGAATTCTTTTATATGTGTTATTCGAATCAATATGACTCAGTGGTTCTAACCAATGATTACGGGTTCAAACCCAGGCTATCATGAATTGAATCACCATTGAATATGCATGTGCCTACTTTGTGTTTACAATTCATGTCGTGCTCGACGGTGAAGGAAAACATGAGTTGAGGAAACCTGCATGAGTCATAGAAATTCTGTCAAATGTGTATTCCACCAACCACGCATTGGAATAGCGTGGTGGAATATTTCCCTTCTCCTGAAAGGGAGAGGGGGCTTTAGCTCAGCAATGAGAAAGAGACAGGATGTTTTTTTGTTAAAATTTAATTATTAAATATATTAAGCAATTAAAAATCAATTTGAAATTTAATATACTTCTTTTACAAATATCCAAAGACTATTTGTCATTTAGGCTTCTTAGAATTAATATTCGATACGATTAAATTATCATTGTATGTTAAATCTTAGTGCATAGATTATATACATCATAATAAACACTAATAATAATTACGGGGATCAAAACGTCGACCGTGCTATCATATTTAACAATTTTAATGATAATATTTGGTTAAACGGAACAAAAATACCAAAGATGTGATAGAAACAGGGCCATAGCCAGGATTTCATTTCGGGGGGGGGGGGGTTGGGTTCGTGCTCCAGGAAAAAAGAGCAATAGGTTTTTTTTTAAATAAGCATAAGTAGGTATATTAAAATTAGATATAATTTATACACATTTATTTAAAAGATAACCGATGGCTTATTTAACTTATTTTATGTTATAGGGGGCATGAGGCTCATCTGATGGAAAGTGATTACCATCGCCCATGGACATCTGTGGGGCTTGCAGGTGCGTTACAGGCCTTTAAGGAAGGAGTACGCTCTTTTTTTTAAGGTTCCGAAGTCGTATCAGTTCGGAAAAAACCTCGGCGAATGCTGGTGCAACAGAGTGGTTGTGCAACGTAGAAAATGTCTCAAAGTTCGTGATGTTGTGGTTTTTTGAACATTAAGGTGGTGCGGGTAAAACTTAGAATTTTGACGAGTTGTCCGAAGGTGAAATTCCACAGCCGGGATTAATCCAAACAATGCGTCCGAATATTTTCCGTGAAATATTCGAAAGTAGAAGATGCAGAGTGATCTAATATCTCTACGCAAAGCTAAAGGATCAAGCAGGTCGAAAAGGGCTTGATCGTCGATATTTCGAGCCGCTCTGCCTTGGATACGGACAAATGGAAGAAGTTGGTATTGGGGAGCACCCGCCCAGAGCTGTGAGCAATATTCCATGTGGGGTTCAATTTGCGCCTTGTATAGTTTTAGGCGATGGGCCGGCGTGAAATACTGTCATGGCTTGCTGAGCACACCGAGCTTCTTTGATGCCAATTTGGCTTTGCATTCCAATTTTTTTTAAATAAAATACTGTCATCTGCATAGCAGTGAATGTTACAGATTTGCAACAAGTCACTGATACGCAGCCTTGTGGAACACCAGCATTGACGAATTTTAAATCAGAGAATGCACCATATAACGACTTTAATGTTCCGATCTGCCAAAAATAATTCCCCGGTAAGCATAGGAAGGGAGCTTCGAAAGAAGCGCTTTGTGCCATACGCTATCGAAGGCCTTCGCTATGTCCAGACTGGCCGCCAATGCCTCCCACTTGCTCCCAACTGCTTCCGCCCATCTATGACTAAGGTAATCTAGAAGATCACTGGCTGAACGACCCCGATGGAAACGAAACAAGGAGGTGATGGCTATTGGCCTATAATTGGACGGGTCTGGGCGGTTGCTCTTTTTAGGGATAGGATGCACCAAAGTAGTCTTCCAGGAGTACGGCTACTTTCGTAGTCGGCGACTATTCGGTAAAGAGCGCCTACTATCTGTTTTTTAATAATATAATATGAATATTCTCAATAAATTATACAGCGTTATTGGTAATTTCACGTGTATCCGTTAGTAGGGGTGACTATTTGGACTATTGAGGAGAATTTCCTATGAGGATATTTTTGTACACTTTTTCACTCCAATTAACATGTCATTATGATAGTTAGTAATCCCATCTTGATCAAGTGTAGCTTCTAATGGTTCAGAGTTATTTTCCAAATAAGACGCGACTCCTGAATACGCGTTAAGCTCAAATTTATAAAAAATAAATTTCCTTTCAGGAACTTCTTCGTGAGAATAGTAAGGATAGAATTCTGCATTCATCATCATTGGCCTTTTCATCTATTACAGATGATTTAAGACAGTGCGTTATTATAATGGACACAAGTATTAAGCTATATTACAAAATGTCTTATTTATAACTTAGCTATTGAACTGTTTATGTTCCTAAATTTTATTTTAAATTTAGTATTAAGTAAGTAAGACTTTTTTCATTGGTTGTTATTTCTAGTTAATTTTGAGGAAATTTTAAAGAGCGACCTAGTAGTAGAGTACGAATTCGTTCATGTTCGACTACGAATTTCCACCAGCGTCCTTTCTGATCATTTTATTTCGATTGCTTTGAAATAATTTCCTTCTTTTTATAAATTTTTGGAAAGCTTAAAAAACGGTAATGTTTTTAAAATAATCTGCAGGCCAAGATTTATTATAATGATTTTATTAGTTTTTAAGGCATTTTTGAGGAAAAAAAATCAAAAAAATATTGAACTAATTTCGTTTTCCGTCTTGAATTTTTAAATTTGGACAAATAATAATTGTTTAAATATTGACAAATATCCAGTTTTTAATCGTTTTTGTAAAACAAAAGAAAAAAATAGATTTTAATTGATAGTTTTTTAAATAAATTCAAAAAAGGCTAAAAAACACGATAACTTAAAAATGGTTCACTTTTGGATTATGCATATGGCGGTTAAAATAAGTTCAAATAGTCACCCCTATCGCCTCCTAACGGATATACGTCGAATTACCAATAACCCTGTACATAGAATGTATCAGAAATTTTACAATCTGTCTTACACGTTTCAAAATGTAATGGCACTCTGTAAAAGGTTTATCTATTATTACTAACGTGACATTATGACATCAAAAATTAGTATCTTAATAAAATGTGAATAAGGGTATGATTATTATTGCCTCTAGTCTTTGCGTAAAATTATTCATTTTGTTTAGATTTATTGACGTATCTAGACAAAACGGCTTAATTTTCTGAAGAAATCAATAAATACTTGCGTTTTGTTTGTTTAATTAGCATAAAATATTTTTTTGATACTACGATACCGGTTAGGGAAAAAATTTCGGGGGGGGGTTTGAACCCCCAAAACCCCCGCCTGCCTACGGCCATGGATAGAAACGTAAGTAAACATTAAAATATTCCTAAAACTTAACCCATTAATCAAGTATGAAATAAGAAAACAACGTGACTTGAAAAAAAAAACTAATTAAGTCAATTTTTTAATCAATTCATTTTAGTAATTGTTCATTGACTAGCTTTGTGATTTAATTTTCGCTTTATTATAATAACCAAACGGCTTGTCACCAAAAAGTTTAATTAGAATTTATTTATTTTCCATCGTACATGCTGGCAACATTATGACACAGAAGAACACATGACAACCGAAAAGTGTTAACGACTAGTCTTACATTTCTGATATCATCATGTCTGATAACGAGTAACCTAACCCCTCGTTATCACAACAACTTGGATACGGCTTTAATTTTGTGAAATATTCATACTATTGTTAGAAATACTTATTTACACTAATACATTTATAGTATAATTATATGTTTAACAAACTCATATTTTCTTAGTGTATCCGTTTTCGTAAAAGTGTAATCGATTTTAGAACGTCATTGGTATGGCTGTATAAAATAATACGAGAAATTTTCCCGCGCAAACGGATTATTAAAAAAAAAACAAAAGAGAGTCGCGCATGGAACAACATTTAAAAATTTAAATTATTGTAAAAATTCGATTTGTAAAAATTCGAAAACTTCAGGGCAATAGCGGTTAATAAAAATAAAACCAATAATAAATAAATATTATACTGGCGTATTTATTACTATAAAGTTTCATAAATTTATACACATTAGCTTAATTGATCAAAAATGCGCAAATATTATTTCAATTAAGAAACAGTTTCATTGTGATGAGTTTTATATTCCTTACTTGAGAAATGATTGATTCACATACAAATTTCCACCTATCTTTGATGAAACTGCTAAAATTAGCCTTAAAATTAATATATTTCATACCAAATTTCATCTTAACCGGTCCAGACTAAATTACTTGCCGGTACTTCTCGACAAAACCTATAATCCGAATATATATACGAACATACACTTACACTCTACTGTACTACTTTAACAACTACAAACATCAGCAGCCTGTAAATTACCCACAGCTGGGCTCAACTCCCTTTGAGGAGAAGGTTTGGAACATATTCCACTACGCTGTTCCAATGCGGGTTCGTGGAATGCGCATGTGGCAGAATTTTTATGAAATGTGACACGTGCAGTTTTCCTGACGATATTTTCCTTCACCCCCGATAAAGAGATGAATTATAAACACAAATTTAGCACATTAATATTTAGTGGTGCTTTTCTGAGTTTGGACCCTGGGCCAACTCGCCTCTACTACATTAAAACAAGGAAGATTACGATCACCGATTACTCAAAAATGGATTATTTCAATTGCGTTTACATTTCATAACATATTTTCATTGTTTTTAAAGTAAAGCCGCTTTCAGTGACGTTCACATTTAAATTAATTAAAACTTCGTATTAATCCTCATAAAATTTATAACATATGAATTTTTAGCATGCAAATTTATAAAAGTATTTTTAATTTACAATTTGATATAGTTTCAAATTAAATGAAAATATAATTTATTCAAGAATTCATAAAGGCAATTTTGCGTCGTCATTTTACAAAATTGAAAATTTAAATATAAAAATTAATGTAAATTCTACTAAGAAGAATCGGCAAGAAACTCAGTAGTTACTACTTTTCGACCATTTGACAAACAAAATTATGTTAGTTAAATATAATTATATGTATATAATATATGCGGCCTGGAAGTATTAGCATCACGCTTTTTTTATCGTCTACATATATAATCTACACTTTGATCTTAGCCAAAAGGCCGAGAAGGAATCTAGAGCTGGCCCAGTGGTTAGAACGCGTGCATCTTAACCGATGATTGCGGGTTCAAACCCTGGCAAGCACCTCTATATACATGTATGTGCTTAATTTGTGTTTATAATTCATCTCATGCTCGGCGGTGAAGGAAAACATCGTGAGGAAACCTGCATGTGTCTATTTCATCGAAATTCTGCCATACGTGCATTCCACTAACCCGCATTGGAACAGCGTGGTGGAATATGTTCCAAAACTCTCTCCGTCAGAGGAGAAGAGGAGGCCTTATCGCAGCAGTGGCAAATTTACAGGCGTTACTTTACTTTACCTTTTACTTTCATATGATCTTGATGTGCTTCTAATGTTATTGATGTATTTTGATAATGAATTGAATTTATGAATCGGCAAAATTAAAAATATCTGCAGAATTTAGTATTGAAACGGATACCTTGCCCCAAGAAAGATTCCTATCGATAATTCTATATTGTTTTATTTGTAGTAAAACCTATAAATATTATTCAAGTGGGAAAATTGCCCACAGGGTCGAATCTCCGACTTTTATAACAAGGCGGTTTCTACTTTATGGCGCTATTAAGAGCGTTTATCAAAAGGGCCGATTCTCGAGTTTAACCTTTTATAAGCTTGTGTGGTCGTATCTGCGTATGTGTGTGTACACATAATGTTTTATCTTGTATCTTAATCCTATTACATGTTTCATTCCTTATATGTATTCTATATTGACTTGTATTGATTTTTTTTATGGTATAGGTTGGCGAACGAGCATATGGGGCACCTGATAAGTGGTCACCATCACCGATAGAAAATGACGCTGTAAGAAATGTTCACTGTTCCTTACATCGTCAATGCGCCACCAACTTTGGAAACTAAGATGTTATGTCCCTTGTGCCTGTAGTTACACTGGCACACTCACCATTCAAACCGGAACACAACAATACTCAGTACTGTTATTTGGCGGTAGAATAACTGATGAGTGGGTGATACCTACCAAGGCGGGCTTGCATAAATTGAATATTATAAAATGACTAGTCTGACTTCTGTTAGGCAAATGAAAAATCTTTGAAACTTATTTAATTCGAAATATTGGTAGATAAATATGTGACAGATTTTCATCCAACACATGCAGGTTTCCTTCCTCCAATGTTTTCTAATCAGCTATCTCGGCCCATTTGCGATTTCTCTGAAGAAATATATATTGAATCTATATTTTTTATTTCCCTTTCATAAGATATATTGTGTCTTCGTTTTTACTGACAACATTTATTCTTTCTCGGATACGTTGAAATAAATCGCCTTACGGGATAAGCCCGACTCCCATTCTTTGTTTTCTTTTAACATAATATATCTTTGTTACGGGTAACCTTAAAAAAATATGGACGTCACGGGTCGCCGGCAGATATGAAAAGTTGTAATTGATGATTGTTTAATAACTTATGATTTAATAAAACCAACGAATAAATACACAGTAAAATAAATCATACAATTTATGTACTGAAAAATATAATCTAAGTAAAAACAATTAAAAAAGCGTTGTCTGTCAGAGCCCGTAAAACAGGGCAATGCCCATTGCTGTCGCGAAAATGAGCTGAGATGGCCCAGTGGTTAGAACGTGTGCATCTTATTCGATGATTTCGGGTTGAAACCCAGGCAAGCACCACTATATAGTATATATGTGCTTAATTTGTATTTATAATTCATCTCGTGCTCGGCGGTGAAAAGAAAACATCGTGAGGAAACCTTCCTGTCTAATTTCATCGGAATTCTGCCACATGTGCATTCCACCGACCGGCATTGGAACAACGTGGTGGAATATGTTCCAAACCCTCTCCTTAATGGAAGAGGAGGTCTTAGCCAGCATTGGGTAATTTACAGTCTTACTTTACTTTTTTTACTTTTTATTGAACAACTAAAAGTTACACGTAGAGTACATTTAGCTTTTGTTAATAAAAATTATTAATGGTAACACAAAAAAAGACTTAATTATAAATGTACATTAGTAGGTGCTATGATTTAAATTTCTGAGATTATTTCTATCACTTACGTATGTGTACACTCAGCCATTTTGCGAGCTAAGATTTGACTTTTGATTAATGGACAGAATAATCAAGTGTGTATTGATAGAACCAGCATCATGACTAGGCAATATTTCAACCGCGCCGAGTAGATGATAAATGAAATTTAAAGTGATTTTGAGGTCGCATTAATTACATCTCGAGATCATTTATCCTCTCTGATCATTTTGTGTCAGCACGGTCTCCTGACAGGCTTAATACATTCGATCTCGAGATTCTGGATTCAATGCCAGTGAAGTAGACAAAAATGGGACACCTGAAGTTTGTTACTATAGTGCATTAGGCACTGTAAACCGCCCAATGTCGTAATATCATCAAAACTTCAGTATCAACTAAGTATACTGGCAATCACTAAATTAAAATTGTCATGAAGTAAGCTTGAACTCTAAGAAAGAATATAGTTTTCAAGCTCAACCCCTGACGACTAAACTTCCAAACGCAAGAAGAGCCGAAAGCGACAACTTGTATGTTCACAATAATGATCTTTTTCTTTTGAGCTTAAAAGTTTTCTTGACAAATTCTCAGTATCGGTAAATCATACATGATAGACCAATTTGAAAATTTTCTGTGCTAATTAAGATTTGAAAGTTAAAGTCCACCTAAAAATCAACTAACGCCTATCTATATGCTTCGCTTGGGTTTTTACTGGTTACTCTTCGCTTCGTCGTTCTGTTTTTAAAACTAAAGTGAGTCAATGCTTGGGCACAAGGGGCATAATCGTTATAACCATCATCATCGTCATTATAACATCCCAGATCTCGTGGTATGCTGTTATAGTCACACATTAGGTGTATCTTGTGCCCAGGCTTGCCTACGAATGGCACAGAATAGGAATGGCTGGAGGAAGGTGGTACGAAGTGTTCAGGAGAGCCACACGCATGGTGGTCATGACCCTCAGTAATGAGGAAACGACTGGAAAGAAGAGGTGTATGACATGGTGGCCCTAGGTTTTCCAAAATTAAAATCTGTCTAAAATAAAATAACATTGAAAATCTGCAATACAGATGAATGAACTGAATATAAAAATTCAAAGACTGATATATTTTTTAACAATGAAGTAGAATAACTTCATGGACATCATGACTAAGTACATGAACGTTGTGATAAATCACTATAACGTATAATTTTGGTGGACTTTGATGTATTATCACTTTATTCACAATGCATTTGTTATTTATCAAGTTCAAGAGTGTTCTCGAATAATTTTTCATCGAGTCGCTCAATCTTAAAAGACGATTCATAGACTAAGGCGTTTTTCATGACAGACATTGAACGTTAGTAAATAGACCACTTTATGGTAAGAGTTCTTTTATATTGACCGGACCTTGAAATGTTGCCAATACGCCGCCAACTGTCAACCATTTGGCTTTCTATGGAGTTATTAAATTCCTGATCAACTATGGGTACTATTGATTATTAATAGATCAACATTTGATTTTGACAGGAATTCAGAAATTCAATGTTCGTAAAGTTGAGCTATCCTTTTGTTTAATTTTACTTGAATTGATCAACATGAAAGACATTTAACTAATAACGACTACTAATATGAAAGCATTCGTCTTAATATCTCTGAATAACGAATTGTACCACACTAGTCTTAGGGGAATGAGCTGAGAGGATCTAATCTGCTTACTGAGACTGTCATAATTTGCTAGGAGATGACAAAACAGATGCTCTTTGTGAAGGGTTATGTAAATTGTCCAGATTGAGACGAGTATATTTTCCCTCTTGAAGAGCGTTGTTCCTTTTGCGCACAGATTACCGCATCAGAATAAATATTCAACATGCAGAATCAAAAATGGAACCAAAAAACTCCAAGATCTCTTGTGAATCAGTTGATTTAATGGTTATTATTTTATCTATTCATGAACAGATGCTTATGTCTAGATGTCTTTGTTCTTAAGTTCTAATCCAACGTGAAAGTAGGAGTATCACATCCGAGTGAGCTTCATTAAATTTTCAAGCACTTAATTTGAGCATTTAATTCATCTCGTGCTCAGTGAAGGAAAACATCGTGAGGAAGACTGCATCTGTTGGATTAAATTTTAGCACACGCTTATGCATGACATTAGCCGCATTGTTTCAGTTTTGAGTTTACTTACTGATTATAATTGTGAGTTTATTGTTTTAGTTTAGAAGCAGTGACGTAAGTAGTATTTTTGCTACCCAATGCAAACAAAGGAAATGCCTATTATGATAACGAGGGCTGCTGAGCTTTGAACGAGAATCCGGCTAGTTGAAAAAGCTAGTCTGAAATAAACGCAAGACTTTGACCATTACGACAGTCTTGTTAGAGTTATTATTAGAGAGTATTAATATTATGAATATTATAAATGTCAAAGTAACTCTGTGTCTTGCTCTTTCACGACCAAACCGCTGAACCGGATTTGATAAAATTTTGTGTGAAACAAACATGAATTGAAATAAAGGACATAGGCCACCCTAAAATATGAGCGAAGCCGCGCGTTAGTAGTTTAGCTTTAGTTATCCAATAATGCAGAATACTCATATTTTTTTTATTTATACTTAATTTTTATACATTTTCTCGTCCATAGTAAATGTTTTTTTTTTTCATTTGTTTTATGATGTAGGTAGGCAAGTGTATATATAGGAAAATTAGGGTCGCCTAGAGGTCACCTCTGCCCAGAACTCGCCAATGTGTCCCCAATTATAAGAAATAGACGTCGAAACCGGAACAAAACATTATTACTTATTAAGAAATATTGCTGTTTCACAGTAGAATAAAGAATTAGTGGGTGGTACCCAAACGAACTTTATAATCCTGTGTGTCCACTTAAGATAGAAAAATATAGTTAAGATTTCATTATTTGTTTTCAATGTCATCAATAGATAAATCGCGTGTCAAAGATACAGTGAAACGCTTCAGTTATGAACAGTAATTGTGTTTCTTGAATGCCAAAGGTCTGATAGGGTTTTAAAAGGTCATATTGAAGTTGCATTGAGCTGGATATAGTTACTAGTTTTAGTGACTTTGTAATTGTTTGTATGTAAGTTTATATCCTAGAAGGTTAAATGTTGAATGTGTGTATGTATTTTGTGTCTGCTAAAGTTAAATTCATTTAAATGCCGCCCACTCAAAATACATATAGCAGATTTAGACTTGTTTCTCGTGCAACATATTAAATCTAAAAGTTTAAGAACATGATGCATTATGTCTTATGTTTTTTAGTCAGTGGTCATATGTAAAGACTGAGAAAAAACGAATTATAAAAATATATTCTTAAAGCCTGAATCATCACAGAATAAATAATTTGTGAACGTTTTAAGGACATAAGCATGTTTGGCAAAAGTGAATAAAATGTATCAAGATAGTTAGCCAATAAATATCCCACGGCTGGACCAAGAACCCTCCACCGTTGAAGACGAAATGCAACTTATGCAAACACGTTGTTGTAACAAAATTTCCTGTTTTGCCTTTCATATCTTCCCAATAAGCTCTTTCAAGAAATTATAAAAGTTAATTTATTGCATATAAACTTTTTAATTAGAAGCTTAGATTTTAAATGGACTTTCAAAAATCGGACGCTTTACAATAAACTGAAAAATTATATTAAGGTGTGATCACACTTGAATATAATTCCTTCGGCGAGAACATTAGCCTATATTATACCAGTTCAAATAGAAGAATTACATTAGTGAAAAGAACTACGCATTTTAGTGGTACACTTCTATTAATACCATTTGTAGTATTACAGCAGTGAGAGAGTAATCGAGCATAAAAATTAAAAAAAACAACCCTCATTTTTAAAAATAGAATCCTAGATTTTCATTTAGTTCAGGTTCAGGTAAGTGCTGTATTTATGAGTCTGCCCTAACAAATGTATTCGAGATAGACCTGTCGTTAGAACAAGCATATTTTTTAAATCTAGGCACTCGCACCCTTCGTTGGCACAAGAATTTTCAGCAGAGAGAACCAGCAGTGGAACCTCAGCAGTATTTTTTTCTTAATCCTAAACATTTACTAAGAGCTCTCTAGAGCTATTCGGAAATTAAAACCGAAAAATGAAGCCGAACATTTTCTCGGCTGGATTTTTTCAAGTATAATCAGCATCAACCTACTTACCTCTAATTACATGGTGTACCGTTTCAACCTGAACGTCTTAGCGAAAGATTTTATCTACCATTTTATTTTTTTAAATTAAAATACACAGAGTAATTAAAACATTCCCATTCAAGTAACCTGCTACCTCTGTTTGCCCTACTTTATTTAGTATCTATTAAATGTATATATAATGTACATAAGACGATATTTACCATTTAATTTGATTTTGGTTGATTTTCAAAAATACTTGCGTGTAGAAAAAAATAATTGATCAAAAGATGATGGGAATTTGTTGTGTCTTTTTGCGTAACTCAGAGATGATCGAGATAGACCTATAGTTGTGGATTCATACCCAGCAATTACCACTGAGTTTCCATGTACTCAATTTGTGTTAGCAATCATCTTGTGCTTGGCTGTGAAACAAATCATATATAGGTAGCATGTGTCTAATTTCAATGAAATTCTGTCACATGTATATCCACTAAACCACCTTCTATGAACGAAGTGAAATAAACAACAAATTTTCTCCTCACAGGGAGAGAGGAGGCCTCAAGCTTGGTGGTAGGGCTTTGTGCAAGCCCGTCTGGGTATGTACCATCCACTCATCAGTTATTCTACCGCCAAATAACAGTACTCAGTATTTTTTGTTCCGGTCTGAAGGGTGAGTGAGCCAGTGTAACTACAGGCACAAGGGACGTAACATCTTAGTTCCCAAGGTTGGTGGCACATTGACGATGTGAGGAATAGTTAATATTTCTTACAGCGTCATTGTCTATGGGTGATGGTGACCACTTACCATCAGGTGGCCCATATGCTCGTCCGCCAACCTATACCATAAAAAAAGCTAGCAGTAAGCAAAAACAAACTATTTACAGAAGTATATAGTATGTAGATTTTGAATATCTTCCCAAATGTATATATTTTGCTTACGAAGAAGTCAAGGTTTGATACAAGTCCAAAGAACCTTACACCTCAGTTATTGTGTATTAATTTCACGCTTAATCTCTAGGCGTGTCTGAGATTCTAGGCCTTATCGGACAGACAGATAATAAAGTGTTTTTACAAGTATTCCTGTTTTAGATGTAAGAAATCCTAAAATATGTATCTAGCCTGTTCTTAATCTGTGCTAAAATTGTTGTTTTCAAAGTAGAATTCGAAAATTAAAAAACACCAAAAGGCAGTGTCACTCAGCATAATGAACAGATTCTTATAACATCCCATTCAAAATTACAGTGAAATAAGCATTTAGGCATTTAGACTGTGGAGGAATAAATAATTTCATATATACACAATTATACATTCATTCTTGAACCCTGAAAACATTCAATCTATTTTCGTAGTCTTGTAAAAACAAACATAATCAACCATAATCTACATCGATTTAAAAATAAAAAGTAGACGAATAAAGAAAAGATATCTTTCAATTAATTACGCAAATTCTGAACCCAAAGTTTAAACATCAAACACTAGAAATTTAAAAGGTTCAAACATTAAAGTAATTTGGCTAGCGCAAACTAGTTTGCGCAGTTAAGCGTGGGCGGTAAAATGGTAGAATGCGTAAACTCTAAAGAGCAACTCGTATAATCGTTGCATTGTCAGGATTTAAGCTGCATGATTCTCGTATTTTATTATCATTCTAATTGTATAGTACTCTGGAATAGTCTAGAAATACATAACAGGGGGATTTTTTTGTTCAATTATCACTTCAACCACTTTAGAACCAGCTCAGTCAGCGTTGTATTTGATGTATTCGATTCTATACCTTCGGAACTTTCAAAGAGCCAAGCTTGTCTGTCAATCATTCATTCATTCATTCATGATTAATTCGTGTCTGAATGCCATCAACGCATTTACAAGCTCCCCGGTATTGTAGATATCAATAACCGGCAGTAATCACAGTCCATTAGATCAGCATTCTGCACATTTACCCACTCTTCTAAAAGTGTGCTGCGTTAAAAGCGTAAATGAGCAAAACAAATTATTGTTTTGTCTACAATAATCGATTAGTTACTTAATCGACCTATTACCACAATAAGAATTTAGTATTATCTGTGGAAAAAGGATAAGTAGTTTAGGCGGGCTTTTAAAAAATAAAGATGGCGTGTATCGTTTTAACAGCTAAAAAAAGGTAAATATAATTCATAAATATATAAAATAACGATTCAGTGTGATTTTTCAATAAATAATTAAAGTAATTTAAACATAAAGGAGTTTATTACAATTGCTTAAATATTTTGTCGGCCATCGGACCGGGAACTTTAAGTAAGTGGTATCTGTCACACAAAAAAACAATTCAAATAACTCTTCCACGTCTTCATCAAAAGAGATAAAAACGCTGAAATTGAGTGGAAAGCGTGTAATTTATACAATGACTTTTGCTTTTGCGATGTCATCTTAGCTTTTGTTCCCTTTTTCTTTTAAGCTGCATTTTATTTGCGAGAATGTACTTTTTAAACTTGATGAAATCTTTATATCTTTGAAACTGTTTTTTTTTTCATAAAAGCTGATATATATATTAATAATATAGAACATAAGAATAAATTTCTCATTATATTATATTTGTGTTAAAATTCCAATAAATTATATTTGTTTTAAAGACTAAGTGCAATGAAATTAAAAAATACACATTAAAGTAAAAAATCGAAAGTAAGTCATTAATATTTTAATCACTATAACTAGTGTCGTCGTTAGTGTTTATAATAAAATAATTTTCTGCAGCGATCTAACGATCTATCACATTATCAGCATTTCTCGCACTTTTATTTTTACAAATTGGTGTGGTATTCATTTTTTTTTTAATATCAGTTAATAATAATAAGAATTTAATTTAAATTATATAAATATCGGTTAATAATTAATTAAATCCACAACCGTCACGTTCGAACTTATGTCTTTGCTTGTTCAATGTGAACTTGACTTTGTAATTTGAAAAGATTTGATTGGTCAAAGGTGGCGGTGAACAATGACAACTCACTGCATTCTTAACCCGAACAGACTATAATTACTGTAAAGAAAGGCATTGTAAATCTGTTTATATGAAAAGAGCAACTATCGAGTTTCTTGCCGTTTCTTCTCGCTAGAAGCTGCTTTCCGAAACTGTGGGTAGTATTTAATTATTGACGATTCAAAAACGCTTCATTGTGAAGTTAACTTGAATAGAATTGATTTGATTTGATTTGACTGTGTATTACATCACATATCACCCGTCAACCCGTTTTTGTCCACAGCTAGACATAGGCCTCTCCAAGTGACTGTGTATGTCGGAAAGTAAGTAAAGTTACTATTTCTTAATAAAATCAAACATTCTGAACCGGTGTTAGCTTTAAACTTAATTTAATCATGTCAAATGACTTAACTTAATAAAGTAGGTTTTGATTTTATTTGATTTGATCTGACTAGTACTTAGCACTAAAGTTTTACTTAATCCTTGTAATAAACGTATTCAATTCATTGTTTTGAAGTTTAAGCAACGAAATAATTAATTATTTTGATTATTCATGTAAATTAAATAAATCAAGGGAAAGGCCAAGTGTTAAACTATAAAAAGTATATAAACAAAACCTATATATGTACATATGTTTATATATTATATAATTAATAAGGTATGTTAGCAGTGAACACCGAGACAAATATAGTAAATAGCTTAAGAAAATAAAAAAAAATAATAATTAAATGTACAAAACTAATAACATATATACTTGTTTCATTGAAAATGTGAATACACACAATTTCATTAAAAGTAATAAACAATCAAAAAAAAAATATTTTCAATGAATTGACGAACAAAATAATCTTTAAAACATGCATTTAACAATAAATCGACACGCTTAAATCATCTCAATGAAAAATGTACATTTTATTTACTTTTAATTTATCGTTAAAAATAACCCTTGAAGGGTAAAAGTTCGTAAATTCGTCGAACGCGATAAATATCCAGTTTATATGTAATTTATCTTACCGTCCCGTAATTTATATGCGAACAAAAACAATATATGGTTTATCTGTCATAGGGATTATACTAATCCATTCAAATATTGATAAATACTGATACAAGTACGTAAACAAATGATGTACTGTTTCAACTAAGTTATTAATGTTATAATATAATAAATAAATCTTTATTAATATTATAAATTTGAAAATAACTGTCTGTCGCTCTTCCACGACCAAACCGCTGAACCGAACTTGATGAAATTTCGTATGAAACAAACTTGAAGTCCAAGAAAAGACATGACAATCAATAACAACAATTCTAAACCGCAAGCAAAGTCACGGGCGACTACTAGTATATTATGAAATGGTAAATTTTGCTTTCTCATAGTTAGTCATCTCATAAAAATTATACAGATTACAGTACAAAAATTATTCATTAATGCTATAGTATACAAAATAATGTTCATAATTTAATGAAACGATCACCTCCTTGCCATTTATATTCATATTCAATATATGTATTTAATAAATTTAACAATACAAGGACTCACCGAGTTTCTTTCGCTGGTTCTACTGATCAGGGTGTTTTCTTTTCCGAACCGGAGGTAGTTATTAATTTGAGTATCAATAAGTAATCGTAATGCTACCATATGAATAAAGGAATTTGAGTTTATACTAAGCTGCGACTTCAAAATTTTTTGTATTAAAAATCGGAAACAAATAATAAATACCTCTTAAGTCTAGATTATATCACCGATCACAAAGAATGTGGAGCAAAAAAATTTCCTGTCTGCGAAATGAGCGTTCCGATAACTGTATCAATAAAATTAGGACAAATTCTGATTTGTTTGACTGTAAAATTTCATTCAATATAATCAATTTACTTAACGTTGTTCGTTTGTTCGCTAAGCGTGTGAGAACTAAAATTAAGCTGAATGCTAAAAACATTGATTAAAATTAGAGTAAAATATGTACTCAACATATTTTTGGTAAAGGACATTAAAACACTCATAACTTTTTAGTTGACTGCACACGTTGACAATGTGGTGATCACCTCCAGGCTATTGTATTTTAAATAACCAAAATATATTTATTATTGTACATGAAACATTAAGTTACAAAAATATATCCAGATGAGTTTCTGTCGCCGGTTCTTCTCGGGTCTGAGGTGTTAAATTCCAAACTGGTGGTAGATTTTTGACTATCAATAAACGAGTGTAATCACTTCTATATTGAATAAAGATTTTTGACTTTGACTTTGATATAATCCATACCTAAAAGCTTATTTATAAACTCAGTATTACTTTAAGCTGGTATTACTATTAGAACATTGTCCACCTAACAGCTAAATTCCGAGAAACAACACAATAATCCACTTCACTTAACTTCAGTGTTTCAACAGAAATAGCAGAATTCGTCTCCCTCAAAACTGACGTAACTAACCTAACCTAACCTCAAATATTGTTACAGAATTTACTGCATTTCGAATCTATATGTTATCTCTTATAGTAAACTTATATAAAGTTAGTTCAGCTAGAATTTGTAACTCATGTTACGCTTGGCTTTAGACGAAAATGTCGTGACAAATCTGCCACGTGTGTTAATAATAGTCGCTGACAAAGAGTCAGTAATCATTAGCATTATCAATAAATCTTCTACGTATCTTCTTGTTTTTGAAATACATATATTGGCTCGAATCATAAAAAGAAGTTTGCTATTAATTGAACATTAATTACTCAACGATTATCTAGAACTTGAAAAAAAATTAAGAGATAAGTAGGTAATCTAATATGCAAAATATATCATAAATCTTGGAGCCCATATTTGAATAGTTCAAGAGCCACTTCTCTACATCTAGCCTAGCTTAGCATAAATTTTAACATTATAATTAAAATATATTGACAAATATTCAGTGCTCAATCGTTTTTGTAATCCGAAAGAAAAAAATAGATTTTAATCAATACTTTTTTAAAAAAGTTTTTGGAGTTGCATTTATGACAAATTTTGAAAAAAGCTAAAAACGTGATAACTCAACAATGGTTCACTTTTTGATTATGCATATGGTAGGTAAAATTATTGCAAATACTCCTTTCAGCTCCTAAAGGATGTACGTCGAATTACCAATACCCCTGAATATAGCCAGACATCTGAACTGACTCTCTCTTCGTTCACACGTTCACATCTAAAACATGTGTAAATTTTTCATCATGTATATTGTCTTACGATGATTTTCTTCACTAACCCACCCTAGTGAATAATAGACATAAATAAAGCTCAGCTAGTTTAGATATTCTTGTCTGGACTCGCTCGACTCAAAACCGCTGTCTTCTGTCAAGATTTATATATTGTAGCTCTCCGCCATTTCAGCTGTCGTCATAATATTTATGAATTGTGTCTAAATTTCTTGCATACAAGTTGAAGCGTTAAGTAGATTTTAACTTGTCTTACGTATATAAGTGATTTATTGAATATATTATGACTGGCTCATTCGTTAGAAATAATATTATATAATGCTCATCTGATAAGCATACAGACGAAGAGAAAACAACGGCTCTTTGTGCGAATTGTTAACCGGTTGAATCTGATTTAAAATAACGAGGGATTTATTTTCAAAGTGGTAGATGAACAAGACTAACAACCTAAATTGTGAGAAATAATAAATAAATATTAGACAACATCACATACATTACTCTGATCCCAATGTAAGTAGCAAAAGCACTTGTGTTATGGAAAATCAGAAGTAACGGTACCACAAACACCCAGACCCAAAAAACATAGAAAACTATAGAATTTTCTACATTGACTCGGCCGGGAATTCAACCCGGGACCTCGGAGTGTCGTACCCATGAACACCGGTGTACACACTACTCGACCACGGGGATCGTCGAAAGTGATGTTTTTACGTGGAAAATACTTTGGAAGTTCATTTAAGGTCATTATTTTTCACATTTGTGATTAAAATTGGATCAATTATGTTATACAGATATACCAAAAAATATACCAATATATATAAAAAAATCTAAAGCCAGTTTCAATTTCATAGTTCTACGGAATGTCTATTAATTAAATTATATCTGAGAGGCTAAAGTTAAAGTTCTACCTCTTCATAAATAGCCACAAGTACAACTCCGATTCAGCTGGTAGACCAGCAATAGAACAAAATCAATACGTACGGAACCACAGAACCTTATATAAACTGTAGACCAAATATTTTACAATGATTTAAATGTTTGAGTCTGAGATTTAATGCCGTGATAATTTCTATTAATACGCTAAGCTACGAAATTTACTAAGCATTTCTCTATTTAAATACCTGCCACAGTATGACTTGTGTCAAATTTTGTGATTTGTCAGATATAAATTACAAAAACAGGTGGCATAAATAAACAATATTGTAATTAGTATCTTTCCTTTTGCTAATGTCTTCGTCTGTTGAGAAACAAACATCATTTATAACCCACGTTTGTTTTATTAATCATTGCTAAGACATGAAATAAATAGGGGTGGCAATTCAATTAAGAGAATTATTTTGGCGCCCAACGTGGGACTTTATATTTTTTGCCAAAAAAGGAAAAATAGTCAAATATGCATTACATACTAAGAACTCAAGAGTGTGCATATACAATAGTTCTCTCTCTTTTTTCTCACCTATAATCTAGTGGGATGGCAAATCCGAAGGAGTTCAGGCGCAAGACCAAAGGCATCACATACTTGCTGGAGCATAAAAGAGTAAGTACCCTTCAGGACTCCGAGCAATAACTGAGAATTTCTCTGAAAATCCGAAAAAGTTTTATTGTCCAGCTCGTGATTTGAACCCAGGACCTCGAAATCTGCACCTCTATGGGGCAGCTCCTTTTTTAATTCACAGAGTATTTGACAGTGAACTCAGCACGGATCAGAGAGGCTGCGCTATCGTTTCGTTATACAGTTTTCACAATTTTGTAATACAAATTCCATATCCAAATTAAAATGTTCATTTAGACTTCAGTCTATTAGATGCTTATAGTTTTTTCTGCCTTATCTGTATACACTTTTGTCTGACCCAAAGTCCATTTGGAAGGAACGATGTGCCAAGTTTTTTGTGTTGTTATTCTTTTTTAATTCACTCTACATGTCACAAACTTTCGTTTCAACGCAAAAACAAAACGATTCCCCTACTCACGTTCAAATAGTGCACTGTCATGTGCAATGTTGAAATTTTCCTCTCTCTGATATAAGAAACGTGATGTTAGTGTTTTTTTCTTTTATTCACTATATTTTGCTTTTGAATATGGAAGGGGCATTTAGTTGATTTTTTTTTAATTTAGGAGGCTTACGTAAGAATTAGGAATTCACTCACATATAAAAACTTCGTGCTGAAAATTAAAACCGAATTCGATTTTTGAAAAATACCGTTACCAACAATTATTACAAAATTTACAAACGCGAAAGTGGCTTACGTTTTAAATACGCAACCAATCGTCATAACATTACCATATACGTTTCCAGGGGTATAAAAAGTACTTAGCTCATAATAGCCTCGACTCCTCCACTCAGATGACGTAGAAGCTACGGATGGATCATAATTTTTCAGAACGTTATCCTGTCGACTGGCATAATCATACCAAATGTACTGCCGTGACTGACAAATTGGCATCGTAATATTTACCATTCTTAATATCGGCATATGTACTAAGCCTTGGCAATTAAATATTATCGTTCTTTTATCGTTACTATCTACTGAGTTTCTCCCCGGTTCTTCTCGGTAGAATCTACTTTCCGAACCGGTTGTAGCTTCACTTAATAAAGTTGTTAAATGACGATTCAAAATTGCTCGTAAAAGCCTTGAATAAAGTATATTTTGATTTGATTTGATTTGAATTGATAATATGGGCTCAATCACCCTTCAATCCGAAACACACCAACAATGAATTTCTTGCCGTCGAATATATATTTTTTATCTTTATAATATTAGGAAGCCATAATTTTTAATATTTATATTATGCGGCTAAATTAATAAAGCTAGCAATTATATTCAAATTGTCAATCATTATGTTGTAATTTTACTTTTATGCTTTTTTTCTAGTGAACATCGTTCAGTCCGTATTTACTGAAACCGGTAGTTATAAAGTAATATCGGCGGTAACGATGATTCTCGCTAATATCTAAAACACCAGTAATTTGATGTAATTTCGGGCACATGTTACCATGTGAGCTTAACGCGCGAATGTGCTACGGCTACGTGATTATGGAGTACTTAAAATATAGGTTAAGTGGTTTAGTTGGTTAAGCAACACTTGGAATGGTCGGTTATTGGATGGGTTACCGTTAGTAATTATATTATTTTTGTAAAATATTTTTTATTGCAATTAAAATTTGAGAGACTCCTTGCTACTCATCACATTGCCATATATAGCCATAAAAGTAATCCTAATAGTTTCAAGTACAAAATAGTCTTTGCTAAATTAGGGCCAAACTTTTTTTTTGTTTTTCATTTCTTTTTTATTTAATTTATTTCCTAATTTTTCTTAATATTTGGGAATATGCCCAAGGTGTTTCAAAAGTCTTTAAATAAATAAAAATTTTAACAAAAAGAAAAACCGACTTCAAACAAAACACTATTTTAAAACAAATGAATATGCACGAAAAAGTAATAAAAATAATTGCGTATTCAACATATTTTTTAGAGTCTTCCTAAGTTAAATGAAATGAAAAATATTAGACTACTTAAAAGTCGATTAACGATTATATCATGTAGTTATAGTTATTGGTATATATGGAGCCGGTGTCAGCCACGGTGCCCTTGCCTCAACAATCAAAAGAAAGAAGCGATACGAGCCCCTTGATTGATCCAGTATATTATTGTGTAAAAGGTTATTTGTAAAAAACATATTTGTTAAAGTATTCTCGTATTGTTTTTTGATAGATATGCTGTAGGGTTTTATTGGCTGACACCGACTCCAAATATAACAATAATTATAACTACATGATATTGTAGCGGAGTTGTGTATGATGTTGTAGATGAGGTTTGATTAAAACAAAGTTTCTTCCACTACTAATTTATTTCTCGTAGAAATAATAAACACGAAGATAGGCAGGCACAGCACAGAATAGAAATGAGAAGAAAGAAATATGAAGGTAAGTTTAGATGAAAGAAGGAAGTATGACTTAATACAAAGACTTAAGGTGCAAAATCGTGTAGCAAAATTTAAGCGATAAGCGACGTGCGTTCAGTACGAGATCTAGGATTCGACTGCTTGACGGAAGGCGGCCGAACCGATGCGCATACGTTTCTTTGTTCAAAGTAACGGTAATTTATTTAGAAAAGACATTTCTATTACACGATCGCGCGGCGACTGCCTTCCGACATTACATAAATTATTATATTATATTTTAATTATTTATATGATTTTTAAAGTGTAGATATTTATACTGTGTATAACATGTATATATAATATGTATTTATTATGTAATTTATATAAGTATATAAGTATTATAGTATACATATATAGTATAGTTATATGTACATATGTTATAGTAATATTTGTATTTATGTTACCTTTATTATTTAATGTATGAAAAATATATAAGATATTATATGATTATATGTATAATATTTTATTTATATAAGTTATATAGGTTGTAGGGATCTGGTAAGTGTCGCGTTCGCCACACCACTCCCCTCCAGAGACCGTCCTACGGGCGATAATAATCAGGTATGTGTACTGTTCTGCCCGATCGTGTCCTTTTGTTATTATTTTCCTTATCTTTAATTTTATCATCGTGATTTTTTATTTCAGGTGGAGTAGCAGGAGGAAGAGGTATATCCCTTGGATCGTCGTCGTCGGTAAGCATGTATGCAGGCTTCAGTCTTTCTATTGTTACAGAGGTAGGTTTTCCTCGGACAAGTATTTTGAAGACTTTTTCGTTCCTCGCCAGTACTTCATGTGGGCCAGTATAAGCCAGTTGGAGTGCTCCTCTGTTAGCATCTTCTCTGAGGTACACATGACTAGTCGTTGCAAGATCTTTGAATATGAAGATAGATTTCTTACAGTGCCTGGAAGCTGGTTGCGGTTGAAGGTTCTTCGCAATAATCCGAAGTCGTGCCATAAAATCGGTTATGTCATCAGACTTATTCGTGGATGGTTGAAAAAGTTCTCCAGGTAATCTAAGCGTCTCGCCATATACCATTTCTGCCGAAGATGCTTGAATATCTTCTTTAATTGCATTTCGGATTCCAAGCAACACCAATGGAAGTGATTCTGTCCAATGTGAGTTTTCATGACAAACAATGGCGGCTTTTAATTGGCGGTGAAATCTCTCAACCATGCCATTACATGCAGGGTGATAAGCAGTAGTTTTCTTGTGTTCAAAACCAACCATTTCAGAGAGGTGCTTGAAAAGGGCAGATTCAAATTGTCGTCCTCTGTCAGTGATTATAGCAGTAGGGCATCCAAAGCGTGCTATCCAGCCGGATATCAAGGCCTTAGCTACTGTCTCTGCTGTTATGTCCATAATAGGAATAGCTTCTGGCCATCTCGTGAATCTATCTACGGCTGTAAGACAGTATTTGTAGCCGTTTGAGATTGGCAGTGGTCCTATTAGATCGATATGGACGGTGGTAAATCTGGCACGTGGAAGTTGAAAATTCCCAGGACTGGTTGAAACGTTCCGAGTAGTCTTCGCTCGCTGACAGGCTTGACATTTCTTTGTCCATTCACGGCAATCTTTCCGTACGCCGGGCCATACGAAACGCTGAGCTACAAGTTTAGCAGTGGCATTGGCGCCAGGATGGCTGAGTGAATGTAAGCTTTGGAATACTCTGTAGCGAAACGGTGATGTGACAAAGGGTCTTAGAGTCTGATTTTTGTCATCGCAGTACAGCTGTATTTGCGTTCCAGGAATGATTGTCTTACGTAGATTGAGAGACGATTCTCCTTCTATCAGTCGTTTCAGCTCAAGATCGTCAGCTTGTGACTGTGCTAGCTCTGTCAAGTCTATTGGCTTTGTCAGTTCTTCAATCCTCGATAATGTATCTGCCACGACATTGTCCTTTCCAGATATATGCCGTATATCAGTAGTAAATTGTCCGATATAGTCGAGGTGGCGAAATTGTCGTGGTGAGCATTTATCCTTTCTTGTTGTAAAGGCGTAACATAAAGGTCTGTGATCCGTGAAAACGGTAAAATGCCTTGCTTCTAGCATGTATCGGAAGTAACGGATTCCCTCGTATATCGCAAGTAGCTCCCTGTCGTACGGAGAGTATTTACTTTGCGAAGGACTTAGTTTCCGTGAAAAGAAACCGAGAGGTTGCCAAGCATCATTTTTGTATTGGTGTATAGCAGCTCCTATTGCTTTGTCTGAAGCATCAGTTACGAGCGCGATCTTTGCATTCAAGTCTGGATGAGCTAAGAGTGTTGCGCTGCATAGACTGTTTTTGCATTCTTCGAATGCCTTAAAAACTTCACCCGTGATGTCTACTGGATGTGAGCCTTTGACCTTATCAGTGAGAAGAGAGTGTAGAGGTGCTTGAATTTCCGCGGCACCTGGGATGAATTTGCGGTAAAAATTCAGCATGCCTAAGAATCTTCTTAATTCTCTCACAGTCTTAGGCACAGGAAATTCTTTAATTGCCTCGACTTTGGATTCCAATGGTTTGATGCCATTTGATGAAACGGTATATCCCAAGAAAGACACTTCAGAAACTCCAAAGACGCATTTAGACGCATTTATTACCATCCCATACTCCCGAAGCTTATGAAACAGACTTCGTAAGTGATGTTGATGTGTTTCTTCATCAGGGGAAAATATGAGGAAATCGTCTAGGTATGCGTAGACAAAGTCTAAGCCTCTGGTCATTTCGTCAACAAAACGCTGGAAGGTCTGGCCGGCGTTTCTGAGTCCAAAGGTCATATATGGGAACTCATAAAGACCAAACGGTGTTGTGATGGCCGTCTTTGCAATGTCCTCAGAAAATACTGGAATCTGGTTAAATGCTTTCACGAGGTCGATTTTGGAGAAAACACGACAACCCGATATGTTATGCGTGAAATCGTGAATATTCCGAATCGGATAGCGGTCAGGAATTGTTCTTGCATTAAGCATCCGATAATCACCGCATGGACGCCATCCACTTTCCTTCTTCGGGGCTAGATGCAAAGGTGATGCCCATGGACTCTCTGATGGTCGAGCTGTTCCATTTTTAATCATAGCTGCGAACTCTTCCTTGGCTATGAGCAATTTATCTGGAGCCAAGCGACGTGGCGAGCAAGATACTGGAGGTCCAGGTGTAGTCCTGATATGATGGACCGTGTTATGGTTAACAACCTTCTCGTTTCCTGCAGGACGTGTGATCTCCGGAAATTGACGTAGCAGTATATGGTAGTTTGAATCACCGAGCAATGTCTTCACTGAAGAAATCGTGCTGGATGATGATACTGATTCTGCTGAAGTCGTCAGGGTTGTGGTGCTATCGATGAGACGCTGGTTACGGCAGTCGACTATAAGACCATAATATGACAAGAAGTCGACGCCAATTATAGCCTTAGTGACATCTGCCACTATAAATCGCCATGTGTAGTCTCGACGCAGGCCAAGATTCAGCTCGAGGTGAGCAAAACCATATGTTGAAATAGAAGTCCCATTCGCGGCATAGAGTTGGTAATTGGTCGGAGATCTTCTTTCACGTAGTGCTGTGCGAGGGAAGACGCAGAGATCGCTACCTGTATCAACGAGAAACTGCATCTTCGATTTTCGATCCGTTACGAAAAGGCGACCAGATACGTTATGGCTATCGGATGTCGCCATTACCGATTGCCTTGGTAGTTTTCCGACTTAAAATCGCATGGCTTCACACATTTATTGGCATTCTTTCCGTGTTTATTGTGATACCAACATAATGGAAATTTTCTGTAGTTGGACTGTGATCTCATTTGTACTGTCGGGCTACGTCGTCTTCTTGATCTCGATCTTGGTCTGTGACTGCGAGCAGACAGAGCTTTTACTTGCTTTGTGAGCTCATCTATTTGTTTCGCCATTGAATCAATGGTTGACTGGGGAGCAGATGTTGAAGCGACTTGAGGTGTGCACGGTACCAATTCATGTAAGCTGTCGGCTAAGTCAGCCAAAGCTTGAAGGTCATAAGTTTTCTGAGCCACAATAATTGGTTGAAGAGCAGTAGGCAGACGACTTATCCAAATAGTTTTAATAAAATCGTCTGGAACTGATGGACCTGCTAATCTTTGCAGGTGTCGGAGAAACTGAGATGGTCTCCGATCTCCTAACTCTTCGTGAACAAGTAATTGTTTTACCTCTTTCTCGCGCGAGGCTGACAGACGCTTGATTAATTCAGTTTTAAGTCGTTCGTACTTCCCTGTCTTTGGTGGTGAAATAATTATATCCTTCACTTCTGCTGCGTAACGGTGTTCTAATGTCGAAGTAACGTAATAAAATTTTGTATCGTCGTCAGTGATTCTCGACAACACAAAATTGCCTTCCAGTTGTGAAAACCAAACTGCAGGTTCTTCTGCCCAGAACGGTGGTGGTCGCACTCCGACTCGAAATATGTCGGTCGTGTCGTGAGGTGTAAATGGTCGTCGTGACTCGGCATTTAAGTTCGAGTTACCTTCATTTTGTGGTTCCATTTTATTCCACCAAATAATCTAGTGTTCCTTACTTGAGTTGGTTAATTAATCCTCTTCGTTTTCAGCTTCTTTGTTTTCAGCGGGGTCACCAATGTAGCGGAGTTGTGTATGATGTTGTAGATGAGGTTTGATTAAAACAAAGTTTCTTCCACTACTAATTTATTTCTCGTAGAAATAATAAACACGAAGATAGGCAGGCACAGCACAGAATAGAAATGAGAAGAAAGAAATATGAAGGTAAGTTTAGATGAAAGAAGGAAGTATGACTTAATACAAAGACTTAAGGTGCAAAATCGTGTAGCAAAATTTAAGCGATAAGCGACGTGCGTTCAGTACGAGATCTAGGATTCGACTGCTTGACGGAAGGCGGCCGAACCGATGCGCATACGTTTCTTTGTTCAAAGTAACGGTAATTTATTTAGAAAAGACATTTCTATTACACGATCGCGCGGCGACTGCCTTCCGACATTACATAAATTATTATATTATATTTTAATTATTTATATGATTTTTAAAGTGTAGATATTTATACTGTGTATAACATGTATATATAATATGTATTTATTATGTAATTTATATAAGTATATAAGTATTATAGTATACATATATAGTATAGTTATATGTACATATGTTATAGTAATATTTGTATTTATGTTACCTTTATTATTTAATGTATGAAAAATATATAAGATATTATATGATTATATGTATAATATTTTATTTATATAAGTTATATAGGTTGTAGGGATCTGGTAAGTGTCGCGTTCGCCACAATATAATCGTTAATCGACTTTTAAGTAGTCTAATATTTTTCATTTCATTTAACTTAGGAAGACTCTAAAAAATATGTTGAATACGCAATTATTTTTATCACTTTTTCGTGCATATTCATTTCTTTTAAAATAGTGTTTTGTTTGGAGTCGATTTTTCTTTTTGTTAAAATTTTATTTATTTTTTGATTTTAAGTGAAGCTGACGTTGACTAACTAATTTTTTTCATATGGATAGATTAAGCGTCCCGTTTATATGAGTCAGAAACTACTTCGAGGACAATTTCAAAGGAAACTTGCGAATAAAGCAAAAATAGACTTTCGAAAATGCGGATTTAATACGTCACGCGGCGTAAACTACAAGGATCCCTCGAAAGAGCTGTAATCGACCTCAGCAAAAAAACTTTGAAAAAGACCAACTATATTTCGTACATCATATGACATCACATCACATACACAGAATTTGATTAAAGATAGTAAGAAATTCTGCCCCATATCGCACCCTAACTACGAGCCGTATAGGAGTTCCATCACTACATAGTATAAAACAAAGTCGCTTTCTCTGTCCCTATATCTTTAAATCTACGCAACGGATTTTGATGCGGTTTTTTTTAAAAGATAGTGTGATTCAAGGGGAAGGTTTGTGTATATAATACATGAACAATTGGTTAACGTGATTTTCAGTTATTCACCTATTTGTCGCGCATATACATAATGCAAATTTAAGACTTATGTCGTTTTCATATGGATACCATCATCGGAAAAAAATAAAAAAAAAATGGGACCCCACGGGAAGCACTACCTTTCAAACAAAAAAAAATTATCAAAATCGGTCCACCCAGTGAAAAGTTATGAGGTAACAAACATAATGATAAATAAATAAAACGTATAAACAAAATATGAACGAAGATTTTTTTCGTTTTTATTAACGATTATAATTTTTCTGAGAGCGATATTATTTGGGTGACTCCAGAGAGTTCTTAAATGAAGCTTCAGGAAGCTTAAAATTGCTCCTTCAAAAATTAAAAATCGAATACAATTTTCACAACTCTTCTTTTATTTAGTTACATCACAAAAACTACTCGATTTTGGATGACATTTCTACATTATCGTTACATAAAATTTACCTAAAAGCGTATTCTTAAACCAAAATTCTCAAACGTAGACGAGTAAAGTAAAGTAAAATAAAGTAACAGCCTGTAAATTTCCCACTGCTGGGATAAGGCCTCCACTTCCATTAAGGAGAGGGTTTGGAATATTCCACCACGCTGTTCCAATGCGGGTTGGTATAATGCTTGCACATGTGGCAGAATTTTGATGAAATTAGACACATGCAGGTTTCCTCACGATGTTTTCCTTCAGCGCCGAGCACAAGATGAATTATAAACACAAATTAAGCACATGCATGTATATAGTGGTACTTGCCTGGGTGTGAATCCGCAATCATCGGTTAAGATGCACGCTTTCTAACCACTGGGCCATCTTAGCTCATCATCTAGCAACGAAGGCGAGGCTTTACCTTAATTTAGGATTAATCTATCAAACTACATATCTTAAATTAAATATAGCATTTAGGTATTGAATTCATCATTGCTTGTTGTTTTGATTGGATACTTTAGTCTTAGATTCTGAGATTTCCTGAAGTATCTTTCCGTATATATGGACTTAGCTAGTCTTTGTTTTTAGTGTTGAATGAGTTTATATATGTATATATATATTTATTACTTGATGGTATGGCTTTGTGCAAGCCCGTCTGGGTAGGTACCACCCACTCATCAGTTATTCTACCGTCAAACAACAGTACTCAGTATTGTTGTGTTCCGGTTTGAAGGGTGATTGAGCCAGTGTAATTACAGGCACAAGGGACATAATATCTTAGTTCCCAAGATTAGTGGCGCATTGACGATTTAAGGAATAGTTAATATTCTTACAGCGTCATTGTCTATAGTGTTAATACATACATATGTATAATAGTATGTATATATACATATCTTTAAAATAAATAAATATATCATCATTTCGTCTGTTACAGAAGTTCCACATATTCAAGCACCTTGAAACTAGGAACAAATATATGATGAATGAATGAATGAATGAAGTGACTTCGCAAACATTTACACAGCGCTAGCCATGTGTGCGCATCACACATTGTTAGACGTTGAAACGTTTTAAGTGTCACAGCTTTACATAACGATTTATATCTAGACTTAGATATATACATAACGGTATAAACTTTTATCTTTTACGAAGTTTTCAGGTCAATCGTAATCTTTTATGTCTGTCTGAAATAGATATTTTTATTTTTTATCTGTCAAATCTTTTATTATTTTTTTTAATTTAAACTAATGTTACCAACAATATTGGTTTAATTGAAAGAAGAAGAGTTACCGTATATAATTTCTTGTAACAGGCAAACCGATTTTGACTTATACAATATCTGACGACTTCTCTTACATTGGGATCAGAGTACATTATTGTCCAATATTTATTTAAAAAAAAAAAAGTTTTCTATAGTATAATTAATTTGATGATCCATCGGCGCGCCTTTAAGAATCGCTCAGTGAGCTTAGGACATACCGTTGGAAAGAAGATAAGTTTGCTATATTTTATTTATTAAATAACAAACAGGAAAAAGAGGAAAGGATCGCATAAGGATTTCTGCTACTTCCCTTTATTGTTAACCATCAATTTCGTGTTCCTCAATAATGTTGCAAAGATTATCTGTCGAGCGTCATGACGGCAATATTTTCTATATCAGATATTTTTGTAATATCTTATATATTAATAACGGGAGCCGATTTTTGGACAGCGATTATGGGACGATAGCTGCACATAAATAATCAGTTTTGGTTTCATTTTGAAGAGCCTTATATGTGCAGTGAGTCGAGATGGCCCAGTGGTTAGAACGCGTGCATCTTAACTGATAATTGCGGGTTCAAACCCAGGCAAGCACCGATGATTCATGTGCTTAATTTGTCTTTATAATTGATCTCGTGCTCACCGGTGAAGGAAAACATCGTGAGGAAACCTGCATGTGACAAATTTAATAGAACACATGTGTATTCCACCAACCCGCATTGGAACAGCGTGGTGGAATATGTTCCAAACCTTCTCCTCAAAGGGAGAGGAGGTCTTTAGCCTAGCAATGGGAATTTACAGGCTCTTGTTGTTGTTGTTGTTGTTGTTGTTGTTATATGTGTATTAGAAAGAGGATTTTGATTGCAATTTAATTAATCGTTATGATTTAAGAAAGGATTAATTTTAGGGAAGACTTTCTAGTTTCTTCTAGTTGACTGCACACCTTGGAAATGAGATGATCGCCTCCAGGCTATTTCAAATAACAAGAATATGTTTATTGTTGTAAATTATAAATTGACATTATAAAAAAAAAAAATCCCGCTGAGTTTCTTTCGCCGGTTCTTCTCAGGTCTGAGGTATTATATTCCGAACCGATGGTTGATTATCGACAATCAATAAGAAAGTGTAAACACTTCTATTTTGAATAAAGGTTTTTGACTTTGACTTTGAATTTGACTTGAAGGGAAAAAAGTTACTGTCCCTTTTGAGGTATTTGCAATAACTGGATATTAAAAAGGAAATATTAAAGTAAGCTGTTATCAAAAAGCTCCAATTTCAACGGAAGTAATGTTGTATATATTAGTTCCGTTGAAATTGGAAATTTAAATAATGTTTCATAATGTCGCGGTAAATGTAAATGAGTGACTTACAGTTTACAATGAAATGAAATAAATAAAAGATTTTCCGAATAAGTGCCAAGTTTTGCGGGCGACCCACTTCTATACTAAAAGTTACCTATATATGTATAAAAACAGTGTAAATCTGTGTACAACATATTATACCAATATCAAAGCGATGAAATGAAATGGTCAAAAATGTTACACAGACCGTGTCGTTGGCAGCGGCATATAATAAAATTGGAGTGTCTGTTTGTAATATTAAAATAGCCCTTTTTTACTGATTGTATTTGTATGTATACACGGCACATATACCAAAATATCATTTTTACAATTTTCTTCGGTCTGTTTGTCTTTGTTTCGTCTTTTGTTCCGGCTAATCTCTGAAACGGCAGATAACTGGTATAATAAGGAGTAACTGAGGCTACAATTTTTTTTAATTAAATTCAAACGCGTACAAGGTCGCGGACACAGCTATTTTTAAATATATTTCAAAAGACATATGGCGAAAAGTTTACTTTGATTAGAACAAAGTTAATCATTGGAAATTCCTTAAGATATATTTTGTCGTCTGGTTATTGTTATGGTATTGTAAGATATCGATTGAAGTAAGTTGTATACAGTTGGTTTATAATTTTTATTATATACATAAAAGATAAAAGTTACTTTAATTAAACGGGCTAATCCCAAGCGAGATTATTTTCCCGTCAATCTTCAAGTCAAGTCCAAAAAATTACCTATTCTGTACGTGGTGGGATTCACCCTATGTAGCACTATTATTCAAATAAAAAGAATTACACTTCCGTATTCAGTGTCAGACCTACATCTGGTAACACCTCACACCTTATTAGAACCGGTGAAAGAAACTCAGCGGTTTTTTCTTTGTTGAATTTCGTAATTGTTACAATTTGCATCACAATAAATAAATGGCAATACTGAGATCACTTCATTTCCAAGGATTGTTTGCATTTATTAGAGCGCTTATTTACTTGGTGATACCTATGACTTTTTATAACTTGTCTAACCTGAGTATTTTTGTGTATAATGCAGTTAAGCTGTAACTAGTAGGAGACATAAAACCTTAGTTCCCAAAGTCGGTATCGCATTGATGCTATTAGTGATAGATCTTCTGACTACTTCTGACAGTACTTATTTCTTTGGTAGATAAGCTATATCTACCACTAATTAGGCCCATTTGCTTGGCTTAAAATCAACATTCCTAAAACGATCCTTTTGGACCTCTTAAAACAATGCATTAATGCATCTTAATAATTCATCTTAAACAGTATAGCACTGTCTTATCGTGTGATTAGGGATGGATTCTATACAGACTTCAACTTATATGTACTTGCAATCAATAGGTAACATTGAACTCCAATTGTCTGATTGACTTTATGATAATATCGTTAGAACATAGTCACTCCTTTCGGAAAGGAAACGCTCAATAGGAATTACTAGGATGATTGCAATTTAATTTTGACTATATATTATAATTAAAAGCTTACTATAGATTTTACGACGAAGTTTGGTTCTGTAGTTAATTGTAAATAGTTTTCGACTAACTTAGAATGGTAGATCCTTCCGAGCCTAAATGGGCGGATAGACAATACTGGCGCTTGTACTAATTTATAACGCTGCAATAAATAAATGTATACAACAACTTCGTCCTTCTATACTTTGGTAAATGGTGCCTCTTAAACGGTTTTATATTTAGAGTTATACTATTTAAAAATAATGTCAGCCACTACATTACTTTTAAGCGCCAATATCGTAATGATTTACAGACGGTCTAGCAATGGGTATAGGGTATAGTATAGGTTGTAACATAACACCGATGATACCCCATAGCACTTAAGAGTAATACAGACCAGAGATTTTTTTAATTGGACTGTGCTTTCCGAAGATTATGCCCAAATAAACCCATACAAATAAATTGAACGTATCTCAGGATAACGGACAAACGGACAACGTTACTAAATATATTTTGAATTTTTGGCGCGAAATTTACGTGCTTTTAAACTTTTACCCCCAATTTCCCCCTGTTGCGTGATGATTTTTCTAATGATACAGCTGCATATGTACCGATTTTTTATATTAGTTATATTAAATTTGGTATTTAGGCATTTCATACACTTTCAGCAATTTTCACTGTCTTAGGAAATAATCAAATAAAATATTTAACGTTTGTCTTTAACACATTACTATAAACCTGAATGCATGAAATATTTGTCCTTTGGAAAAGATAGGGTTTGTAGAATCTAGGTACATTCCATGATAAAATCCTGTGCAAAATTTCAAGCACAAGAGACAACATTAGTTCTCGAAGTTTCGTCATATAATATAACTGTATAACCTCAACTATCTTAACACAGTAAGATATATAAAGTCATTATAATTTACATATATATGTATATAGTTACAAACAAACTGTAACTCAAGCGGAGCTAAGTTACACTGGCAGCTACAACTTGATGGTTAAGACGATATATATAACAAACCGTTATAGCTCTTAACCGTGCAATATTAAGTATCAATTTAGAATGTTTTATATTCATTACAACATAATTAACTAACAATTATTTTGACATTCAATATTAGTTATTATGGCAATTGTTATAAGGTTGATTTAATTTAATCTCAACGAATTTGTTTCAGTGATTAGTCAAACCACAATCAAACTACTGTTGCTACATTTTTACACTTGGACTTACATATGGACCTTAATATTAACATTAAAATAAGTAGTGGTATTTGATTAAGTCCACTTTCTTAAAACTCAAATTATTTTATGCCAAATAGATCATTTCATACCCGTCCAAGAAAATAATCGATAGAGTCTTTGACAGGGCTTCGATATGGTTTTCAGGTTTTCAGGATACATTCTGAATAATTCTCATTGTATTATTCAAAATGTACGTCTTTGATTAAACTATTTTCTGTAACCAGAACATAACAATACTAAGTATTGATATTATAACGGTAGAATATCTGAAGATAGGTGGTAACTAATCACTTGATTATACAAAGCCATTAGTAATATCAGTTAAAATCCACAATTCCATCAACTGAGCTATTTTGGCTATTTGCATTGGCATTTTTTTGACTTTTGACTACGATGGCAAGAGGAACCATATCAAAAATGTCTGCAAAGCAGGAGTCAGAATAATGTTCAGGAGGAAAACGCCATCGGCTTTCAGTGTCTACGGAAATCAGGTTACTACTGAAAATTTATAGATGGAAAAAGCGAATGCCCTTTAATAGTCTGTGTCTGAACACATGCAGACATTTACCAACCATTTCATAAACGAGATGGTAAGCTATGAATGGACTTAATTAACAAAGATCCAGATAATATCGTATATTTGACAGGAATCACTAAAAAGGCACCAAGAAACTCATATAAATTGCCGTACTGGGAACGCCTTGACCTTGCGGTTGCGGTTTGTAAGTTGCCATTTGTTAATTTAGAGAAAATTTGAAGTCACCCCTATCTATACATATAAACATAATGAAAACGTCTATCTGTGAATTAAAACATTTTTTTTTAAATATCTAGTTGCAACCTGTTGGCAAGTATTCACCTATAGATATTGGCTCTGAGTGGTGGGTTGAAATATTTACCATCCCAATCTCAGGAACTAATCATATGTCATTCGTGCTGTTACACTGACTCGCTCACCCTTGAAACCGAAACACAACAACATTAAGCTGTCTGCTGTTTTGTAGTATAATTTAATCTTGACGATTTATAAAATTTTGAATGAAAAGTATTTGTCTAAACCTACCTTTATACTCTATACATCAGAAAGAGGTAAAATTTGTTTGTTTGTAGGCGAAGTGTCCAAAAGTAATGACAAAATTGAACCATTTGAGTCTAGTCTAAATAATTCCTATATTTATTTCAAATTAAATACAATCACTAGAAAACAGCGGGTTTTTCCTGACAATTTAATATATTTACAAAAATAAATTATCAAAAAAAAAATAGCAAAGAGGTGATCGCTTATTCCCAAAGTAATTAACTCACTAATAGTATAATAATCTTTCACACACGCTCTATATATATTTTTAATTTGTTATCTGTAAACTTGCAAACATTGTTTATATACATATAAGCGTTTAATTAAGGCATTCGACTGTACAACACATTAATACAATACAAGTGCGTGGGACTTATAATTAATTGAGTAAAATAATGGGCTGTCTTATGGGTAATTATCCGTCTCTTTCAAGCAACCTAATTAAAGGCAACTTTGAATTTAGAATCCGGGTCTGTGGTACAGTCGTTAATTTATATAACTGAACACAGATATAAAAACACGAATGTTTAAATAAAATATATTAACTCCTTTGTTAAGAAAAAAATCCTACGATTTTAGTTAAATAATTGCTAGATAATACTACTATTTTCTCCAAAGTATTCACCACTGCTTATTTTACATTTAATTAGTATTAAATTCAGGGCTCTGAATATATAAAAATTGTAAAATATTTTGTACCAATAGCCGTGTGGAAGATGTTTGTAATAGATAACTGAAGTAATACTAAGTTAACATAGATAAAACTTTTTACGTAAAATGCAGTACATTTCCACAAAAAGATTTTTTGAATTTGTTGTTATAATACGTATATTAGTAATGAAGTCTCCTAATAAATATTCCAAATGAGAAAATGAGTTTGACACATTTGCATGCCCTAGCTACTAAACCGTATCCAATGAAATTTTGAAAAAAAAAAACGTAGATTACCTTCCTTCATCCCTCCTCTTAACTAACCCTCCTCAGTGACTGACAGACGAGCAGAAACTATTTCAATAATAAATGACTTATCGCTTTCATACTAAAACTGGCCCTCAAACTTCAGACATATATTTTATATACATACATATATATAATGTGTTAAATTGCAATCATATTTCGCAGTTCACAATATTTCAATAGTTTACAATCAGACGAGACAGATTGTAATCTAACAACAACCGCCTGTAAATTCCCACTGCTGGGCTAAAGGCCTCCTCTCCCTTTGAGGAGAAGGTTCGGAACATATTCCACCACGCTGTTCCAATGCGGGTTGGTGGAATACATATGTGGCCGAATTTCTATGAAATTTGTCACGTGCAGGTTTCCTCACGATGTTTTCCTTCACCGCTGAGCACGAGATGAATTATAAAGACAAATTATGCTTAATTTGACATGAATCAGCGGTGCTTGTTAAGAACCCAGGCAGGGTTTGAACCCGCAATCATCGGTTAAGTTGCGCGCGTTGTAAACATTGGGCCATCTCGATTCTTGTAATCTAACGAATTTTGTAAACTTACGGTGACATATGCATATCTATATATTAATTATTTTAAAGATATGAATATATTATTGTTTGTTTCATGCTTTGGACAATCCTACCTCATTGACCTCTGTTTTTTTCCTTATGGTTACCTAGAACAGATCGCTGTTTTAGCGATAAAGACGTCTTGTGACTCTTTCTTAAATGTGGCATATGTATTAATTTAGAAGGTAAGTTCTGCCGTATATTAAACTGGCAGGTATTTTTTCTTCAGATTTTTACCTGAAGATTGCAATAAGTTGTACCAAATAACGGGGTATATATTATAATTGAGTAATATTAAATAAATATTTTTATAAATGAATTCAAATATTTTTTTTTGCACGCGGACATCTAAACAGATGATTGCTGGTTTAAACCCAGGCAAGCACCACTCAAAATACATGTGCCAATGTGAAATTTTACCACATGCGTATGCCATCAACCCGCAATAGAGCAACGTGGTGGAATGTGTTCTAAACCCTCTCCTAAATAGGAGAAGAGGCCTTAGCCCAGCAGTGGGAAATTTACAGGCTGTGGTTATTGTTTCCTCCAACCTATTATGTGTTTATTGATGAACAATAAAGAGCATTTTCGTTTGACATGTTTTCTGTTAATGTGTGCGATAAAAAATAGCGAACGAAATAGATAGTAGGCAAAACTAAGTGTTATTAACCCATCAATTCGGAGGGTGTTGATCGAAAGGACGAAGACCCTCGTGTCGTCGTCCGCACTATTTTATTGGACTAAACAGGAAATGCTGAGTTTTAATCAAATAGCTGAGTCTCCATTTAAAATGGGATTTCAAATGTTAGAGCAAATTAGTGCACTTTTGTTTGCACATCCTCAATTGACTATTTGACTCGATTTTAAAAATCGAACTTTAATAATTCTTAACGGATATATAAAAAATCACGAAGCTCTTAAATCATGATATTTTATTAATCTGTGGTTATATTCAACCGACAAGGATGTTTGAAATTCAAAAATTAATAATTTTGGCGTTCTGCAGGAATATTGTTTTTTTTTTTTCTTTTAAGTTTATAATGATACGATGATCTAATTTTAAAGACCATGTGTCGACTTTTTATTTTATTAATAACTTAAAAACATTTATTATTACATTTATTAACTAAGACGGAAATTGCCCCACGGCTAGGCTTAAGGTTTCTCGCGTGCAAGAAGAAAGTTTTAGAGCTTTACGCCACACCAATGCGGATGTGGACACAAATATGGCAAATTTTCATTCCACTTATTTCCTCGCGATTTTTTCATCCACCGTGTACGAGATGAGTTAGAAAAGAAATACATAAAAATTCAGTGATTCTAACCCAGCTTTGAACTCGCATTCATCGGTTACTATTCGCATATTTGAACTACTATACCATCTGTGTTCAAATCCTTATAGTTAAAATTATATACGTTTAAATAACATCTATTATGTCATTTAATTCATTTTAGTAAATTTTCTAATTAGGCTATTTTCGGCTAAATATTTTGTTTTCGTAATTATAAGGGGTTTTAATTAGACCAGTAATTAAGGGATTTACCCTTTTATTAAAATGGATATTTTAATAAGCAACCCATACTTAGATCTGGGAAGAAATAGTAGGACTTTGTATATAAGTAAATATTAAGTTTATTTTGTCCCCGTGTCGAATATTTTGTTTATGTCGTTATAACTGTGTACCATCCTTTCACTTATTATAAATTTCCCACAGCTGGACTGAGGCCACTTCTCAGTTTGAGGAGAAGGTTAAAATCATATTCGTTGAAATTAGACACATACAGTTATCCTTACGAAGTTTTAATTCGACGCCGAGCTAGAGATTAATAGTAAACACAAATTAAGCACATGAATATTCATTGGTGCTTGCCGGGGTTTGAACCCGCACTCATCGGTTAAGATACGCGCACGAGCCACTTGGCCGTCTCGGTTTAACGATCACCTTTCCTGTTAACGCACGTCGCCAATTCGTTAAACTTGGTGATAGGACTGATAGTAAATTATTGGATTTTTCTATCGAGGAATTCTTAGTACCCGTAGTGAAAAAGTTGGAAATATGTACCGGGAAGCAATCGTTTGTACTTTGGGTACTTTTTATTTTTAT
This sequence comes from Vanessa cardui, assembly GCF_905220365.1. Classification (NCBI taxonomy): domain Eukaryota; kingdom Metazoa; phylum Arthropoda; class Insecta; order Lepidoptera; family Nymphalidae; genus Vanessa; species Vanessa cardui. Next base: position 8,079,920 of record NC_061145.1, on the reverse strand, counting down.
AATATTTGAATAGTTTTAAGTGTAACAAGTTCGTTGGGATATATTTTTGTATAATTCAAACTAAGCTCTTAAAAATGTGCATCTTAACCGATGATTGCGTGTTCGAACCCAGACAAGCACCATTGATTTTTTGTGTACTTAATTTGTGGTTATAATTCCTGTTGTTACCGATCTCATATACAGTTACATATTATTGTATACAAGTGTGCGAGTGCAACAGATATACTCTCTATGTCTCACTCTTATCGTGTCGAATCGAATACGACGGGAAAGAGCTCAGACACAGACTAAGGAACTGACTTACAAAACACAGCGAAAGCAAGATTGGGATTGTTGGTATAAGATAACAAAATTGTTTGTAAAAAATAATAACTTATAACGTATAAATTAGTTAGGTTTATTCTTAACATTAAATTACATACATTACATTAAGAACCTCAAAATTTCCACTCCTGGGCTAAAGCCTTCTCTCCCTTTGAGGAGTTTGGAGCGTATTCCACGACACTGCTCCAATGCGGTTTGGTGGATACACATGTGGCTGATTTTATTTTTAATTAAAATAAAAATAAATAAATATGGGACAACATCACATACATTACTCTGATCCCAATATAAGTAGCTAAAGCACTTGTGTTATGGAAAATCAGAAGTAACGACGGCACCACAAACACCCAGACACGAGACAACATAGAAAATTAATGAATTTTCTACATCGACTCGGCCGGGAATCGAACCCGGGTCCTCGGAGTGGTGTACCCATGAAATGCGGTGTACACACCACTCGACCACGGAGGTCGTCAAATTAGAAGAACATGCAGGTTTCCTCACGATGTTAATCATCATTTATAGCAGAAAGATAAACAGAAGAAGATTTGATTTGAACAAATTTCTTCGTAGAATTTAATTATTTGAATTTTCGGGAACTGTCAATATGGATTAAGATTAGTGTCTTCAAGCGTCTCGAATTGCGCGGGACGTCCCGCTTTACAAGGGTATGTGAACACGTCCCGAATCGGATTATGAGATGTTACATTTATAATAACATTGTCACGTGTGACGTGTTTGTTTTTTTTCTTAAAAAATAAGCAAATAATTCGTTTGAGAAATGTTTGAATTTTTTTTACTTTTTTCATCATTATTGATTTGGTTTCAAAATAGCTGGAGCATCTCAATTTTGATATTAATATACATGTATGTATTTTTATGAACGTTCAAACATATCATCGTTAAATATAAACGAAATTAGAATTTTCTTTTTGTTCAAAAGAATTTTATTCCGAAATAGTCCTATTTAAGCATAACTGAAAAGAACTGCCCATGAGTTCCATAAGAGAACGGAACTTTTCAATAAACACCAACAAATCAACTGCAAAATTTGCCATTATGTGACAAATATGGCATATGTGTTCTAAATGACTTCTATTCTATTCGAGAAATATCATAGAGATGTATAAAAAGTAAGGAAAATGTCATCTACAAAGGGCATAACAGTTTTCCTTACATAACACTTTCCACCGGCTCTACTGTAAGTCTCGTAAAAGAACGTCGTTCCCAAAAACCAAGGTGATTAAAATCCTCAATTTTCTTGTACTCAATTTGTGTATGTGTGCGTACACAATATGCCACGTCATGACCTCGTTACGTCTGTCTCGTAGCCCTTAGCTTTAAAACGTATTATGTTGATACTCTGTAATTCCAGAAAAGAAAACACATAGGACGTTTTGGAAACTATGAAAGAGGAATTACAATTATTCCACACACGGCCATAATTCTCAGTAACTCCAACAATTACACTAGAGGCAATTAAACTGACTAACAATGTATTTATGGCTGAAAGCTGATGGCAGGTGGCGTTTCCGGGAACTAAACTATTTAATAACAATATTCTGTAACTCTATTAAGTTAATTAGAAGTTAAGTTAAAAACTGCACGATAGAACCGACTTGACACAGTGGATGAAGTGGATTTAAATCCATGCAAGCACTACAATACTTTAAACAGTATTCGCACAGTGGTCGAAATCAAATCAGTATTAAAATTTTCAGAAAAAAAAATATTATTTCCAATTTATTTTATTGATAAAAAAGCTAAATAATCTTTATTCAAGTAAGCACAAAAAAGTACTTTAGAATCGTCATCTTTCAAAAAGATCTACATTATTCTAAATATACCTATATATATATATATATATATATATTGTAAGTAAGTCTATCCACTTGGTAAAAACACACCCAAGAGATTATCTCTAGACGTAATACCCACTTGATAAAAAATATACCCAAGATATTTTCCCAAGGTATAAATAGAATGGACCGCTCTTTTTTCAGAATGAAAAACAGTTTCACTATCGTCCGTTATCCAAAAGCAAATGTTAGTTGATAGTTGAAAACAAGTATACGTTCAACTACAATGCACGTGTATTAAGCTACACGTGACTACAGTAAAATTTCATGTCGGAAAATTTTGCCATGAAAAGTTTCGTATAACAACGCAACAACCAAATTCGAACTGTAAATTTTCCAACTCATCGCATGTTCGACCACCAAAGAGGATTCAGTTTTATATTTCAGGGTAACACGTTGAGTCCGGTATCATTTTTTCATTCCCGTGGCACGGGGCGCTTAAGACCTCGTAGGTAAATTATCATAATACCGGTACGGGTTTATTAGATTTCGATGTAATGTCATCGTGATTTTATTTCTTCACTGCGGTACATGGTCAAATAGACCCCATAGATAGTAGGTATATCATAGCATTCTGTTTTCAATCTCCACACGACAGAGAGATCTATGTTTTTTAGCCGCACCGCAAGGAAGAAATACGAGGCGTATTAGACCACGCTAGCATTCGCACTATTTTTTTTTGGGCAATCGGTGATAAACCTAATTAATAAAGGTAATTTCACCACCGGCCATTAACGATGGTAGAAATATTAGTCATTTCTATCGCCAATGCGCTACCAACCTCGGTAACTTAATGTAATGTCCCTTGTGCCTGTAATTACACCTCACTCACACTTGAAATCGGAACATAACTATAAAAGCAAGACCTTTTAGCTTGCCTTGCCATTATACCAAAGACTCCAAAAATGTTTACCTAACTATTTTTATGTACTAAATTGACGTCAATGACTGGGTTAGTGGGTTGATGTCAAAAATTGAGGTGGTGTCGTTACACCTGATTAGATTCAAGAAAAGACAATTCCTTATGTATCTATAGAACGAACCAAGTGTTCCAAGACATACTATGCCATACTATAAATTTTAACCTACTTGACCTTGTCAACAAATCAACCACAGCCTGTAAATTTCCCACTGCTGGGCTAAGGCCTTATTTCCCTTCGAGGAGAAGGTTCTGAACCACGCTGTTCCATGTGGGTTGGTTGAATACACATGTGACAGATTTTCTATGAAATCAGACACATGCAGGTTTTCTCACGATGTTTTCCTTCACCGCCGAGCACGAGATGAATTATAAATACAAATTGTCCAGTATGCGTTTCATATTCCAATGTCCCTTTTTATATATCAGCCGATACAAAACACGCTGAAATATTCGTCAAATAATTTCGATTTTGTATTATCAAGGCCATCGCGTTTTGTGGTAAAAGTTCCTTATCCTCGTTATTCAAAATGATATGAATTGTTAAGTACGAAAAATGTTTCAAGCATTTTCGTCGTTTCAAAAATAAAATGCTTTAAATTTTCATAATAAATTTATGCTATGTTATAAATTCGTTTCAAGACTTCATATCGTTTATAACTCTGCTATTTATTTTGTCTTACAAGTGAAATTTTACGGTTTACAAGTTATAAAATTGTTAAGAGCTCACAACTTCATGTATGAGATGATCCAGAAAATACGTGTATGAAGTGGTTCTTGATCAAAGTTACGTCTGACGATCCTCAAGCCGGGCCTGATATATATAGGGTTTTTCTGAGAAATTGATTTAATTAGTAGCTGAAGTTTATACATTTTCTAAATAACTTGGAGTTAGGATTTTGTACAAGATCATCTGGGTAGGTAGGTATTATGTGTTTCGGTTGGAAAGGTGAGAGAGCCAGTACAATTACGCACACATAACATTTGATTTGCCAAGATTGGTAGTTTTGCCAAAAAGGCCGATGGTTGCCACTTACCATCGGACATATTTGTACAGGATATTGATCACCACGATTTTCTGTTAAATTTTACATTTATTATAGAGGTTTTAAGCTAAAAAGTCTCAATTCGCCGATAGAATTTTCAACCAAAAAAAATATAAAGCTAAATTAAAAAATAATTTTAAAATGACCTACTACAATTCCAATATAGCCCAATACGACAGGTAATCCTAGTTCAGAAGTAAGAAGATCACTGAATTTTGTAAAGCTGATTTTTACAAATAAATATTTCGTATTCGTTAATTTAGAGTTACCAGTAACAAAAACCACGTATCCGCACGTACAAGCCTACACTAAGTTCATTAATGTCATGTAATTAAAGCTGTCTGTCGAAGAGTTTATTGCGGAGCCAACTATTTCCGGGGAAGTTAACTGAACGTTAGATTAATTTGTATTGAAGTCGTTTTCGAATCGCTTCGTTTTGTGACAAATCACGATTCAATCGATTTTTTAATGAATATCGTGGAAATATAAAGTAATTATTCAAATAGGTATTTTATATTTTGGAAATGAATTTGGAGCAAAAATATGAAGCCAAAACATAACAATACTAAATATTGTTGAATATTCACTTGGTGAATATATGGCTTTGTGCAAGCCTGCCTGAGTAGGTACCATTCACTCATCAGATATTCTACCGCTAAACAACAGTACGCAGTATTGTGGTGTTGTAACTACAGGCACAAGGGACATAGCATCTTAGTTCCCAAGGTTGGCGGCGCATTGACGATGGAGCATTGATAAGCGTCATTACAGCGTCATTGTCTATGGGTGATGGTGACCACTTATCATCAAGTGGCTCATATGCTCGTCCGCCAACCTATTCCATAAATAAAATGTTACCTACAACAAAGCTCTTCCACCAAATTTTAATAAATACACTGAACACTAATGTTACTCGAAGTAGCCATTAGCCACTTAATGCTTAGTCATTTACGCAGAACTCCGTCCAAAGAAAATATAGTGAAAATAGAAATGTTTATTTATTGCTTCGAATAACTCACTCATGGTTTGAGTTACCCCTTGGTTTGAAGTTTCAGCACGTTGCTGCGATATAGATGCGTGCTTACCCTTTAGAATTCATACGATATGGTTTATAGGTCATGCAAATTTTCTCACGATTTTCCATCAGCGTCGAAATGCCCACATTTGGATGCTAAAGTTCACCAGTCCTAATCATTGGATCATTCGAAATGGACATTATATTCCTAAGCTTATTTACGTTTATTTATTACTAGCGACCCCGGCTTCGTACGGGTAAAATAATGATAAAATAAATAATGATAAACTAAATATATAAAATATGTGTTTATTTACGACATTACATTAGAAACGTGTTAAATTATTAGTATTTCTTTGCTGTATTGTCCATATATTGTATACGAAAATCTTCCTCTCGAATCACTCTATTTTTAAAAACGCATCAATTCCATATGTAATTTTAAAGTTCTAGGCATACATAGGGACAGATAGTGGTAAGCGACTGTTTAATACTATGTAATAATAATAATGATACCGGCTAATAGATTGGTATCGAAGATACTCAGAAAATAATTATCATAACGCACTTTATTACAAAACAAACTATTGGAGCTTGTTTTGTAATAAAGATTAATGTACTTTCTTATTCTATTCTTATTTATTCATCTCACTGAAGGGCTTCGATCTTTGCTCGACAACCTGCATTTACATTTAAAAGATTTTTATAATTTAAAAGTAGATAAATTGAAAAAATATACTTCAATTTATTTTGTTGTACGGGTAGTTGTTATAAGTTGAATACATTATTTTTAGGCGATGCAGGTTTTTTTCAATTTCAATATTATATTATATTTAGAAGGAAGATTGCCTGGTAATTAGAACACGTGAGTCCAAGACAATCATTGTAGGTTCGAATCCGGATGTCGGATGAAAATATGCCACTCGTTTATTCACACATCAGCGTTTCCACAATTAAGCCGCATTCCCTCTTAAACAGGAGAAGTAGCCTTGCCCAACAGTGGGACATAGATAGGGGAACATATGAAGAAGAGTATCTACAGCCACTTCAGAATATCGGAGACTTTCCATCATTAGACAACCACCATGGTCAAAATTAAAATCCAAATAAACTTAATTCATGTAGACTTTTACAAGCACTTTTGAATCGTCATTTAACAATTAAGTGAAGCTACCACCGGTTCGGAAAGTAGATTCTACCGAGAAGAACCGGTAAGAAACTCAGTAGTTACTCTTTTTCAACATTTACAAAATACATTCATATTAGTTAAATGCAATTATATATGTATGTAATGTATCCTGCCTGGAAATCAACAGGTATTAATTCCACGCTTTTTTATCATCTACAAAATTTTGTAACTAATAATATGCCTTTTTTATCAATGTTTTACAAAGGATTGAATTTACGAAACGACAAAGTTAAAAATGTCTGGTACATACATTTTCCAAATAACAGCTCGTTAACCAATCTATTCAAACTCAAACTCAAACTCAAATAACTTTATTCAATATTGAAGCATTACACTTTCTTATTGATGGTCAATTGAAACACTACCACCGGTTCGGAAAAGAAAATACCCTGACCTGAGAAGAACCGGCGAAAGAAACTCATCGGGTTTTTTTTTTTTTTTTTTAGTTGTCTCATATATTATTTAAACAATTTAATATGAGATGAAATAGCCAGGAGGCGATCGTTTCATTCCCAAGGTGTGCTATCGATCATAAACTCATTAATTGTATAGTAACCTTTTGCACACAAGCGTTCCTTAATAATTTTCTTAAATTTGGCAACAGAGGCATTTTGAACGCTTTCTGGGATCCTGTTGTAAAACCGTATACATTGCCCCACAAAGGAGTTACTGACTCTATGTAGTCGAGTAACAGGAGTAACAAGTTTGTGTTTGTTCCTTGTACCAATGCTATGAGTATCACATTTTCTCATGAAATCATTAATATTTTTTCGCACATACATAACATTGCAGAATATATATTGAGAAGCAACAGTCAATATCTTGATTTCTCTAAATTTATTCCTTAACGATTCTTTAGCTCCTAGGTTATAGATTGCGCGAATAGCCCTCTTCTGTAGCACAAATATAGTATGGATAGCGGCTGCGTTGCCCCACAGCATAATACCGTATGACATTATACTGTGAAAGTAACTGAAATATACTAAGCGAGCCGTATCAACATCGGTACATAATCTAATCTTTTTGACCGCGAATGCCGCAGAACTCAGTCTACTCGCCAATCCGTTAATATGGGGGCCCCATTGCAACTTGGCATCAACAGTAAGGCCAAGAAACTCAGCAGAATCAATTGGATCCATAGATTCCCCGTTAATGAGTACATCGGCTTTTACATTATGTACATTTGGTGTACTAAATTTCACAATTTTTGTTTTATTATTATTAAGCCTAAGATTGTTTACACTAAACCAATGTACTATATCAGCTATAGCATTGTTTACGTCGTCGTACTGTACCTGTTTTCTATTAATTTTAAAAACTAAGGAGGTATCATCAGCAAACAATACTATATCATGTTTGTTCCCAACAAGAAAGGGCAAGTCATTTATATATGTGAGAAACAGAAAAGGTCCAAGAATTGATCCCTGAGGGACCCCCATACCAACTGAGACCCCAGGAGACCTATTTCCTTTAACGTCAACCCTCTGAATTCTATTGTTAAGATAAGAAGTCAGAAGGTCAAGCGCACATTCTCTAATTCCATAGTGATAAAGTTTCCTGACCAGAGTCTCATGTTGAACACAATCAAAGGCTTTGGATAAGTCACAGAAAACCCCTAAGGCATCCCGTGACTCCTCCCAGGCTTCATAGATATTCTTAATAAGCTCGATACCAGCGTCTGTTGTCGAGCGACCCCTCGTGAATCCAAATTGTTTACTATGAAGCAGATTATGTTTGTTAAAATGTTCTAATAATTGATTCAGAATTATTTTCTCAAATATTTTGCTCAGGGTAGGTAGAATCGAAATTGGCCTATAGTTATTGGGGTCTGAAGAACTACCAGATTTAAATATTGGAATAACTTTACTATGTTTCATCAGGTCAGGAAATATACCACGTTGGACACAACTATTAAATATTAAAGCAAGAAAAGGTGCAATTACATCAATAATCGAATTTATCACCTTTAGAGAAATACCCCATAAATCAGCCGTTTTCTTGATGTCTAGTGACTTAAAGGCGCGTATTATGTCGTTGGGGTTTACAAGGGTAAAATTAAAGTTAGATTTACAAGCTCTTACATTTTCTTTCATCAATGACTCGGCAACATCTGGAGAAGATACAAGTGACTTAGTTGTCAAAACTGGTATGTCAGCAAAAAATTTTTCAAAAACTGTAGCAACTTCCTTTTGACTATTTACTACTATATTATTATAATTCAGGCTCAATTCGGAGTTGCAACTGCCAACTCTACCAGTTTCACAATTAATAATTTTCCAAGTCATTTTTATCTTGTTATGTGCATTCTTAATTTTATTTTTTATAGTTAAAGATTTTGCCAAAAGGCACACTTTTTTAAATAATTTAGAATAGTTACTTACATAATTGGCAAAAGTGGCACTATGATTGTACGTTCTTTCATTGTAAAGCTCATACATTCGTTGCCTACTTTTATGAATTCCAATAGTCGCCCAATCACTGAATTTTAAAAAGGTTTTTGTATTAACTGTTTTAGAAGTGAATATAGATTTAAAACTGTTTTTAATTAATTTAAATAGATTGTTATATAATACATTGGGATTATCACTGAAATGTATGTGAGGGAGATTAGCCATAATATTACTTCTAAACTTCTCAATACGACTTGCGGTCAAAGGAACAAACATTATCTTTTCAGAAGTACTTATTTTTTTAACATGAAAATTAAATAAGGCTTGTTGTCCACAATGATCTGAACTTAGGTTATTAATAATAATTTTGTTTTGTGGAATATAGGTAGCAAATATGTTATCAATGCAAGTTGCTGTGGAATCTGTTATTCTAGTTGGTTCTAAGAACAGATTTACCAGATTATATGAACTTAACAAAGATCTGAATCTAATACTTGTGGTTGAATTATGCAATAAATTTATATTAAAATCTCCACAAACAATAATTTCTTTATTAGATCCAGATAACTTAGATAGAACATTGTCCAATATATTTTCAAACAATTCATATAATCCACTAGGGGGCCTGTATACGCATACAACAATGACACGCTCAAGCTCTGCACAGGCTATTTCTATAGTTTGCTCAATAGAAAGGCTCACAATATCTTTACGTTCTTTAAATTTTATATTTTTACACAGGAGTATTAAAGAGCCACCACGTATAGCTTTATTTCTACTGAACAGACTAGCAATCTGGTGCCCACTAAAGTTAAACATAACCTGATAATTTAGAAGCCAATGTTCAGTTAAACACAAAATATCAATGCCATTACAGGTCAAAAATAATTCAATTTCTAAGTCTTTCCCTAACATTCCTTGAATATTTTGGTGCACCAGATTTACAATATTTTTGTTATTTACTTTCTTATTATTTTTATTTTTGGCTTCTATAGTAACTATTTTTTTACAATTATAGTTAGAATTATTATCGTTGCCAGAGACTACCTCTATTGTCTTAGAACTTAATTTAAATTACTTGGAACATGTTCCAAAATATATGGTCTTAAATTGTTATAATTATACTGCTCAATAGAAGCAGTTGTCTGGTCAACCAAACCATTGGTTGATTTTTTAATAATAAAATATGATAGCAAACTAGCTATCTGTCTCTTATAAAAATTAGATAGGTGACACCTATCACATGTCAATATACAAGAATTATAATTAATTATGTTATTAATGTCAATTAGTTTTATTTTATTATATATATCATTTTTTGTTACATAATAAGTATTTGACATGATATGTAACATATTATTTAATTTAAATCTAATAGAATTTTCCTGTGGCACATCTTTAATATAAGGAAATGTGAACATTAATATTCTATCCACATTTAAATTTGATAATTTAGAATAATAATTTTCAAGAATTTTTTTGTTTTCATTTCCCCTTCTCCCAATTAATATAATTAGTGTAGTATTGGGACAATGAGTACTATTCAAAATACTATTCATAATATGGGAATAACTTGCACCCGGCATACAATAATTTGATACTGATTGTCCCTTACACATGTCATTGAGCCAAACACCCATGTTTCTTCCCAATTCAATATTGGGGTACTGGTATAAAAATCAATTGCAAGATTTACCCATATATAATTAAATGAATCTTATTAATAGAAAAAAAAACTTAATGCTAATACAGATAAAAGATAAAAGATGGACTTATTGTTCGAGAGGGATTCTTTATGAGTTATTCTTAACTTCATCTTGAAGTTTTACGACTCGTGTCTTAAAATGTTACGTATAAATCTTACGGATCCTCACTTAGAGACTTATTATACTTTATTATAATCTATACATATAATAAAATTAGAGTGTCTGTTTGTAATATTAAATAGCCTTTATTTACACAATGCATCTGTATGTATACACGGTACATATACCAAATTTTACAAATTTTTGTCTGTATGCTTGTCAGTTTGTTCCGGCTAATCTCTGGAACGGCGGGACCGATTTTGACGGGACTTTCACTGACAGATAACTGATATAATAGGGAGTAACTTAGGCTACAATAATAAAAATGTCGTTATATATTTTTTTTCGATATAGGTGGCAAACGAGCAGGAGGCTCACCTGTTGGAAAGTGACTACCACCGCCCATGGACATCTGCAACACCAGGGGGCTTGCAGGTCCGTTGCCGGCCTTTAAGGGAGGAGTACGCTCTTTTCTTGAAGGTTCAAAGGCGTAGAAGGTCACGGGCAGAGCTCATCATCATATAAATTTAAAGTCTCTACCACTTTATTAACGGTTTTATTTGTGTGATATAAAATTAAAGTTACTTGTAGTTTTATCCAGTTTATCCTTCAATACTAACCATCCAATCTGTTAGATCTTATGAGTCGCACGTATAAGTCGAAGGAAAAGGATTAATTATAAAGAACACAATTTCATTTATTAAGACATTCACTGCGACATCATTATTTTTATTTTTTCCGTGCGGTACGGGGCGTTTAAGACCTCGTAACGTTTAAGAAACTAAAATTAGATGTGGTGTGATGACGTGATGTAATCTAATTATTTCTTCAGTGCATTACTTTTCCTAAGAAACCTCGTATTAAAGTAGATACACCATAGCATTCTCTTTTCAATAGGAATCTTCAATAGGATCTCTTTTCATATAAATATATTTATTACTTTCCTACACTATAATATAATAAACTATGTTTTTCCTAGCCGTACCGCAAGGGAATCACAAACGAGGCCTATTCGACCTCGCTCTTTATTGGACCTGATAAGAGTAACAGACTTTATAAATTACTATTTTTGATAATCGAATTTTATTTTCTTCAAAACAAATATCGAACGCATTCTTTTTTCAAATTTTTTATCATCAATAAAATCTTGTATTGAATATTATGCTTTTTTTACCAATGTATTTTTTTACAAACGATTTGAATTTACGAAACGGCAAAGTTAAAAATGTCTGCGAAATTTTATCTTTTATCTTTTTGTCTGCGTATATAAGCAAATATATATATTGGCAATATACGTGATATCATTATTTATCATTATGCCAGTCGATAGTATAATTCAGCATTATATTCTGATAAATAAAAATTCAAATAGTTTCCACTGTTGTTGTTTTGTTGTTATGCCAATGTCAATTGTTTGGCAATAATTGGTTAAAGAATAACAATCAAATTCACTTTCCTATTTTTATTCGTATGCATTCGGTCGATTTTGCATATAATTTATTACATAGTACAGAGGAAAGCTTGCACGATGTTGCACGTTCCGTAACAGCACAGATACGCTCCAGAATACAGAATGAGAAATGAGATTATTGTGTGAATTTTCGCTTACTTAGAAAACGGTTTATTCGATTTGTAAAAAGAATCTTTGATATTGTATTGCAACGCTGACACAGTTTCGAGAATTTGCATTTGTTTTTTTTTTGTTTTGAAGGCGAAAAGTGTAATTTTTTAAGCTTAACACATATCTTTTTACCTTATATTTAATTTGACGAGTGCCATCTTATTAAATCTAAATTATTAATTCAGTAAATATAGCCATATTTCTTTTCAAAAATGTACTATGGAATCGAAAAAATATATAATTCAAATCATATAAGAACTGGCTAAAGAAAATTAACGGCATTTTTTTTTAAATTGTTACAATGCAATTCTAGTATTTCTATTTGGCCTTAATGCGGCCGTTATATTCCCAAAGTAGGTTATCATTTAAGATTTATTAGTTTTATATTCATTTCTTTGACACAAACGGCTTGATAATTTATTCATAATAATCAATTTGTAATGTCATGTTTTTTTTAATTATTGATAATTCGTTCCAATTCAACTCAATTGAATGTATAATTAGAACTATTTATATAAATTAAACTATCATATATATACTTTCCTTTTTCATAATATTACCAGTTTTTTATTTTATTCGATTTTTACTGACAACTATTTTTTTTAATTCGAAATTTAACATTTTTACACACATTTGAGAATCCTGTTGCAAAAGCGTTATACGCTTTGCATATAATATTAATGCATATAAAAAAATCTTTAATCCTATATCGCCAATTAACATTCGTAACTAGCTTACCAATAGTAAACACACACATACATATATCACACACACTTACACATACACATATACACATATCTTACAGCTATTGGGATTATATACATGGGATTATATATTGAAAATTAAATCCACCGTATTTCCTGTCTGTACCGTTTTTTATTATTTTTGTTTTTTAAACAAACAATTCGTATTAAAAACGAATTAGATTTATTATGGAGACATGAATTTAAGTTATTTGATTTCTCCAAAAAAAATCTATTAACAAAAAACAAAGGCACATTAAATATATTTTTGAAGCCTCCATATAAAGTCACAGGTTCGATACAGAAGTTTTTCTAAATTCAGATTTCCTAACGAAAAGCTTAAACTTCTTTTATGAGAGTATTTCTAATAGATATTGATTGAAATAGATATTTATATTATTATATATTAAAAAAACTTATTTTTTAAATTTTAAGACTACAAATAGAATTACCAGAACATGGTATATAATTAATTACTCAAAAAGCATATTTCTTAATTTTTTTTTTACTTAGAAGACATCAATTCATACGGTCAATTTTAGAGTTTTATTACTACTAATAGTATATTTGTAGTAAATATTAGGTTCATTTTACTAATCCTTCAGTTTTAAAAAAAATCCGAATTAATAATTAAACTGTAACTAATGATGAAAAGGGTTGAACGCACATAATGTTTTCATTTTTAAAAGTAACCATCGATTTGACATTTCATGTTTATTCAATTGATATAAATTAAAAATGAAAATACTTTTGGCCCATACTGACAGAACATAATATAATTAAGTATAACATTTTTTAGAATTTTGAAAAATCCTTACAAAAAAAAAAGTATTTTTTTGCTATCGATTCGTGAAAAAACCGTATTATCTATGGTGTTTTAATTTATATGTGAATATTATTTTTTTTTATTTTATCATTAAATTATATATAAAGGGAAAAGTTTTTTAAAAGTAGTAAAATTTGTATCAATACTTACGTTTAATACAAAAATAAAAATGATACGAAA